>NC_056729.1:1246852732-1247187732 GCF_019279795.1 Protopterus annectens
TGACAGATTTTATGAAATATGGTCAAACATGAAAAGCATGAATCTTATATCTCCCTGTAAGCACATAATGATTGAATAAATTAATATGCATTAATGCTTAGTTTTAGACAATGCCAAGTAGATGCCCGTGTTTCTAATTCAAACTTTTTAAAATGGGCACTTGTCCCTTATTTGCTGGCAGTTTCTCAGTTAAATATACACATTAATATTTCAGCTCACTTAGTGTGAAGGACTAACATACACAATGATCAAAGAAGTCCAAAGGTTTAAAAAATATATATTTAAAAAGGCTTGTTAAAAATGGCTCGTAAAAAAACTTGCCATAGCAGTTGCAGATTATTGTTACAATAGCTAGCAAAACTGTTAACATTTCCGGTTAACAGCCATTAACAACTCATCTCTGAGAACACCTCACAACAACCAGACATGCTGTGAGCACAGGATCTGTCTCTCTTATTTACATTCCCTGTTTCCTATAAATTTATGCATGATTCATACCCACATTTCTGGCATGATCTTAAACATCTTTCTATATGTACAAGATGCAAATGCTTTCCTAACTACATCCCCTAATAGACCCACACTCCTCCTTACAATTTTCTCTATACCCTATTTAACTACAGTGCCATACATATATTATGTTTGAATAGACTATGTTTCTTTTTTTCTTTCTTTCTCTTCTGTAGATAACATCTATTACATCTTGTTAATTCAGTAATACGCATCATTTTATTGTAGCCAGTTAAAAATCTACTGTAATTTGCCATTTACTGGAAGATGTACTATGTATGTATAGCATTTTTGTCTTTTTTGTACAGTCAACATTTACTGTATTTTTGCATTTTTCTGAGTATGTAGACCCAGGCAGCACGTATAATAGGTCCACATGGATTATTTCTCTATACTGGTACAAAATTATAAATACATACATATATGACTAAATAAATAATGATGATGTCTTTCTGACAGCAGTATATATGCTCCCATTACAGTTCCATAGGTCTGTACACTGTTGCCAGTTGTACATATTGAGTCATTTAATCGTCACTTATTTGGTAAGCATGTAGGCAGACTAATACAAAAGTCACAGTCAGGGCCAAGTCATAATACAATACATTACACAAAGAAAAACAATAGCAATAACATCTTCTGATGATAAAACACTGCAGTCATAGAGTTGGGGTGGTGCAGTGGTTAGCATTGTCACCTCACAGCAAGAGTTTCTCTGGTTTAATTCTCAGCTGGGGTACCTTCTGTGCGGAGTGTGCATGTCCTCCCTGCATTCATGTGGGTTCCTCCCAAATTGCAAAGACAAGTGTCTGGAACATTTCTCCCCGGGCCTCTGCAGAAAATGAGCTCTGTCCCAGTCAGACTTTCCTGGTAAACAAATGTTAAGTAAATAAATAAATAAAATGACTGAACACAGCTCAAGAGCAAACTGAAATCTAGAACACAATAAATCTAAGGAAAGCTGAAAAAGTTTGGTATAATCCTTCCCAATTTAGAAAACTATAATAAAACAACTAACATTGTACACAGACAAGAAACCTGATAAATTAGCTTCTGACTGTCACAAAATTGTAACAGTACTGACAAAAATCTAGGTACGGCGGTAGCGTTGTTACCTCACAGCAAGAGATTCTCCTGTTCGATTCTCGGCTTTGCTTGGGAGTGCCTTCTGTGTGGAGTCTGCATGTCCTCCCCGCGGTTGGGTAGCGTTCGAAAGACATGCGTGCGTAAATGGGCGTTCCTTCATTGAAGGTTGGGTGCCGAGCTGGCACCTCGGCATTTCGTAAAAATCTACTGCCAATCATTAGCAGACCAGAGTGCCACTGTGGCGACCCCTTACCGGGAAAAAGACGAAAGACAAACAACTGACAAAAATCTAAACTGATAAAGATGTGCAGTGGACAACTGAAAATGTGGCTTTATGGCAATGGATACTTTTTACAGTTTGTAGTCAGACAATTTCCCTGATTATGAAAAGGTGATGCTTGGCAACAAACGTAACAAAATTTACAGTACAAATATTTGTCTGTAAAAGCAAAAAAAAAAAAAAAAAGAAATTACAACGAATTTATCTTACTGAATAAATGGCCTCAATTAATAAGAAAATCAATGAGATATGCCCATGACAGTGTTCATTGTTTCTGCAGCTGTATCTCTTTCAGAAATAGCTTCACAGTCAGTTAAGTCTTCCAATTCTTGAAATATAGACAATTAGCAGTATCACTCATCCATACAACTATTAAATTAACACTTTTTGTCTCTCACTTTCTGTAAGTACACGACAAAATGCAGACTTACAGACTGATAATCTACTTTTATCCATCTCTGAAACTGTGCATGGGTTTTCTCTCCCTAGAGCTACCCTCATTCTACTGTGTCATAGTACTTCACAGCACCTTCTCCACATTTTATGTATCTGCAGCCATAACACCTCAAAACAGCTCTGTGATGAATGGCCTCCATGCTATCAGAAGAAGAGATTCAAAAATTTCAAGCCAAGGTGTGAATGGCTTGGCTCCTCTGCTAAATACTAGGAGTGCCTCTACCATTTCCCAGAATGTCCAGCTAGTAAACAGGAAAGCCAGCAACCATGCTACAGTACATTTTTTTGTGCAGGAATGCAGTTCCTGCATTCCTTTCCACTGATTCTCAGTTAAAGCACCTAACAGCTTATGAAGCAACAGAATTTATATGAGGAAATTCTGCTAAAATGTAACTTAGAATTATGTTGTTACCTACGTACATGTTCTTCTGTATTGTTATGAAATCTCTGCATTCTACTTCTTTAAAGTGAAGTAATTTGCGTGTTTCACTCACACAAAACCTCCTGTGTTTGTTTTGTTTTTGCCACTGCTGAAACCTCTTCCAGGTTATGGGATTTTGCTTGTACTCGGTCTTTGCGAAGTCAGCTCACAGACTCCAAGGATGTGGCCTCTCATACACACACACACACACACACACACACACACACACACACACACACACAGATTCTTATTCTTACATACACACTCACAATATTTGTCCTTCTGGTATTTCCCGTGCTACAGAATCACAAAAGTAAAAGTACTTGTAATATCAGCTAGCCTTTTTATGCAGTGTGGCTAAATGAATAATGGCAATTCCTGCCTGAAAGACTTGTTTTGTAAATTTTAATTTTATGAATAGAAAAAGCATATTTTTCCTGCATAGTACCTCTATCATGGTGTGCATATATAACAGTGCATATTGTTTTATGTAAGGGATTTTGTTTGGTGTACTTGAAGAGATGTAATGCGATGATTTGTCCTTTCTGAATGTTCTCACACTTTGTTTCTCCTTGCAGACCTTCATGCCAAGGTATTACTTCCTCCAATATACTGCATATTAGGTTGTCCATACTTTACCAGCAGTCGGAGCAGATCTCATCATAAAAACTAATTTACAATTTACAAATTCAGTAATCTGTGAAACACTAATCAGGCAAGAACTATACATAAAAGACAAGTCAATTGATTAATAAACATCACTAACTAAACATACCTGTTCCAATATACATCACATGGTGGAGCAATTCTTTACCCTGCACGATATCCACTACCAAATTTGTGAACCGGACTGTATCCTGAGTTACAAGAGGGTCAACTGAGACAGGCTGCACAACATCATTCATCAGAAACATACGCTGGGCATCCTGAAGGCTACGTTCTGTCAGATTTTCATTGGGAGAATGATCATTTAGTGTGCCACACTGAGAAAGGAAGGAAGGAAGAAAGGGAACAAGACACCCGTAGAGATCAGCATATAAATGTCTACTCTTTTTGCACATATTTATCAGATATTCTTTCAGCTGCAAGACAGTTATCAATTTCACATGTAACAATATTCACCAATGAGACATGTTTAGTCCTACCAATATGTTTTTATAAAAGAGCATGTTTGGAGCATCTCGAACCAATACTTACTTATTTTGAAAATTCAACTTAAGGTTCCATTAATTAAAATGTCACTTTTTATGTTTAGCATGAACTACTTACACCACAAAATTAATAAGCAAATAAATCAAATATAGGGGATATTCAGAAATGTCTGGAACTATAGTGTACCACTAATTAATGCAAGACAGTATTTTAATTATGTCCTATATTTAAGTAATGAGGGTACATATGCATCTGAAATGAATATTAAATGCCAACACATTTACTTCAGGTGAATATGTATCTTATTACATGCAGCTAGGACAGAATTACAAACAGTCTATAGCAATTAATGCTACAATATGGCTACAGACATTTCTGAATAGCCCCCATAGTTTACATTGTTTCAGTCTAACCACCAGTTTTCATCTATTTGACTGTTTTATTACATTATTGTGCCTTGTAGTATAGTACCCCAATGTGCTTTAACTAGTCTGAGACTGTTCAAACAATCCATGCATGCTATCCTCCCCACCTCCTAAGGCATATGATTTGGAACAAAAATTGCTAATTAGGTATCACTGTCTTAGTAGTGACTAAAAGGAAAGAAAACAAATACATAAATAATGGCCACAGTGCTATATTTCAGCTTGTTACTGTCAGACACAAGTGTATCTCATTGTGTTCTCAATTACATAGGCACACATACACAGAAAGACACAGAAATGTGTCTCCCAATTACAGCAATTTGAAGTGTGTACAATGCAGATGTCTGGCTGTGATCAAATAAATGAATAAATAAATACATACATAATGGCCAAAATACTTTATTTTAGGAAGATGCTATAAGACACATACACACTGTAACCCCATGCACACAAGCACACATACCAGTACCTGTACCCACCAATTATAGATACATTACCAGCTGTGTACAGCTGAAATGTCTAATTGTGATCAAATTAATAAATACATTTTTTTGAAGTTTTTTTTGAAGTTTGAGACTTCGGGGATACCACGGAGATTACTTTTTTTTTTTTCAAATTAATAAATACATACGTGATGGCCATAGTAATGTATCTCAACTTCTTGTTGTCAGATGCAGCTAGCTGAAACTACACTCCATACACAAACACCCCCCACATACACACACACAAATGTGCCCACCAATTGAAGCCACTTTACTGACTCTGCAAATGTTAGATGTTTGACTGTGATCAGATGAATAAATAAAATAAAATAAACATCACAGTGATGTATTCCAGTTCATTGCTGTCAGGCACATGGTAAAACACACTGCAATACATATGCATTCATACATAATCACTAGTGGACATGCAAGCACACACACACACACACATACACACACACACAATATTACATGTATAAGAGAAAATTATGTAGTGCCCTACTACAGTGATAGTAATGAACAAAAGAATGTCACTTGTCAAAGGCCATCCACAACTGTTGATCTTTTGCTCAGGTTGCTTCAAGCACCACTCAACTGGCAGCCTGAACCAATGGGAAATTGCTGCTTACTATTTCATCCAGCAGCCTACCATCCCACGTTAAAGTGTTGTTTCTGCTTACCCTCACAAAAAAAGACAAAAATGGCAGTAGGACATCTAATGTGTTAAAATTACCTTATTTTACATTAGGGCATACATCTAAATGCTGTTCCATTTAGAAAACTCTGCTGATTAAACTGACATTACTCTTAACGGAGGAGTTCTGAGTTCTCAAAACAGGAAAACTGAATATATTTTAAGTTAAAATAACTAGAAAATAAAGTTTCTTTTTCATGTAGAGGAGCTACAGCACAGTACCACAAGTTCATTGAGATACTAATATAAATATGAACAAATTACACCTATTGAAATAATTAATAATATAAATAAGTCAATATCTATTAAGTTCATAGGTTGGTACTAGGCTATCGGCCCTAGGGTCTATACAAGCCTAGCCATAACAATTCCCTGGATATTTCTTCCCACAATATTTACTTCCCTGGACCCCTGTCTAGCAGGGCGAATGACGTGATCCCCGGGGTGAATTTCATATCTCCCATCCAATCATCAAGGTTCTTTTTGAAGAGGGTCAAGGAGGTGCTCTGCTTGACATGTATGGGCAGTCTATACCAGAGTATGGGGAGTCTCTGGATCAGGAACCTATCCCTCCAGCATGTTTTGTTCATTGTGATGACAAGGTTTAGATCCCTGGTGCGTGTGGGTCTGAGGGATTGGGATTTCTTTAAGTGGAGCATGTCTAACAGCTCAGAGTTTGACATGGCCTTGTATGTTAAGCAGAGATCGCTTCTAAGTGGACGATATGCCACAGAGTATAGCTGGAGTTTTTTTAGATGGTCAGTATAGGGCATCTGCTTTAGGCCTGTGACTCTTTTAGTGAGGTATTTCTGTGGCCTTTCCAGCTGTTGCAGATGTCTTGTGAGGTACATACCAAACAGGGCATTGTACTCTACAATGGTTTTAATGAGGGATGAGTACAGTGGGACAATGACCTCCTTTTTTCTGAATGAAAAGCCCTTAGTGATGAGGTGTGTCACATAGAAGGATTTCCTGACTGTTGTGGTGATGTGGTTATCAAAGATGAGACCACTGTCCACCTGTGTCCCTAAGTGTCCACCTGTGTCCCTAAGTCTCTCATCATACTTTCAGTGTTTTGTGTACTGCCACCTATGTGGTAATTCATGGGTAAATGTTTTTCCCCAAAGGATATAACTATACATTTCTTGGCATTAAGCTTGAGCCCATGGCTCTGGCACCAAGCATCTGTTTCTGTAAGGCCCTTTTGTAGAATATCCACATCATTTGGGGATTCAATGATAGCTCCCAGTTTGCAGTCATCTACGAACTTTGTTAGCCAGAGTCCCTTAGAGTTGGCTTGTACTTCAGAGAAGTAGATGCCAAACAAGAGCAGTCCCAGGACTGAACCCTGAGGTACTCCACTTGTCACTTGTCTGGAGCTGGATTTGGAGTTGACTACTTTTACAGTCTGGGTTCTGTCAGTAACCCATCAAGTGATGTACGGATTTATACCCAGCTTAGTAAGTTTATCCATGATTCCAGAGTGGGGGATGGTGTCGTAGGCCTTGGTGAGGTCCAGATAGGCTGTGTGGACTGCCTTATCCTCGTCCACAGCTCTGGAGACTGATTTGAAGAAGCCAATCAGGTTCAGGAGACAAGATCGGCCCCTCACGAACCCAAACTGGGTGGTGTCCAGTGTTTGAAGGTTGCCAATGTCTTTGTTTATAAGTTCCATGATAATGCATTCCATGACCTTGCAGATCAGGCTCGTCAGACTGATAGGACTGTAGTTCTCTGGATCCAAGGTGGATCCCCCCTTGTGGAGTGAGATAACTGTAGCTGTGTGTCACTCAGAGGGCATGAAGCCTGAGGTGAGACTATGATTAAACATGACACTTAGGTGAGGTGCCAGTTCATTTTGTAGTTCATGTAGTACACAGCCCGGGATGTCAGCTGTTCCCATGGATGCTGTATTCTGAGCTTTGGAGAGTGCAGTTTCTATTTGTGTGGCCATGATTACCAGAATTTGGCAATCTTTTGGTATTGAGATGGGCCCTTTAAGGGGTGAGGGGGGGGGTGAAGCTGGCACTAAATCGATCTGCCAGGATATTGGCAATATCCTCGGGATCAGTATATTTAATGCCATTTTGTTGTAGCTCAGAGTAGATCTGAGCATTGCCATTTAGATTCTTGACATAACTATAGAATGCCTTGTGGTTGTCTTTGGTATCTTTGGCAATTTTATTTTCGTAATTAGCTTTGGAGGATTTTATGAGCGATCTCAGCTTCTTACTGAGGCTGGTAAGGGAGATTTTTGCATCCTGAGATTTTCCTCTCTTCTGAAACAGTTTCTTTCTTCTGTTGTATAGTTTGTTTATGGCAGGGGGCCATCAGATTGGCTTCTTTTTTTTTTGGAAGAGAGTGTCTTGGTTCTATTTGGGATGGCACAATTGATGCACGAGTGTCTTAGTGTAGTGCCTTAGTGTAGGATTCAGCAGTCGAACTTTCAGCTCCCATCTGCATGGGTGTCATGCAGTTTGTCACTTCTGATTTGAGTAGCATGAAGTTGGCTTAAGTTTTTTACGGAGATTTCCTTACTGGGGTGGGGGGGTGGGGGTGGGATGTGGATGTCAAGGGTGATTTGCTTATGGTCAGACTTGACCAATGAGGGGGTGACCACTGGTGTGGAGCATCTACCTCCAATGTTGGTAATGACCAGGTCTAGGATACTGGAGCCCCTGGTGGGACAATGGATTAGTTGAACCATTGGGAAAAGGTGTTGGTACCCGAGTAGTTTTCCTAATTAATGGCAGGGTAGTTGAAATCACCCAGTATTAGGGTGTTTGGTTGCATCTTAATATTTTCCAGTATGTTTAGAAAGGTGTAGTGAGAATCTTGGGGCATGGTGGGGGATCTGTAGCAAGCTACAGTTTGGATTGCAGTCTTACCTAGTGTTAGTTGCACCTGGAGAATTTGAGATGTATTGTGTTGGTCAACTAACCTGGAGGTGTGAATATCCTTGGTGAATATGGACACTCCTCCACCTTTAGTGTTTTGGTCTTGGTTTGGTGACCGAAAAGTGTCATAAGAGTTGTAGCCTGTTACTGCAGGTGTGCCCTCTGGAGCCTTGAACCAGGTCTCAGTTACTGTACCGATACTGATGTCCTCCATTTTTAGGAGTGCCTTGAGAGAGTGCATTTTGAGGTTTAGACTTCTAGCATTGAGTAGCATTACCTTCAGATTTTGCATGCTTGTATCAGTTACGGTGGGGGTTTTGTCCTTTGAACCTTGCCTAAAAAAGGCACTATAGGGGTGGCAAGAGCTTTAGCCAGTAACCTGAATCCCAGGGTTGACAGGTTCAGACCATCTCTGGGAAAGCATTGTGGTTTGTTGATCATGTCGTCCCAGGCAGACAGATACTGGATCCCCTTCGAATGACACCAGAATCTTAGCCAATTGTTGAAGTCAGTCATTTTGTCCTTATACTGTGGTATCATTCTGGGTGAAGGCAGGATGCTACTCAGGGCTAGGGTCATACCTGCCTGGGCCACATGATCTGAGAGCTCTTCCATGTCTCTTTTCATGTAGTCCAGGGAGGTACGTCTCAAGTCATTCACTCCAACATGGACAATGACAGAGTCGTATTTGTACTTGTTGTGGAGTGACTTGAGTGCATGCATTATGTGGCGGATCCTGGCACCTGACAGACAGCTTACTGTAATTTTCTCCTTGTTTAGCCTGATGAGTGGGACATCATTGTGCCTTACTATAGAGTCACCTATGACTAAAGTTTTGGGTACGTTGTCTTGCCTTAGGGGCTGTTGTTGGGTGGAAAGAATAAATGAGCTTGCTTCAACATAATCTAAGATGTTTTCCTGATGTCATACAGTCAATTGTAATGCACCTGGCTTTGAAAACATTAATGTACATATGGAAATATTACATATTTTCATAGTTCCTAGCAAACAGCTAGCAACATCTCCAGCACAGTACAATGCATACAGACATTGACAGTGTATTTTCTCTCTTCTAGCATAGCATTTTACTATACGTCTATCAATAACATTTAGCTCACTCCTATGAAAATTTGAATGTAAGAAAGAACTCGCTATGGTTAATATTTCCAGTGTTGTGCATCCTGTTTTAACAAACTTAGCATTGTTTTGTTTACTGCTGCAAGTGCTAGAAATGTGAATTGGCTAAGATAAAAGAAAATGTATTCTAACTGATGTTTATGTGAGCTAAAACAGCATTACAGCTGCATGCCACTCAAATGGCATAACGTTTGATAAACTCGCCATGTACTTGTGTAGATACTGTGGTGAAGAGACATCTAAAAGTGCTGGCACAATTATACCAGATACCAGGGAATTAAAGTATGAAGTGCAAGTGCAGTGGGGTCACAGCTGAGATTGTATCTCTAAATGTATTTGTTCTTTTCTTATTATTGCATTACAGGATGGTTACTTACAATTTTATAATGTAGAGAAGCAATGGAGGTAATGACAGTGAATTAAAGAACTGTATGTTCCTGGTAATCAATCTGTAGAGATAAAGAAGGGCACTTTCTTTTCTTCGAAAGCCATATGGTTCAACTCTTTCAGCATCCTGTTTAGTTGTCAAAGAAGCCATAGAAATAAGTTAGTAGATATAACAATGTACACCAGTAAATATTTTTAAAACCATTAACTCATGGAAGAGTTCAGAACCAGCCCTATTTGCATAAATCTTTGACATGCAGTGTTGGCCCATATATTCTTTCCTGTTCATAGCCACAAAGTTTACATCATCCAAATGTTGGCATGATAGTGGCTAAACTTTGCCTTGGAGAAGAACATTTAGGGCTTGAGGCCTACACACATCATAACTGTGTAAACTGCATTTTTATGTACCTTGATACATACATACTGCTTGATGTGTACAGGCTTATTATAAAGACTAAATCCCTGACAATGTTTTCTAAAAGAAATATGTTACACTGTCAGGTAGATTTAGACTATTCTTCCAGAAAGTGTCATTTAATTTACTTTCATTGCGACAATCTCGCTAAACCATTACACATTTCACATATATAAAGGACTTACTTCATTTTCTACTAAAGTATTATCATCTCTCCAACTCTGTCCCAACCACCTATCCATAATTCCTCCCAAAACTCTCAACACACTGTACCAAACCTATTTAATGATGCCCCTCACATTTACCCCTAATATAGACTAATCAACCCAATGATCAACTCAGTTTCAAAATAAAATTAAGTGGAAGGATATTCTCAAAAAAAAAAAAAAAGAAAACTCAGTAATATCTTAATATATTAAAAACCTCATAGGAGGATATATTCACCCTGATCCAGGCCCTACCTATCAATATCACATTAAGACAATTCCCTTCCATACACTACTATAACCCCACAATGGTCAACCACCGATCCAGGTAATCTAACGTACTCAACTACATGCCTGATTACTCAACACAATCCTAATATTCTCACTATAACTGAAACTTGGCTTAAACCCAGCATAAACTCCAGCTATAATACCATATGTAATGACTGGAAAAAGAGGAAAGGTGGTATTTCTTTAATATTTCCCAGCAACTACTGACCCCCCCCCACAACAAACAAATATGAAAATTCAGAGCTTCTTATTACTTTCCTAAAAATAAACAAATACCCCTACATCTAAATTGAACTTAAATGGTTTCACACAACTAATCAATAGCCCCACACATTATAGCAAGACATATAATTCCTTATTAAACTAGATCCTAGTATCAGACCCTAGCAAATTCACCACCACAGGTGCAATCTCAGACTCTGTCAGTGACCATCTCCCAATTTATACAATCAGACAACTCACACATCCAGTCCAATATCATGTTTATAAGACAACCTGTCCAAGTTTAACCCAGAAATATTCAAAAATACCCTATCATCTATTAAACTGGATCATCATAAGAATACCCCCTTAAATGAAGCTGTAAATTAATTCAGTAGAACTTTCCTAAATAGCATGGCATCCCTTAAAATGAAGAGACTAAAAACAAATCTGGTAGTTTCAACATTGAAAATATTCATGGTAATCCTATTTTTGAAGAGGAGTATGTTAGACAAAGCTGTGTGTGCCCCAGTGTATGCATATATTGTACCATGGCACTGGGAACAGAGCTTTATTTCTCATCTAGATACAAGGAACATATAGTTTTATATTTGAGGTTTTTGGGTAATATATTTATTATGTGGAAGGGCAGTACATTTAAATTTGAAGAATTTGTGACTCATTTAAACTCTAGAACTGATGTTTTTAAGAATCACTTATGCTTATTCTTATGAATCAGTCAATTATTTAGATGTTAGTATTTTGAAAAACAATGAAACACTTGAATTTGACTAAATTGCACCACAACCCACATAGTCCATTAATTTTCTACATTTTACTAGTAATCATCTAATGTGCCAAAACAGAGGTTTAGTTAAAGGCCATATGGTATGAGCATAAAGGCTGACTTCTGGCAAAGATCGATTTTTATTGGAAATAAATAATTTAGTAACAATGTTCCTTGCCCCTGGGAATGTTAAACAAAATTAGTAATGAAGTTATTGAGAAAAGGAGAATTAATTTATTTCCCCCTTTTTTTAGGCAATGATAATTTGACTCCAGGTGGGATGACCAAGGAAAGTAATGTTAAATCACAATTTGAGCTCACCATGGTGTCAAAATATGGAGTGGGTAGTAATCAGATGAAACATAGTATGAAGAACAATTGGAGATGTATTGATTATGATGAATCCTGTTGAAAAGTATTAGGAAGTAACCCAGGTTTCTTTCACAAAAGGCACTTGAATATCAAAGATAAACTGGAGAAAAATGACAACAATCGCACCCATAAAGGACCAAATAGTGGTATGAGGAAATGTGGTTTCTGCTCTCAGTGTAACTTTATCTGTGAATGGCACACTATTAAACTGAACACAGTAGACACTGAATTTAAGATAAATGACAGTTTCAACTGCAATACTATAGGGGTGGTGTATTTGGCATTTTGCGATTTCTGTCATGCATATTATTTTGGCAAAATAGAACGTGCACTGAAAAAGAGAATTTATGAACACAATTACAACATTAATAATTCTAAGACCAACAATTCACCTTATAATCATAAACTAGCATTAACAATAGAAGATTCATTTTTTGTGCTTAAAGGGTGTCTATGAATCTCGGAGAAGGTCCCTTGGAACACAAACATGAACACAGGGAACTTGTCTGTCAGATTTGATTGAACACATACACCACCACGCCTAAATGATGCTGTTTCTATTAGTAGTGTATTATAGTTGTGGGCAGCCAAATTATAATGGTAAAACTTTATACAACATATTTGAACATACATTTTTATATTTTAACTAAACTGTACACCAAATGTTTTTATTGTATTTTTAGTGTGCATTTTTTTATAATTTTCTTGTTCAAGGATTAATTATTATTATTATATACTTACAGATGTTCATTCTGTACCTTTAAGGAACTCTTAATTGAATACATTAACTGGAATATGATTGGCTCTTAGCCTTGTTTGTAGTATATTTAGGGAGCTGTTTTTTATTACTCTAAGTTCTGATGAAGTCCATCTATTTAACATGGATGGGAGCTCTTAACTCAATAAATTTGTTTTATTTGGAATAGCTGGTGTTTTGAATTACTGTGTAAGTGCTGGCGACAACCATGCCTTGTTTGGTTTACTGGTTGAACAGAACTTTTACAACTGACTGTTTTGAAAGGAGAACAACTATTTGACGTGTTCTCCACATCTGAACCAACTCCCGGCAAACCTCTGTCCTAGGTTTCACTTGTGAGGGCCCGTCTAGGATCTACTTATTCTGTACATCACTTTCCTGTGATGGGATGTATGAGGCCTGAAGCATCAGACAATCCTGTAAGGCTAGCTTCCAGACCATTATCTTCAACTGACAAAGAGGGCATGACCTCTCCCTTGTTTGTTCAGATACCACATAACTGTGGTGTTGTCTGTAATCAATAAAAGGGGGCCTGGAGACCATAAGTGGTGAAAAACTTTTAAGGTCTTTGTGCCTGCTAACATCTATTTGACATTTATGTGCTTTATAGCATTGGAGGACCCCATTCGCCTTGCATTTGAACTCCTCTGTACACTGCCTCACTGCAAAATCTGACAAGTCCATCTGGACTGATTGAACTCGGGTACAGAAGGAGGAAGACAGGTCTGGATTGAGATAAATCTAATCCTTCTACCATTCCAGCTCTTGTTTCACAAAATCCAGCACTGGTACCAGTAACTCCGATGGAAGCAAGTGCTAGGTCCAACAATTTTGTCATGTACCGTTGAATCACTGTCAAGTGCAATCTGGCCAAAGGTGTCATGAGGATCACTAATGATAAGAGGCTTAGAATTTTCAGAAACTCTCTTGCACATGTAGCTTCTTGAAGCGATAAATCACTGAAAATGGTCTGAACACTCAGGATTATTTCTTCTGGTAAAAAGGCCATACTTTTTTTTGTGTCCATCATTCACCCTAGGATGACAATTCTTTGTGAGGGTGTCAGACAGGAGGTTTTTAGGTTCTACTTGAAGTTGGAATCAATGGGAATGCAAAGGTAAGCATCCTTCAGATGTAAAACCACAATGAAATAGTGGTCCACAAGAAGGGATAAGACTGTCTGTAGTGTGAGTACTTTGAATTTGAGGACTTTCAGAAAAGTATGTAGGCACATCAAATCTAACACTAGTCTCCACAATAGCTCCTTTTTTGGGTTCCAACAAGATTCTAGTGTAAAATCCTTTTCCTTTTTTTGATGAAGGAACTGGTGCTGTAACTCCTGTTTGCAACCTGTGTAGGAGTACTGCAGAGAACAGATGTGTCTGGTATAGATGGTGTGGGGGGGGGATTTCCTTAAAGGGAAGTGGCTTTTCTGTCCAGTGTCAAGAGCATCCTCACTCAATTATTCTCAGCACCTACTTGTCTGAGACTGTGGATCAGGCTGCTGGACTGAGCTAAAACCTGGGGGGAAGGTAAAAGGGAACAAGGAACAGGAAGAAGGGATGGGATGCTCTAAGTCTTTGCTAGGTCATTCATTAGTAGAGGAAAGCTTTTGTTTGAGAAAGGAACCCCTTTGATTTGGTTTGGAAGCATTACTCTCCTGCCATCTTCTTAGGCTCGGATTTTTTGTTTGTTCTGTCTTGAAGTTGGATGCCTTGTTAGGGGAGAACATAAGATACATTCTCGAAACCTCTATGCATCAACTTACCTCAATCATCCCATTGTTTGAGAATCTAGGTAGAAGCAGGACCAAACACAAATTCAGCACTTAAAGGAGCACTGAAAATCTGTTCTTATAAATCCTCAGAAAAAGTCTGGTTATGAACCAAGCAAACCTTAATACAACAGAAGAAGTGTCTGCTTTTCTAGAAATAATGTCCACACCTTCCAAGACACTCCTCAAAGAATGTTTCAAAACATGAGTCACATTAGGACCAATATAATTCATATAACACTTCTGTTTAACAGCCAAAGAAATGGCAAAATCATCTAAACTGTAAGTGTACTGTGAAATAAATTTCCTCTTGGAGCCCTGATATTTTATATACTAAAGACTACATTTCTAGACTGAGCCAAATTTTTCCCTGCGATTCAAATCACTTGAGAATTTTATACTGTAGTGTAAGGTTAAAAGTCGTTAAAGCTCTCTTGTTAGAGTTGGCAGCTGGAGAAACCATAGCTGAGTCAGCTGACAAAGGAGCAGAGAGAGCTGCAAGATCAGTGTACACCTTGTATGTCCTCAACCGGTTCACTAGCCAAAGGGGGGTCTTACATGCAGTTTTATAGACATCTTCTAAAATTGGCAATACAGGAGGAACAGCCAACCATTTGAAATCTCATCCTCAATAAGATTGTGACCTCTAGCAATTTCTGACATAGTTTAAGACTGCTTCCAGTCAATACATCTCTAAACCTACAAGCATCTGTGGAAAGGTGAACAGTTGTTTGGGATTTTAACCTGGTCACCTTCAGAAGAATCAAACTGGACAGACTCAAGAGTGTTCACTACTGTCTGCATCACAGTACCCATCAAAATTTGTGGCATTAGACTGATCTCTTGAGAAGGTAGCCCCATAGTCGTTCTAAATAGGAGCTTAGCCTCCAGGATTGGCTGATTGCAAAATACTCTTAGCTTAAGAAACCACATCAGCCCTATACATGGTCATAATCTGTCTGTCATGAAGTTTCTGTTTCTTCTTACTATGAACTTCACTACTGGACAAAATACTTAAGGATAGAGTATTATGTCTTGCAAGGGGTCTCTTATCCCAAGCCTCTCCTGCAACTAAAGAGTTTGCTTCTCCTGTACTTGAATCAGGTACTAAAACAGCTCTGGAGGATGTGTCTAATTCCTTGTGAGATAGTGGGCTTCTAGCTCACACCAGACAGTGAAAGGAAAAAGATGTGGTCTCTGGGATGGCTTAAGGAAACAGATTCATAACCCATAGGCTGAGGTAAGTTTCGGTTTACTTTTTTTTTTCTTTTTAGGTGGAACTGGATTTGAGGTGGGGGTACTCTATCAGGATCCAACAAGTCAGGGGAAAATACCAGCAAGAATAATCGACTGACACTATTAAGGGCTAAGAGCAGCAATAACAGAAAATATAAACTATATCACCACACAGCAAATAGGGCTAAACTGCATAAATATAGCAGAAACAGTTAAAGCTGTGCTAAGTCTTGTTCTACAGTCTGCGCAGCACAGTAAACACAGAGTCACAGTACCAAGTAAAATTCACTTAGTGACAAAAATCAAATATAAACCTGAAATCAAACAGAACCCTTTTAAAAAACAGATAAACAGGCCTTTACTTAGACATTCCATTGTCAGAAATGAGAAAAAAAATCTCCACAGAATATGCAAATAAACTAATTTGCTGTAAAATCATGATTTAACAATAAAACAGCTATAACAGAGTTAAATGAGTTGTAAATGTCATAAAAATGAAGAAAAAGGTGAAAGAACGCAATATTTTCCAGTCAGAACTTCAAAATAAAGCAGATAAACAACAGAATCTTCAGTTTCCCAGTATAAGTCATGGAACACTTTAGAAAAGCCCCATCACTGCTTTAAAGCAGTTTTAAGCAAACAAACAATGCAATAGTAAGAATTATGAAACAAATTAATAGCAGCAGTAAATAGCAAGAACAGTAAAATCAAAAACATAACATACATAAATCCATCCATTCCACAACTCTTTTTTCCCATTTTTGCACATATGGTTGGGGTGTCACTTCAGCAGTAACAATCATCTAGAGCCAAGGTTTACACCACCACATGGCAAGTCCTGCAACAGTAGTTCTTCCATTTCCACACCACACACTCGCAAGCACACTCACACCTGCCCAATTTAAAGTGTCCAATTCACCTATTGCATGTCTTTGAAATGTGGGAGGAAACAGAAGCAACCAGAGGAAACACAAGCAAACACAGGAAGGACATGCAGACTCCACACAGAAGGCACTCCAGCTGAGAATCAAGCCAGGGAACCTCTTGCTGTGAGGTAGCAATGCTATCCACTGTGCCCGTCCATAGCACACACGCACGCACGCACGCACGCACGCACACACACACACACACACACACACACACACACGCACACACACACACACACATATATATTGATAATAAAACAGAAAGAAATCAAAAGTTTCACAATAAGAAGGAAGGGAGGCTGTAATCCATCAATGTGGGATGCTGAAGTGACTCAACTCTGAGTCCTACAGCTGGCAGTAAAACACAATAACTGACTTTCCGTGACAGGGTTTAGGCTTTCCCTAATGGGAAGGGCTTAGACAATACCCTATCACAGTGGTGGGAATTCTGAGATCCAGAAAGCTGTCAGTGTGGGTTGGTGCAGGTACCAAACTCATATGCCACTGAGGCACTGTGAATGATGAACATCTGTGGTATGCTAGACTGCTCTGGTTGGTGATAATGAATACCATAAAAATAGGAGAGATCTATGTAACAGAAAAGTATTATTATTAGTCTCTCCTGGAAATTGTGTGTATGTAAGAATTTTAGCCAAACCACATTTACAGCTGGTAAAGTAGCACAGTGAGGCACTAATCTCAGCATAACTCATGGCATCCAGTTGGATTGTAAACCTGTGCCACAGCAAAGAGGACAGTATTTATTATATGAAATGCCTTTCCTAATAAGGCAGTAAGACAACCCCTATATCAGGATGAGAGAGTAAAATCAAGACTCTGATCCATTAAAAGACTGGCATAATGTAATGGTTTTGTAGATATCAAAGAAGAGCAAAAGCAGATGTGTGAAAAGTACTCCCATGGTAGTGTTATGCTTTCTAGACAATGGAACTGGGAAGGTGATACAAACATTGAATCTGAATTCAGCTGAGAAAAGAAAACATAAGAACAAGGCATCAGAAGTAAATACAAGAAGGAGATACAGAATCCTTCTTAAAAACATGCAGCAAATTATTTAGTGTGCTATGATAGGTGTACAACCCAAGAAAAGCCAAAAGGAATATATGTCAGTTGTGTCTTATCTTACCTGTAATCGGGTTTGGATAATAAGCATACTGGAAAGAAGGAAACAGCAGCGCTTCATGTATCATTTGATGAGAATGTGAGCTGGTTCAGGTAAAGAAGATTTAATGGTCAGTGCAGACAAAGGGATGATGTTTAGACTGATGCCCATGCTTTCAGAAGAAAAATGTTTTGCTGGGTATGAAATCAGAATGGAATTGTTACATGGGCAGGTGCAAGTTGATAAGCTATGCCATGCCATATGCTGTGCAATGATGTGAAAGTTTAGCACATTCTTTCACTGGGTCAGAGCTCAGGTACTTAAGTGTCAGCATCTATGTTATGTGGTCATTTTTACAGAACCCAGCCACTTACTATAAATACAAGATCAAAGATTTACTTACCCAATAGACCACTCAAAAACTAAACATTTCCTAGAATCAGTTTGTCAGTGCACTCCTCCTGACTTACCATACATGCAACACTGTGTGCCAGTCTAAAAACATCACAGTATTCCACCATACTAGGTACAGCTTGTAATAGGTCCCAACTCCAGGCCAGCAATCAAGGAGACTCAATCCTCACCACTGGCTCCAGTGAGGGAGAGTCACTAAGATCAAAGATGGATTCACACAGTATTTTTAGATGTAGCTTCCTGCATTAAGCACAATTTCCCCTAACAGCACACACAGGGAATATGCTCCAGACCTGGGTCTGGACTCTCTTTCTGTCTCTCCAGGCCCACACAAAACTCCACACTGACTACTCTGGACTCTGTGTCCCTGTTCCAGGTAGCTGACACACACACAATTGGATATTTGAGTTTCACACACACATACAAACCTGGGTAAAGCTGTCACAGCTTTATTAGCTGTGCCCCTTTCTGCCCTGACTCTGAGGTAACCATGCTGCCACCAGTCAGCTACCCTAAGGCTCTTACAAAACGTATCCAATTATACTGTGTAAAATTATTACTAGTGCAAATGGTAGGGTGTGGCCAAAGCAGCAAGGCTTTCAGGAGCAGCTGCAGTGTCACAAAAACAAGCATAAGTACACTCAAGATGCTAAAAGTATTCTCTGAAGGACCAGCCACAAAGAAAGGTATTAAATATTTAATGACAAATAATAAAACAGAAAACAGGAGAATATTGAATACAATAAACAACATAGTTTCAACCACAAAGACATAAAAAAATAATACAGTTGGATAGTGTCTTACAGATGCAGAAAACAACTCTAAGCTATTCTCACTGAATGTCCCTGAATGACCAAATAATTACTGTTTCCTGACTACTTAAAGCAAGGCAGGCTGATGTGTGCCGAGTGTCTCACCACAGAAAAAGCCAGATGATGTCTCTGTTTGTCTGTGTGGATGTGTGAGATATATATTCTGTCAGAAATATTTCCAGTCAGGTTCCAAAGTGCTTCTGCGAGAGTTTCAAAGAAACTAGATGCTGGTTAGAGGAGGATATCACCTCTGATCAACTGGCTCTGGTATAATACACACACAGAGCTTTGTTAAGATCTGTGGCAGCATCTGAAAGCTATAATAATTTCTAATTTTCCACCCTTCCTGGGTTCTCTGATAAACATGCAAATTTGATCAGTTACTACCAATCATTAGCGGACCGGAGTTCTGCTGTGGTGACCCCTAACCGGGAAAAGCTGAAAGACACAAACAAAACAACAATACAATCTATTATACATGCATACATTATTTCTGTCCATTAGGACCTAATGTTGATGCATTTTTAACACAAGTAACTTTACAAATATATTTTTAACTCAAACATGTGTACAAATCAGTGTGTTAGTCAAATAACATAAAATTATTTACAAAACTTCACTTGGCTATGCTGGCATACATACACATGTACTGCCCTACTCTGCCTGGCACAGATGGCACTTCCTCATAACATCACTCAGCTATTCTTGATTTCTACCATTAGTAATGGAATAGGAGTTTTGGAAACAGAAATGGCTTCAACAACAAAACTCAGTGTGTTACCTTTTTTAAAACCTGCAGAAAAGCTATTAGTGTAAATACACTGACCATGATATACACAACACTCTATAAGCAATTAATAAAAATTAATCAAAATGATCTAGTATATTATACCTGGAAATTAGGAATAGGGTTTGGAGTTGACATCCATGATGACCTGGGATTCTCCTGGTATCTGAAAGGGCCATTGAATGCCTGTGTAATTGCACTGAGATTGAAAGCGCACACTGCAGAGGCAGCTATACTGTTCCTAGAAAGAGAAACAGAGTGGTGATCACCAAATGTTATCAATACATTCAGAACTGATTATTTTACTGCACTTCCACTGGTTTTATTCTTTAGTACATGCACACTTACTGTTTCTTCTACCATAAGAGAGCAGTGTCTGTGATACTAGCTTTAAGTTTTGCTTGTTTAGTGCTACAAAATTCTGTAATTTTGTTACTAAACTTTATTCCAAAACATATTCTGTTTCCCTTAGTTTTTCTAGGTGTCACATTCCTTATCTTACCCATTATGTTCACTCAAGTCTGATTCTGTAGCTTAGCTTTGGCGTATCATCTCTAAACTGATCTAGTTAGAAAATGAAGGACAATTGGTGTATGTGTTAAGTGGCTCAAGGCTGGAGTCTACAAGATTGTGGCTACTGCTGTAAAAGTGGTCTAGGTTGCACCTCCACCTCAAAATACAACACTAGGGCAAGTGGAATTTTTACAAAACAAAATTTCCTTTCTGTCAAGGAACTACCGCAGAACTTTGTTACAGGATTCCCAATTCAATCTTGATACATGTTACTCCCCTTATATACTGGCTGTCCATGCACGTATGCCAAAAACAGGCTTTAAATCATGGAAATGAGCACAGAATTATGGTGCTTTGCATAACAAATAACTGGGAAGTTGTAGAAACTCACCATCTTAAGGTACCACTATATTTTATAAACGCTAGAAAGTTTCCAGACTGCCCTACAGATATAGTTGTCTATGACAATGACCACCCAGTTTTAGCCCAGAAATTCAGAAGAGAGAGTGAAACAAAAATATTAGTGTTGCTTATTAAATAACATTGGCCATTGCTTAGTTTTAATTTTGCAGGTAAGTTGAAATATCTTATCTGACATTAACTGAGGGACGTGAGGTATGGGGATGAAGAAAAGACAAAGAAGAATGCTATAAAAGGTCTATACAGAAAAATGTGTTTGACTGCAACAAGAACAGTTGGAAAGGATACGATAAACACTCTGCTATAAGTTAGGCAGGAGCATACCACTCAACTGTCTAGATTTTCACAGAATGTCCATATTTTTGTCTCATATTTTTGGACCACCCCTCATAAAATTTGTAGTTTTCTAACAAATGAATTATGATTGAAATCACTAAATAATGCAAACATTTGAGTTTCAGGCTTCATATTTGTCAGAAAATGTATGCTATTGCAAAACATATTATTCAAGGAAGTTCTTAAGTTTCTAAGAGCACTATTTAAAATCTAAAAGAAAACAGCAAAATACTAAGCAGATAAATCCTCGGCCACAGACTATACCTGTTAAGCAGATAATTATAAAATAAAGCGGTAGCCAAACGTACAGCTCTAAAACCATATAATATTTATTTAAAACAAGATAACAAACGGTAAGTGCTTTCACCACCTAAAACCGGTGGCTTCTTCTGACCATTAACAAAGAACAACTTTTTTAAAAACGTTTAAATAACATTATACTCACTTTTAGTAAATCATTTCCACCTGTTGCCAATAACTTTACATCCATACATCCCATTTGTATCTAACACATGCTCAGTAAGGCATATCACGTCATTCAAATTCATTTAAAGATACAATACTTATATAACATACTTTTCCGCATTAAAATGCATTACTTTCACTACTATTTAAAATCTGTCCCTATTTTTGGTTCTTTCCAGATTGCTTGTGCTAAGAGGTTGAGAGGTATGAGTGGAAACAATACTGCCTGAGGGGTGGTGGGACGTATCAAGGTGGGGGTCCTATTTTTGGTTCTTTCCAGATTGCTTGTGCTAAGAGGTTGAGAGGTATGAGTGGAAACAATACTGCCTGAGGGGTGGTGGGACGTATCAAGGTGGGGGTGGTGGGACGTATCAAGGTGGGGTATGAGGTACACACTAATGTCTTATTAAGGAGGAAGGGGTAAGAAGGAAAACTGCTCCAAACAGCATCTCAGCAGTATACAAAAAGCAACTAACCTGGACCATTTTGGATCACGACACAAGAAATCATATATAACAGCAAAATCTTAGGTTTAGGTTCATAGGTTCAAAGGTTTAGGTTCATAGGTTCATACTAGGCTATCTGCCCGAGGGCATTTACAAGCCTAGCCCATCGTTTTGTGGCTTACGCCACCCCTTTAGTATGGGGAACTATACCCATTATTTTGCTGTGCCTCTGTCGAGCAGTGACACTGAGGTAATCCCTGGGGTATATCTGCGATCTCCCATCCATTGGTCAAGATTTCTCTTGAACAAGGCCAGCGAGGTGCTCTGCCTCACATATACCGGGATTTTGTTCCACAGCATAGGAGTCTTTGGGTGATGAATCTATCCCTCCAGCACGTCCTATTAATAGTCGTGTCGAGGTTTAAGTCTCCCGCCCTTGTGGCTCTGATGGATCTAGATTTTTTGAGGTGAAGCATATTCATCAAATCTGGGTTTGACATGGCCTTGTATGTTAGGCAAAGGTCACCTCTGAGCAAGCGGTAAGCGACTGAATAGAGCTGGAGTTCTTTCAGTCGGGCAGCATAGGACAGATTAGAAGGGAAACATAATTCATTTTAATTAGTATTTATTAACCAGTTGAAGACAGTGAGCCTTTACTTGATCTAACTTTGAAGCTTCAGTTTACTGAAGTAATGTGTTTACATTACTATGTAGATGAATGTCACTGCAACTGAAACCAGATTTTCAGCAGGTAACAACTAACTGGTATGTGAACTAAGTTACAATATCAATTTCAGTGAAACGGTATATAATGTGACTTCTCTGATCACGTGTATCTTGCCTGTGTGTGTGTGTGTGTGTGTGTGTGTGTGTGTGTGTGCGTGTCAGTCAGTACTATAAACCTGCTGGAACAAAAATGTATTCAGAATAATAGAAACTAACTTATGGCAGCAAGACACATTTGTGCGGCAGATAAGGTAAAATAAATTCAGCATGTGAAAAAAACCCTGCACAGTATACCACAGTCTTAACAGAAACAGCACAGGCTATTACTTAGTGTGATTCTGAGTTCTTTAGCAAACAGCCCACAGCAGTACACATGCAGAGGTCCCTAAATAAACAAAGGAGCCCTATAGTTTTAAAATGAGGAAAATTTTCAATTTGAATAATTAAAACAATGAGACTGTAAAAAGGCTAAGGATATGCAATTTTCCCTTCAGCTGTAGCAAAGTATTTCTCAGCATGAAACATTGCATTTGTATAATTCTTATATAGGGTAGGGTATAATATTTCATCTCAGAATTATTCCACCTTGCTTCAAAATACCTAGCAATGTTTTTTTCTGAAGTATGGTACTTACTGCTACATAATCATAATAATTTACTTGTTTGAGGTGAATAGGTAAAATGTTGTCGCCTCACAGCAAGAGGTTCTCCGGTTTGATTCTCGGCTGGGGTGCCTTCTGTGCGGAGTCTGCATGTCCTCCCTGTGGTCACGTGGGTTTCCTCCGAGTGCTCCGGTTTCCTCCCATATCCCAAAGACATGCTGTAGGTGGACTGGACACACTAAATTGGCCCTAGTTGTGAGTGCGTGCGTGTGTGTGCCTTCTGTGGAAGGTTGGGCGCCGGGTTGGCAACTCAACACTGTAAAACTCCACTGCCAATCATGAGCAGACAGGTGATCCACTGTGGCGACCCCTAACTGCGAAAAGCCGAAAGAAGAAGAAGAGGTGAATAGGTAAAATCCACACACACATATTGCATGGAAAATGGAAGCATGGACAGTAAGAAGATTAACTTTTTCTCATGGAAAATAATTAGGTTCAAAAAACAAGGCCTCACTTTATTAACTGAATCCCATAATAAGTACATGCCTTGCTGACATACAGCTCTCAAACTTAACTTCCTTCAAAATTGTCTGAACATTCTTCAGCAGAACATAGAATGGGACTGAGGCCAAATGGTGAAAGTGGTGCAGCAACATTCCTGGACTCTCCTTCCTCGGTACTGGCAGCTTCTTCAAAGGCCATCACATGGCAATGTTTTACTACACAATGCATATCATGATCCTTTTGAACCAAAGTGCAAAAACTACAGGTTGAAAAACCAAGTCACATGCTCAGGAAAAATCAGTATTAACTACACAAAAAAAGTGTAGAAAATGCTCACGAGCTGATAACTCCCTTCACAAACAGATGTGTGGAAAACAACGATCACATGACTTGTTAACATCAATGCCTCAGATGGCAGAAGATCACTAGAAGGGGTTATAGTTTTTTTGACATAAAAAAACATAGGGGTAACTAGAAGTTTAAAAAAGCTGAACAAGACAATGCATTTAAAAGAAACAATGCACATGAAGACTGATAATTTTGACAACTGAAGAATAATCCCAGGTGACTCGCATCTAATACACAACCTTTCAAGGATACACAAGTGATACATGGCCTACGGTACGCTTTATTCAACATTTAATCATAGCCTAATACTAATGACAAGCTGCAAGACCTACAGGCACCTTAGTCATGTGACATTCACCAATGTTAAACAAAAGGACAGTGAAGATGCGTATCAGATTATTATAATAGCATCTAGAGCTGACTTTATTAATTAATCAATATATTGACAATTAACTGTTTTAACTTCATTTGAGGCAAAGAAGCAATTGGCATCTGTTGACACCAATTTCATTAGTGATGCCTTATTACTGAAATCTGGATCCAGCTTGCAAAGTCAGACATCTATTAGATTCATTTACACTGTTTAGGACCTTTTAAGAATGGTAAAATTCTGAATAGCCTCAATTAAACTCTCATGAGCTGATGCTTTTAAGTTCAAAGATGAACATCCCCTTATTTCTTTCAACTTCATTTATCATATAAAATATGGTCCCCTTACCCTTCATCTTTTATCCCAAAAAAGTAAAAAATAAAATAAAATCATAATGCTTTCACTATATACATGAATAAATGTTATCCTATCTACTGATTCAGGCTGAATTTTTAGTAAATAACGCAAGTGTATTTCCTTTAATTGCCTTTTAAATCTGCCAATGTATCTGACAACTACAACAAAGACTATCTAAAACCACTTGTAATTAGAAAACTCAGTGGTAGTAAGACTTTCTTAGTGTGGATACATTAAATGTGTCACTAAACATACTAATTTGAAGACTCTACAATGACTGTGGTTACAGCTTCCACTATTGGGGCGGGAACCTAATAATACACCTGGAAAATTAGCTACATTATGTACTGCCTGAAACTTTTGTCATGCATTAATTCTGCCAAATTATGATCTCTTGGGTGAACTTCTGTTAGACATCTCCTACATACACAAACAAAAGGAATGTCAGCATTGCTTATAACCTAGTGTGTGTTTAAGGTTTCTGCTACTCATTTTAATTAGTAATCTCAGTAACAAAAACCGACTCATCACCAAACAACATTCTGAGCGTCCTCTGTAGTGTCATGTGTAACAAACACTGCCTGTTCATATCCCAGGCACTAAAACTTGCTATTTCAACTTCCTGTTTCCTTTTCTTACCCTCATGCAGTAACATTAGCATCTTCACAGCTCCTTACGCAAATGTACAAAACTGATGAAAAAATATGATGAATGGTATATCAAATCTGAGATGACTCTTAACCCTAGTCCAAAAGCAGATGAATACCCCAACATATACCCATCCATTTTTACTCTCTCTCAAGCATCCTTCAACCTCCTCCACATCGCTTGAATCACATAATTTCAAGCAATAATTTGGTTTTGTTTTAGGAAATACCAACAAATTCACAGCCAGAATGAAAACTTTTTCAGGGTACATAAACAGTTGTCTGTTGAAACACAGAAAAAAAGTAATCACAACCAAGTGAAACTAGGATACTGAACATTACTTTTCTCCTTTAAACATTTTTTTTTTTTTGCAAATGAGCAAGCACCACACTCCCTGAATGTTGATATACCAACTCCATGATTACCATGTCTGAAGGGAATATTCCATGAGATGGCAGACTTGGAATTAATATCTGCAAGTTTGTTTTTTTGTTCTTTTAGTCTCCGCATTTCTGGACTTGGCAATCAGTCTGGATATTTCAAATGGTTACCCAAGTTATCCTATCTAGCAAAAATAGTATGTAATTATGAACTGTTGTAGTGCACTTCACAAAGGATCAATGGTGAGAAGAAGAAATGACATTTTATACAAATTCATTAAATTAACATTAATATTGCCATCAGAATGGCACATTATGCCACTGAGTCTGCCTATAGCTCTCTCCCCCTCTCCTCCATCTCTCTACCTGTTACATTCTGGCTTAAAAACCTAAACACCTCTGTCAATTTACTACCTACCAACCATTTTGGTAATCTAGTTACCCTCGCTGTGAAAATGGACTTCCTCACATACAAGTTATAATTTGAACTTGACTATTTACAAATGATTTCCCGTCCTTCTTCCATCCTTCCTTTCCAAGATGCAATAAGATCATGCCCCTGTCCACTCCAGTCTCTGTCTCGCTCAAGAAGCCCTTGCTTCCTGCCTCTGTCCTAAAAAGTCTTTCCTTGCACTGGCTTAAGCATCTTTGTTGTTTTTATTTGCACCCTCTGTAATGCCGCTGTCTTTCTCACTGTTTACCAGGACTCAGATATAAATAAAACTCTAGAAGTGAGTGAAGCCTGACCAGTGCCTTGTACAAGGGTATAACAACATCTAGGTGTTTAAAGTTAACATGTTTTAATGCACACCCCAACATTCTGTTAGCCTTGACCACAAATTCACTACCCAATGTCTGACTGTCTAATAGTTCAGTAAACTTTACCCCAATCCTTTTGTTGGAAACTCCTTTTCAATTCCCACCTCCCCAATGAATACTTGTGTTGCTTTACAGCCATCTAAACTGAAATTCAAATGCCATCTTTTTGACAAAGAAATCAGTCTTTCCAAATTTCTCCCTAGTCGGATCCCACCATTATCCAAAAATGCCCTACCTAGTACTTTATGCAAATGATCATCCTTAATGCACAAAACTAAGTAATTTTTAAGCAATACTTGCTGCAATCTGAATCCAAAGTACATCAGTAGTTATTTCCTTAACCCTTGACAAGTCATCTCTAACACTATCTTTTCTCTTCTTACCTAAAAACACACCTACATCCATTTTCACATTTGTTGTTGAACTCTGGGCAGCACAGTAGTGTAACTGTTAGTGCTGGTCCCTCACAGTGTTTGGTCCTCCAGTTCCGTTTTTGTTTGGGGTACTGTTTGTGTAGCATCTGCACATTCTCCCTGTGTTCAAATGGGTTTGTCCTGGGTGCTCTACAGTTTTCCTTTATCTCGAGGACATGTCATTGGTGAATTTGTGAGCTTCCAGCTTGCCTGTAGTGTGTGTGTGTGTGTGTGTGTGTGTGTGTGTGTGTGTGTGTGTGTGTGTGTGTGAGACTGTGCCTGTCCTGCAAAGGAATGCTGGCCCATTCAGGATACACTTCTGTGTCTTGGTACTATTGAATGATGGAATAGGCTCCGCCTCTGTGACCATATACTATGTTCAGTGAGTAATCAGAAAAGTAGTAAACAAATAAATAAATAAATACTGAACTGCTAGTTGAGGATGGATTATATAAGGGTCAATTCCGCAGGCATGACCTTCTGAATTTGGGTTACTTTGAACATGCTACATGAGAAACTGTACTTGCCCTGAAATGCAGTGACATTATAATTACATGGAGCTGCAAGAGTCCTCAGCCTGTATGGATGTGGCTGTTACAGCAACCCTATAGAAAGCAGTTTGCTGTTTTTGTATTTTCTAGGAAACATTTTATTTAATTCGGTTCAACAAAACAGTACTTGCTAAGAGCTGTTTTTATTAAGAGTCATAGAATCTTAGCATTCCCCCCCCACACTCAAACTTTTCAGTCTACTCACAAACCTTCTTTGAGGAACCTTACTGAACATCGTGGTAAGATTCAGAAACACCTCAACTACCAATGTTCCTGGATTAAATAATTCTTCGATCATATCATACAACTCCATCTGGCTATATTGCCAAGACTTCTTTTCTCCAAATCCATGTCAATAAAAGTCCCGCAGATTGTTACTTTTCAGAGAATACACATTCTCTCCTACATTGGCTTATAGTTACCCAACCTAGTTCTAATCCCCTCTTTCAGCATTGGTATTGCACTAGTTCCCTCAAAAAGCATCCTGTATTTCCCTGCTGTCTATTGACTTGTTGACTACTTCTGGTGTTGAATCTTACAGTGACTAGGAATCTTCTGGTCCATCACTTGGAAGATCAGGACAACTGCCCCCAAGATAATTATATCTAAATTGGCCTCAGAGTGACCTGCACCATGTAACTGTCTTGGTGGGCACCGAACCCACTATAACAGTTGGTTGGTAATAGCTAAGAATTAACAAAGGGTTGCCAAAAAACATCAAGTTCACCAACTGCAACTATCAGTGAAGAAGGACCTGCATGTCCTTGAAGTGCAAATGTGCACTGAGAGGACCCATGTCTAGTCACCAATGAAGTTTGGGGTACAGTGCAGTATATGTAGGGGAAACCACTCAAATGTGGACAACTGAACTGTGGCTGCCATGATGGCCAGTGTTCTTAGGCTAAGAAACTGGAAATTCACTTCTCTCTAGAGGTACAGATAAACAAAAACTAGTGCTACCTTAGGCATAGCCTATAAAAGTCAGGTGCAGAACTGGAGATAATCTTAGGGTTAACAAAGTTACAATGATCCTCATATAGTAGAAGTTATGCAGGAAAGAAAGGCTGTTAATTATAGCAAAGACAAATACTTAGTATATTTGTTAGACTTGTAAGTGGATGAATCCCAGGAGATTCTGAGACTTTTATTTAAAACATATCAGTGTAGAGGACTGATCAGAAAAGACCAACTTAAGTTTCAGCCCTGAAAAGAATATAAGAAAGGTACAATGAAGTCAGATTCACAATGGCAAAATAAGAAGCCTGTACAGAGAATATATAGCCACGATTTACAATTACATGGAAGTAGAGCACTTGTAAGATTTTTCACAATGATTATATACAAATATTTACAAGTCAATACATCCTTATGACCTAGTAGAACTAAGAGGAGTAGTTATAGATGGATACAAATGAAAACAGAAGTTAAAGAAGTGAAGGTTTGATGTGACATAATGGGATAGGAACAAGATTGTATGTGCTATGGTGAGAGAGTGGCATTAGTATTTGGCAGGTTTGTTGCTTTAGGTTAATAGATAAATCAAAACAGAAAGCCAGTTGCTTGACTTACACTGAGGGTGATTAATTATTTCACCTAACATCATGGCTGGACAAATGAGAAGAAAAATCCACAAACTCTGAATTGCTCCTACTGTACAAACAGAAGCGACAATGGCAGTGAATCTCTGTGGAGAACAGTGTACTTGATGAACTGAAACCTCATCCAGTTTACACTAAAGAGTGAAGGAAGATCAGGCAGTAGACTTGTCACTTGTCAGCATGTTAGTGAATACGAACAGTAAACTATTAATTTGAGAGTTCTCATACCAAATTCACACTAGCACTGCCCATAATATTAAGCTTTTTGGATGTCAAATTCTAAAGCATAACACAAACATATTTCTACCAGGTGTACCTAATGTGAAAATGTCAAAGTCATTCTTAAGCACCTTCAGGCCATGACCGTCTCAAGTTTTTTGGGTACCCCTCCCCCTTTCTGGTTAATATCTAAACTTTTTAGTAACTAATTTTTTAAGGCACATAACACAAAAGACAAGTGGTCTCTGACCTTCTTTGAAAGTAATAAGCTACAAGGAAAACCACATTTGGCAGTACTCTGGTAAGTACAACTGCAGACAACGGACACAATCACACAGTCTTCTCCACTGAATAAAATATCATAGCTGATTTTTATTTTTTAGCATCATCCAAAAAAAAAAAAAGAAAGAAAGAAATAGTTATGAGTCAAAACCTTGCAGCAATACTTTTCTTAAAAAGACATACAAGTATCAGCCAAAATCGTCCAGCAACCACCCTTAATAACCTGTCAAGTGCAGTATGGCCCAGTTAAGACACTTCATGAATCAACAAGAGGGTGCTGTCTACTCTTTAAATTCTGGTAGTTTTTAAATGTGCAGTTTCAGCTTCAAAGATTTTAGTAAGTCTTTCGTTGCAGCTCCTAGTAACTGGATATTGGTTAATAATGTATGAGATAAAGCAGTAGAATGGTATGGTCACATATACAGTCTGTATATTCTTACCTCATGTACATCATCTTATTTCTAGTGTAGTCATGATAGGAATGACAGAGATGGGTGCACATTAGTATAACACAAGTTGAGGATTTCTGAAACTCTACCCAGGCTAGCTGTTTAAACACAAAGTTAATGTCTACTAAGATGTGATTTATTTCAATAAGTCTGCAGGGCAAAAGAAAAAAATGCAGTCTGCTACCAGAATTAGCATTCATCCTGTGAAAGTGTTTGCATAATTTATAAATCTGTTAAAGTATTGTTAAACTCAAACACAGACATACTTAAAATAAAACAAACACACTGCATTTGGCCTTAACTGGGTTTCCTGGTAGTCTTCTGTAAGGTCACAAAATGTTTTGTCTATCATCATACCTGTTTTTTTAGGAAATAATGTTTTACTTTGGTATACCTGCCAGTAGGGAGTGATGCTGAATATGATTTAAAATATTTAATACAGTCTCTTACATTTGAGATGCACTCAACCATTTTTCTTCCAGACAAGCTACATTAGGGCATGTTTAAATAATTGAATATGACAGAAAAAAAATTGCAGGATTCAGTAATGCATGGGTCAGATAAAAAGTAATTTTTAGGCTAGATGGAAGAAAAAAGAAATAACCTGCTGGTCAAGTTGCATCAGCAGCTTATCCAGGTGGAAGAGGAAATAAGGGACACAGGTGAGCCAAGTATTTCTCTTCTGCCAACAACTCTATTTCTGTGTGGTCTCACCTGGTTGTCCCTGACACAAATGACTAGAAATTATGAAGTTAGAATGGGGTTCTAAAGAATCTTCAAATTGAGCTATAAAATAGGGACTGCTCAATAACAGCTAATCAAGTTTTATTTTATTACTTCAATCATGATATATCTAGAAAAGCTCTTGATCTTGTAGGAAGTGCTTCTTAGAAATTAACAGCAATTTTTTATAGTATAACCTGTCAGTTGTGTATCTGAGACATGTAAACAACTTATACACACCCTCAGTCAACACATACAACCTTCATTTGCTTTTTTAACTATGCAGACACTCTGCTTTAAAAAAATAAAAGATTTAGCATGTTCTTTGCATAGGGCTGACCCAATATACAAAAGTTATTCATACATGTCTGAAACATTGCATAACATGCCTTCCTCAGTACAGGAGTTATAATGATTGTTGATGTATATCATTATTAATTTTGGTGTCTGCAACCTCTGCTTATTGGAGGGCAAGCAACATATCGGACGACCATTCCACTCCCACTAAGAATGGATAAGTTGATGCCTGCAACTCACTCCCTTCCATTTCCTACCTAGTTCCAGCAGCACCTGAGCCACCATTCAAATGTTTGTAAACTAGGACATAGAGCTTCATCACTCTGTGTTATGGAGTCAGGCACAGGAGAATATACCAAGGCCATAGTGAGGGCTAAACATCTCTCTCTCTCTCTCACTCTGTCCTGGAGCTATGCAAAGGAGAGCATACCTAAGGTCATAGTCAGGGCTCCATCTCTTTATGTCATAGAGCTGGGCACAAGAGAACATAACTAGGTCATAGTCTTGGCTTCACCTCTCTCTTTCTATGTCATGGAGTTTGGCACAGGAGAATATACCTAGTTCATACTCAGGCGTCATCTTTCTATGTCATGGAGGCTGTCAAATGAGAATGTACCCAAGCCATAGTCAAAGCTTCATCTCTCTATGTGATGGAACTATCCACTGAAGAACATGCCTAGGTCATAGTCAGGGCTTCATCCCCCCTCTCTCTCTTCTCTATGTTATGGAGTTAGTAACATGAGAATATACCTAGGTCATAGGGCTCTGTCTTGCTATATTATGGAGTTATGCCCTGTAGAACAACGAAGGTCAGTCAGGGCTTCATCTCTATATGTGATGAAGTTAGTCCCAGGAGAATATATCTAGGTCATAATCAGGGTTCATCTCTCTATGTGATGGAGCTAGGCAATGGAGAACATGCCTAGGTCATAGTCAGAGATTCTACCTAGGTCATAAAGATTCATCTCTTCCTCTCTATGGCACAGAGTTAGGCACAGGAGAATATACCTAGGTGATAGTAAGCAAGTTATCTCTGTATATCATGGAGGTAAGCAATGGAGAACATACCTAGGTTGTAGTTATGGGCTTTGTCTCTCTATTCATGAAGTTAGGCATGGAAGAATATACCTAGGTCATAGTCAGGGCTTCATATTTTTACATGATGGAGCTAGACACTTCAGAACATGACTAGATCATAGTCAGAGATTCATCTCTTTCTCTCTATGTCATGGAGACAGACACAAAAGAATATACCTAGGTCATAGTCAGGGCTTTATCTCTATATCTCATGGAGCTAGGCACTGAAGAACATAGCAAGGTCATAATCAGGGCTTCATCTCTATCCTTCTCTCTCTCTGTCATGGAGTTAGGCACAAGAGAATATACATAGGTCATAGTCAGGGCTTCATCTCTCTATGTGATGGAGATAGGCACTGGAGAACATACCCAAGTCATAATCGGGGCTTCATTTATCTACAACGTGGAGCTAAGGCACTGCAGAACATACTTGGGTCATAAAGCTAGGCATTGGAGAACATACCCAGGTAATAGCCAGTTCATCATCTCTCTAAGTCATGATGGTAGGCACTGGAGAACATAACCAAATCACAGTCAGGGCTTCATTTATCTACGTCATAGAGCCAGGCACTGGAGAAAATATTTGGGTCATAAGGCTTCATCTCTGTATGTCATGGAGCAAGGCACCTTTGAACATACTCAGGTAATAACCAGTGCTTCATCTCTCTCTGTCATGGAGCTAGGCATTGGAGAACATTTTTAATGCTTAAATCTGAAGGAATGTTTTAGTGCTAGCAAATGCTTCCAAATTTTCCATACATTTGGAGACAAAGAAGAAACCAAGATAAAGCATAGACAATGTATTTATTTGACATTTGGTAACCAGCAATGTCTGACTTGGTAGAGATTACCTGTTTTCAGTAGAGGCCTGGGGAGAAAAGCTCTATATAAAGACAAACAAACAAGAATAATTAAATACAGGACAATAAATGGTGAGAAATTACATATGGTAAAAAGAATTAAATAGATTATAAAAAGTAAATAGTTGTATAGAGGATTTTACTAGCAGGAATTAAAAGGAATGTGAACGCAAAACTTAAACCTACAATTTATATTCTGGTTGAAGGTGATACAGAGTGAAAACATTGATTGGTGGAGGGAGAAGAATAGAGACAGAGAATAAAAAAGTAGAAAGATAGTACAGTTGTGTACACTTACCATAAATGTAGATGTTCGAGTGTAGTCACTGTTGCAGTCATCGCATTTGGGTTATCCCTGCCAGGGTAGCCCTCGGCCGGCCCGAACATCAGAGACTTAATATTTCTGCATCGGTTGATGTCGCTTGAGGACTGATGTCAGGTCATCAGTAGTATAAAGTAAGGCAGCCGACGCCATTACATCAGTTTTTCTTGCCCTAACCTGTAAGGAGCCCCAAAGTAGGAGGCCAGGTTCTGGTGGAAGAACCCCACCAGTGGAAAATAAATACCAATATGTCCCTTGTAAGGAAAGGAGAACAACACGGAAGAATGGTAACAAAAGGAGAAAGAGAAAAAAGGGGGATGGAGGTAGGGAAACCAGGACTGCAACAGTGAATACACTCGAACATCTACATTTATGGTAAGTGTACACGACTGTACTATGTTCTTCGTGTTTCACTGTTGCAGTCATCACATTTGGGTAGATTCCCAAAGCTGTGGAAATGGGTGGAGGCAGTCAAGGAAACTAGGGGCTGGCTAGGATGCCCTGCAAGACTGCAGAAACAAACCCTGCCCTGGATATGGAGAAGAGAGGCAGGTGGTAATGCTTGTTAGAAATGTAAACAGATGTTAAAGTAGCAGCCAGGATGTCCCTAGTGGGGACTTCTCTGAGGAAAGCTGAAGAGGTGGAGGCTGTTCTGGTGGAGTGTGTCCTGACTCCCTTGGGGGGGGGGGGGCTTTCCATGCTGTTTGTAGCAGAAATGGATGCAGTGTGCTATCCATTTGGAAATTGTTTGCTTGGAGATGGCTTTGCCTTCTGCCCCTGTACCAAAGCTTACCAGCAATTGATTAGACTTTCTGAAAGATTTAGTCCTGTCCAGATAGAATCTGAGCTGTCTGTGCACATCTAGAGAGTGAAGAATTCTTTCTCCCTTGTTCTGGGAATTAGCAAATAAGGTGGGCAAATGAATGGATTGGTTGAGAGCCACACTGGACACCACCTTGGGCATGAAGGATGGGTTAGTTCTGAGGGATACCCTGTTTGCATGGAAGATGATGAAGGGTTCCACAGCCATGAGTGCTTGCAGCTCAGAGACTCTTCTGGCTGAAGTGATGGCCAGAAGGAATGCTGTCTTCCAGGAGATAAATGTTAGCTCTGCAGAAGAAACTGGTTCAAAAGGGGGGAGGGAGATCTTTTCCAAGATAAAATTAAGGTCCCAAGCTGGTGTTGGTGCCCTTCTGGGGGGGGGGGGGCTCAAGTTGCTAGCCCCTCTGAGGAACTGTTTGATCAAAGGGTGTGAGAAAAAGGGCTGCTCAGTGTGAAAATGATCAGAAATAGCAGAGGCATGAATTTTTATAGAGGAGAAAGAGAGACCACTGTGGAGTAGGTCAGCTAAGTAATCCAGGATGAGAGGGATGGAGGGCTGTGCCATATTGGCTTCCTTAGCCTGGATCCAGGTGCAGAACCTTTTCCATTTATCTGCATAAGACTTTCTGGTGCTAGGACATCTGGCCTGATGGATAACATCCAGAACCTGTTTACTGAGGATGGCAGATTGGTTCGGGGTTAGGGAATAAGCTAAGCTGCCAAAATGAGCGTCTGCAATTGGGGATGCATGAATTCCTCTTTCCTCTGGGTCAAGAGATTTGGAATCTGAGGAAGATGCCATGGAGGCAGCGGGGACAGGCTGAGCAGCAAGGGGTACCAGTGTTGTCAGGGCCAGTCTGGAGCTATAAGAATGCTCCTTGGTTTTTCCTCCCTTATTTTGAGCAGTACCCTGGGGATGAGAGGTAGGGGAGTAAAGACATAGACCAATAGATTGACCCAGGGGAAGGAAAGGGCATTCATTTTCCAAGCCATGCAGTGATGCTCCCTTGTGCAGAGTTTGCTTAGCTGATAGATGGTGTGGGAGGCAAAGAGGTCAACCTTTGGGGTTCCCCATTTCTGAGTTATTAGGGTGAAGGTACTTCTGTTGAGTTGCCACTCTTGTGGGTCCAGAAGGTTTCTGCTTAATTGGTCTGCCAGAGAGTTGAGAGAGCCTGGTAGGAATTATGCTAACAGGTGTAGTTGCATGGAAGAGGCTGTGAGCCAAAGGGTCATGGCCAGCCTGCATAGAGGGCAGGAGTGAGTCCCTCCCTGCTTGTTGATGTACCACATCACAGTGGTGTTTGTCTGTTTTGATCAGGAGAACCCCTAGAGAGAGGAGTTTGAAAGATATCAAGGCATGCTGCACAGCCATCATCTTTTTTTAATTGATGTGCAGAGGGATGTGCTGTGGGCTTGATTGGCTCTGTATGCACCTGCCGTCCAGGTGTGCACCCCAAATGTAGTCTGATGAGTCTGTGGTGAGGGTCTGGGCAGCGGGGGTGGGGAGAAGGGCATTCCCTTGTTGTGGGAGCATGCTGTTGCCCACCAAAAAATTATTTTCTGAGGCAAGGAATTATAGGTAGAAGAGTTTCCAGGTCTTCAGAGTGTTGACACCAAAGGCTCTTTAGGTACCACTGAAGTTTCCTCGCATACAGTCTGGGATATGGAATGACTAGTATGCAAGATCCCATGAACCCCAGAGCTTGCAGGATCTTCCTTGCAGACAGCTGGGGCCTGGTGGTTAGTTGCGAGAAGTAGGCTGTCAGGAAAATTTGTTTCTCTAGTGTAAGGTATGCCATCTGGGATGCTGTGTCCAGACTTGCTCCCAGGAAGATTATCCTTTGGGTGGGCACCTGTTTGGATTTTGTTTTGTTGATTGTGTACCCTGGGAAGGTTAGTAGGGTCTTTACAAAGGCCAGGTGCTTGAGCAGCTTTTCCTGGTTAACTGCCTGAATAAGGCAGTCGTCTAAGTATGGGTAAATTTGAATATTTCTTTGTCTGCAAAAGGCAATGGTCGGAGTCAGACATTTTGTAAAAACTCTGGGAACAGTAGATAAGCCAAAGGGAAGCGCAGAGAACTGAAAGTGCTGAGATCCTGCCCTGAAGCGGAGATATTTCCTGCATGATTCCCTGATAGGAATGTGGAGGTAGGCCTCTTTCAGATCTAGGGTGGCTAGCCAAGTGTACTTGGAGAGCATAGGTAGTAGCTGCCGGAGGGTGAGCATTTTGAATTTGCTTTTGAGCCTCTGCCCACTGATTTGGAGGTAGATCTGGGAACCCTTTTGGGGATGTAAGGGTATGGAAGGAAAATTTGTATCCCTGAGACACAATGTTCAGAATTCATTGGTCGTTGGTAATGGTGGCCCAGGTGCTTGACTGAAAGGAGAGTTTTCCTCCTAGGGGTAAGTGAAGGTAGGCAGAGGGGGGAGTGGAGGAGGTGAGTCATTGTGAGTTCTTACCATAAGGGGGTGGCTTAGAACTCCTTGGTTTTGAAGTGGAGGTAGTCCACTGCTTATATCTCTGCATTCCCTGGGGCTGCTGTCTGGGGGGTTTGTTTCCACGGGGTCTAGGCTGGGCCAGTTTACTCGGAGCAGGAAAGGACCAGTACTTGGATGGACAATGCCTGCTGAACCTAGAAGGCTGTACCTATAAGAAATCCTTAACTGTTTGCATAGATTTTGCTTTTTCTTTCATCTTTTTTAAGACCTCTTCTGCCATAGTGCCAAATTAGTTATCTTTGTGCAAGGGGGCATCCAACAATTTAGATTTGACATGTTCTGGCAGGGGTTGCTCCTTAAGCCATGCATGTCTTCTAAATACAGATCCCATGACTGCTGCCCTGCAAGAAGATTCTAGGGCATTAAAACCACAGTGCAAAGTGTGTTTAGTTACTTGACTTGCAGAATGCATCAAGTCTTGTAAATCTTTAGATTCTGCCCAAGCATGAAATGAAGACATTTTTTGTTTAAGTAGTTCCAAGGTATGTTGCTGAAATTTCAGCACTTGGAACTGACAATTTAGTGCCTTGATAGCAAGAGTAGCTGAGGTGTATACTTTTTTACCCCATCTGTCCAATGCTCGGGAATCCCTGTCTGAGGGGGTGAGACTCTTAGCAGAGGTTGCTTTAATCCCTTTTGGCCCTTGAAAAATTACCTCAGGGTCAGCTGTTGGATTTTTAAAAAGATATTTGTGAGAGTCAGGGACTCTATAGTACCTGTCTGGTTTTCTGGGAGCAGGAGGTAGGGCATCAGGAGTCAAGCTGGATTCAAGGAAAACATCATCCACAACACCCAGGACTGGGGGGATGGCCAAGGGTCTGTGTTGTGGTAGATCTAGGAATTCCCTGAGTCTCTTTCTAGACTGAGGGTAGTCCTGACTCTCCCATTGGAAATGCTCCCTTAAAGTATGCAGGGTTTCTCCAGAGGAAAAATCCTCTGGGGAAGAGGCTGAAGGAATTAAGTCCTCTGCATCAGAATCCTCATAAGTGGAGAGGGGTTGCATGTCTTCATAGTCAGATGCATCAGATTCATCTGACTCTTGTTCGGACAAAACTACAGGGGACAGATCTCTTTTCCTTTTTGAGGGGGTAGCTTGGCTTCCCCTGATCAGCATGATAAGGTCTTCTGCCATTTTAAGCATTTGAGACTGAGGCAAGTAGCAGGCACCTGAGAGTGGGTCGTCGGTTTCTTGGGTGTGGTTCGAACCCTAGGCCTAAAACTCGGTTGTTTTTGAAAGAATGGTTGTTGCAAAAGAATTCTGCACTTAGCCTCGAGTGCCCACATTGTAGCTTTCTTATTTAATCTTTTCTGTATGTCAGGTCAAACTAACTTTAACTGTATCTGAAGTGTATTTTTAATAATACCAAAACCCTGTAATGCTTTACATGCCTTCATTACAAAGCCTGGTATTACATGTGCCTTTTTTTTATTATCGAGGAACATTCTGTAGCCGGCAAGATTGTATTTATCCCTTGAGAAGGGAACAGAAAAAGAACAGTCTGTAGCCTTTCCTTGGGAACTTTTATCTTTCATGCTTGTCCAGTAAGGTTATTCTTTCTTTCTGCTTAAATGTCTTTTCTAAAATGTATGCATAAATGAAACACAATTCTGGCAGTCTGTGTAATGCCTAATAACTACTTTAAAATGGAAGTCCCTAATCTTACAGTTGCCCCTGACCGAAGTCTATGGGGACCTACTTTTGATTCTGTATTGCTAACTACTGTATACAGCTTTATGCTACCTGACTCAATCTGAAAATACATTTTCTTCATTTGGTAACTAAACCTGCAATTTTAATTTTGACCATTAGGTGTCACTCAAGCATTGATGGCCTGTTTGGCTTGAAGTTTCTTAACTTTATAAAAATAAAACAAATCAGGTGGTAACCGAGTGATAAATCCTCCATTGCTCAAACCAATGCACAAATATAATAAAAAAGAAGTAACAATGAGCAGCGGAAGGAAACAGGCATTACCAAAGTTCAAAATCCACACTCCACAAAATGTGCACTGCAATCACCAATGGTAAAAACCAATGGAAGTCACTAAGTAGGCATCAAACAGATGGCAATAGTATAAAAAACAGAACTCCTTTATTGTAGTCGACAAGGTAAGCGCTTTCACTGTTTCAGCTTCATCAGACCAGATAACAACTACAAACGCGCAACCTATTTAAATACATTCATAATGAGTGTAGCCAATAGAAATCTGACATTTAGATGTTCAATTAATTTTCAAAAACACAAAAGGCTTCACACTAGTGGGAAATCTATATAAAAAATAAAACCTAAATTACAGGTCATTATGCAAAAACTATGTTAAAAAAGGGGATATGAGCTAATAAAAATTATATATCTAACATCTATACACATACATAAAAAATATATAACCACATGTAAATTTAAATATAAAAAGCTTTCATAACCAAATATACTCACATACACCACATAATACATCATTACTTAAACAATCTCCTTTTCTTTAGAATAGGCTTAATGTAAGCTCTCTCGTTCAAACCCTTGCCCCAATCTGCATGGAGCATGATTATCCATCGGGCTTCCCTGTATTCTGTATGTGTATATATGTCACCCCCTCTACTACTCAACTGAATTGTCTCAATAACCCTAAAACAGAAAGTGTGAGAAATATCAAACTCTAACACATGTTTAGAGAAAGCATTATGTAAGGAACCTTTCCTAATATAATACAGATGTTCCCTCATCCTGTCACGTAAAGTTCTGTTAGTTTTACCAATGTAAAACGCGTGACATAGGGAACATTCTGCTAAATAAACCAGATGGGCAGTTTTACAGTCTGCATAAGCATGAAACTTAAATTCCTTATGTAAATCAGGATGCATAAAAATGGAAGAGGTGTTAATATACTGACAAAAACTACAGCTATCACAGGGTAGTGTAGATCCAGGGGATGCTGACATAGAACTCGCATTTCTATCATAACATAGCAATCTCTTCAAGTTCTTGCAATTTCTAAACCTAAAAATAGGTTTCTCACCTACAATCCTGCATATGTCATGGTCCACTTGCAGAATAGACCAATGATTACTAAACAACTTAGTGACATTGCTATGATCACATGTATAAAACAAGGGAACCTTCACCTCACAAGTATCAGAATGTCGTCTCCTATCAATATTCAGGTCAATAGCCAGTCCAAAATAAGGGGTGGCTATATCCGATCTCAACTGATCCAAATCTGCCCATTGTAAATCTATTTCAGTAGTAGTATACCCACGTGCTTACAATTTGCATCTCAGACCTTCAATCTCTTGTAAGAACCCTGTAGCAGTAGGATTTAACCTAGAAGCTCTGATCCCTTGACCAATAATTAAATTCTTAACGATATAACCGGTGTGCATACTAGATCTAAATAGGAATGCATTCCTATGACAAGTTTTACGATACACCTCAGTATTAATAACGCCCCCTGGTAATTTTTCAATATACAAATCCAAAAACTCAACACGTGTATATGACCAAGTAAAGGTGAACTTTAAACAGCCGGTCAAATTACTCACCATTTCATGAAATGTAAATAGGCTATCCACTGCGCCTTTCCACAGCAAAAACAAATCATCAACAAATTGTCGTAAAACAAGACATGTGTCTTGAAAGCAAAGGTAGGAAACAAAACATTATTCTCCCAGTGTGCTAGAAACATATTGGCGTAGCTATTGGCACAAGAAGTGCATATAGCTACGCCATGTCTCTGGAGATATAAATCACTACCATAGATAAAAACATTATTTACAAGCACAAGTTCCAAAAACAGACAAAGCAAATCTATCGGAGTTAAAGTGTATTTATTATGTAAAACAAGATACTCATGTATACATTCAACACCAAGGTCATTCGGGATCATAGTAAATAAAGACTGGATATCAAAAGTGACTAAAATGACATCCTCAATGTCACTAACTAAAGAGAGACACTGGCAAAGATCCAGTAAAAACTGTTTAGAGTCTCTAAGGACTACAGGGTTCAAATTCACTGTAGGTCTCAAAAACTTCTCAACATACAATGAAAAAGGTTCCATAATCCAACCACCCCCAGCCACTATCAGTCTCATTGGTGGGTCAGAGGGGGTTTTTGTGAACATTCGGAATGTCTTGTATGAGAGGAACCAAGGGATTAGACACCTGCAAGAAGGAAAACACACCTTTTGTAATAAGGTGATGCAGAAATGTATCAGATATGCAATAATAACAATAATTAGTAAGAATAGGAGAGGTGTAAAGAAGGGAAGGTAAGCGGTATCTAGTGGTGAGATTAGCTTTAGTAAGTAGAGTGAGTTATTAATTGTTTAATCCTATATAACATGCCAAGTTTTTGATGGGTCAATCTGATAGTTTTATTTACATGCAAGCCAAATTTGACATTGTCATCAATAACACCTGGCTGTTTGGAATGAGGGTCATCCTACATAAAATAATCTTTGAAATACTAAAGACAATACAAACACGGTTTTCCCCTACCTCACTTTTCCCACCTTGCTTTATGTCCTTTTGTGGCCCGGTTCTAACTGTATCTGAATTTTTTTTCAGAAGAAATGAGTTTCAAGACAACTACAGAAAACAGCTGCAAGACACATTTTGCATTTATTTAACAAAGCAGATTTCACCATTTTCCAAATATCTATGCAATACAGAAATGGATTATAAATACGAAGTGTGAGCGTTCAGAGGTGTAGTTCTGTGATGGGAATTATTATTTCAGCCATTTGAGTGTGAGAAAAAAATGTGGCTCCCGTCTCTGCATCAGTCAGCATAAATAAATCACATGCAGTAGGCTGACATTCAAATAGTTGTGACAATGGAGTAATAACATGGGAGTCTACAACTCTCTTTCCCCTCTGTATTAAACACATAAAACCATAGCCATCCATTCATAACTCTTTGCCACAGAAATATTTCTCAATTAATAGCATTTAGTTAATCTTTAATAACATTTTCTTTCCTAATAACAGAATCTGATAATATGTAAAATGATAAACATCATTTTTATAATTAGTTCACTGTGGGGTGGGATGGAGGTATATACCACTATACTGAGGTATGCAGCACATTTGGCCTACCTCAATTGCAGAAAACATGCATCTTATTTCCTTATGTAATATTACTAACCATCTGTAAATGTTTAGTGTATATTGTTAGGGGTGGAAAGGAAGATAAAACTGAAGATTCGAGCACTAACAGTAAACTGGGCATTAACAGGAAAAAAAGAAGGTCAAGGTCTAGTACACTACAAGATTCTGTTTTGGGCTTTGTGCTCAGAAAACTCAAAGGCGATCTCTGCTTAACATTCAAGGCCATGCCAAACCCAGAGCTGTTGGACATGCTACACTTAAAGAAATCCCAATCCCTCAGAGCCACATTCTCCAGGGATCTAAACCTTGTCATCACAATAAACAAAACATGCTGGAGGGATAGGTTCCTGACCCAGAGACTCTCCAGACTCTGGAATAGACTGCCTATACATGTCAAACAGAGTGCCTCTTTGGCACTCTTCAAAAGGAACCCTGACGATTGGATGGGAGAAAGGAAATTCACCCCAGGGATCAAGTCAGTCGCCCTGCTAGACAGGGACCCAGGGAAGTAAATAGTGTGGGAAGAAATAGCCAGGGAATTGTTATGGCTAGGCTTATATAGGCCCTAGGGCTGATAGCCTAGTACCAACCTATGAACCGAATTAACTTTATCAATATGTGATGCAAAGTAGGAAATACTACTGAGAGATCTAGCTAAATTAACTCAGTGGGCACAGAAAAAGTATCTAAAATTAGTACCTGTCATTTCAGTGAGTCCACTTTAAATGGTGAACCCTTTTGCCAAATTTCACATTTTAATCCTTATGGTTATGTGACCTCGGAGTTTGTTATATTAACTAAGAGGATGCAGAGGTTGAAGATTACTGCAGACTGTGTGCATGTGGGAAGCTTGTCTTATCTTCACTCAGGACTGCCTTTTTTTAACAAAAGGGTCTGTCACTTAAGACTGACCTAATGAATAATATTAATGACACTATAATAACTGCAATTCAATTCAGAAAAATACAACATGTTGTATATCAGATACAATAACCTGGACTAAATTATAGGCTAGAAGGAATTGATTTCAAGTAGACCAAACAGAGAGGTCAACTTAGCATCAAGTTTAGCACAGGCACTTAAAGGTGGGTATGACATCATCAAGGGATGCATATTAATGTCTTTTTTGTCTTTTGCAGAATTAACCAACTCATCTTCTGGGAAAGAAAGGTGATGAATCAATTTAGACTCCAATACCACTTCTTGGGCATCAGGCCAAAGGGCAAAATCTTGTAGTGTGGAACTGGTAAGGATGATGAAAGGACTGACCGTTCTTGCCCCAACAGGAACTTCCCCATCAAGAAATTCCTGAAGTATCCCTTCCTTGCTTTTCAGTGATGAAATTCTTGCACATCTTATTCCAATGGATGAAATCAGCCTTAAGTGGAAATCCATCCGTAAACCTTTGTATTACTTACCTAGCTACCTTTTTGGAACATTAGCCTTGCAACAACACTTCCAGGACTTCAGCTTTGATTGGTGAAAGGCCTAATCTGGCATTAGGATAAACCTTGTTGCTGCCAAAATTACTTGCCCTTGAAGTTTGCTCTTGCACAACCTCGAAAACCTCCCCCCAACAGGAGGCTTTCCCTGCTTTCTGCCCAGGTAGACATATGGTGTTCCCTTGCTTTTATCAGTAATGTTCCTCCAAGTGCCTATCCCTAAAATGTGAGCACATTTGTGAAAATTTAGAGGTCATCTGCCTACAGCTGCTGGCACCGAATGCCCACAGCTCTTTGAAATTTGCATTATATCCACTACACAGGGATTAGCAATGAAAAGTAAAAAGGCTGCAGATAGAGCCAACAAGATGTCCCAGTGCACCCAGACTCAAACTCTGGGTGCAACGAAACTGGCCAAAGGCTGGAATAATGGAGAGGACAAAGGCTAAAAAAATAGTGGCATATTTTAAAAATTGCTGTTATAAACTGAGAAAGTTACTAAAATAACCGGATTTCTGATAGCATGAATTTTCTAAAGGATATGACGTCTGAAGCTCATGTTTATGTCATTAGTAACTTCAACCCTCTGTGATGTACCAAAAAAACAAAAATACTATGAAGAACAAACCAAAAATATGAGTAAAAAATCTGGACATTTGAGAAGTGTGGGTAGTAAGCAGATATTGACTTGAGTATCACTCAAGTCATTCATTCAAGATGGCTAAGGATAAATGGAGGAAAAGAGGGGTACTAAGGAAGAGGGGGGCATCTACGTGCAAACCATAGGCAAATAGATTTACAAACCATTGTCTTTTGCCAGCATTAATAGGTACTTAAGCATCTTGGTACAAAAGCATCTCAGAAAGAAAGTATGAGAAACACGCCTCTGATTTCAGAAATCTCATCCAGATGAAACTCATAACTTTAGAAAAATACATGAAAGGAAGGGAAAAAAACAGCAAACTTTTTTTTAAAATACTTTTGTACTAATACCTCACAGTATGAAGAGAATCGTGACCGCAGCGCAATGCCATCTCAGTGTTCTGAGTCAAAACAACCACTTGAATCTTTTGCTGCAGAGGCCACATGAAAGCAGACACTCTCAACAGGCAAATATATAGGTTATCTATAACTAGCTGCTCACCCTATAATCCATGCTGGGTATACTGTAAATTGCTTTGTACCTTCTGAACTTCTTTTGGTAGCTTTCATATCTATTATTAGTTGGCATAATATGATATTCTGATGGAAATTATTTAAAAATGTTCACACCTTTAGCTGAGAAAATCTTCAAATAACAAATTATATATTTACCTAACACTTTTCCACTTAATAACCACAATTAAAATGTGGGCTGAAATTCTGATCATAACACAGTGTAAAACAAAATGGGATGATGTCTTTTCACGTGTGCGTGTGTGCGTGTGTGTGTGTGGCTATCTGCATTTCATCATTTACTATAAACAATATAAACCTGTCACACAACTTTGAATATGCATCAGTGCTAGCATATCTATTTCTTTAGCTTAAATTATTTCTTTATTATTTTTATTTCCTTGTTAACCAGGTAAACCTTCTAGACACAATTTTATTTATTATTTATTTTATTTTACATTTGTTTACTGGGAAAGTCCGACTGGATACATGCCCTTTTTCAGCAGAGGCACGGGAAGAAAAGCTCCACAATTACAAACGTACAGAAATACAATATATAAGTAGAATATACATGGCACAGCAGTTAAATATTTGCATTGAGAGATTTAAGACAAGCAGTTCTATATATAGCTTAATTAAAGTGTAACCAAATCAAGAGAATCAGATGATTAAACAAGTAGAGAAACATTGCAGCAGTTTAAAACAAAAAGTAGACAGAAATTATTTAAAACCTTTCTGTATATATACACATAGAAATACAATTACAATTACATGTATTCTGAGAGCAGTTTAGGCATAGTTAACAGAAAAGACATGGGATGAAGAATATGTCAGTAAGTAAAACAAAGTAGTAGCACAGTCAGAGGGAGTGGATAAGTCTGGGAAGAGCAAGGGTAGAGCCATTTATTTAATAAGAGATTTTTTAGTATTGTTTGGAACTGCACTAGTGAAGGAGCCACTGTAATGTTCTCTTGTAGTGCATTCCAGATTTTTCCTATGTAATTTGAGAAGAGGGACTCTCCAGCTTTGTTTTTGGTTATATTGATTTTGATGTGATGTTTCTTAGTAGAATGTAAGGTTCTGTTAGTGGCGTATGGTTGAAGTAATATTTGTAGGGCTGGTGTTTTCTCAGGTTCATGAAGGATTTTATGGGCCATGGTTAGTTGACTAAAGTGAAGGAGATTGGGGAATTCTAGCCAATTGAGTTGTTTCAATGATTTACAATGGTGGGTTCTGGTAAGTTTGTAGCATATCTGACAATTTTGATATAACAAGATTCAAGTTTTGGTAGTTCAGATTTTTTTTAGATTTTTGAGAATGGAAGCTGCATATAACAGTGTGGAGATTAAGTAAGAGCGGGCAATGGCAGCTTTAGCGTTTTTAGTGAAGTAGTGTTTGTTTCTAAACAAAGTTCTGAGTTTTTTGGGTACTTTTTTACTGTTTGGATAATATGGAGATCAAATTTTAAGTTACAATCAATTTTGACACCTAAAAGTTTGGTGTATGATGATGTGGAAATGACTTATTTAGTGATACAACACTGAACATGTTAGTGTGTGGGGCTGATTTGGTGGGCTAGAAAATCATAGGTTTGTTTTTTTGGGGTTTAATATTAATTGAGAGTTTGTAAGCCAGGTCTCAACTGCTAGAAAGAAATGTTATTTTAGCTTTTGAAGATCTTGAATTGAGGAAGCCGCACATATCACAATCAAATCATCTACATATTGAATGTGGGAAACCTGAGGGGTTGAGGTGTGGAGGTTATTAATAAATATGGAAAATAGTAGTGGGCCTAAGATGGAACCTTGAGGGACTCCTAGAGCCACTGGTAGAAGGGGAGATAAAGTCTATTTCCAGGAAACTGCTTGCTGGTGACCAGTAAGGTAGTCCTGGAACCAGTTGAAGGTCGATTGGCAGAAATTGAGTTCAGAGAGAACATTTAGTAGTTTACTATGAGAAACCATATCAAAGGCCTTTGATAGGTCCAGTGTCATTAGACAGGTTATTAATTATGTAAAAAAGTGTAATTAGACAGTGCCATTAGAAATCAGACAAGTGTCTCTTTACCATGGTGACCCAGAAGAACTGCACGCTCAGAATCATGGAGTAGGAAAATGGAGGATGAGGGAATCACACTTTGCACTACACAAAGCAGTTTTCTAATAGCTCATCAAATTGCCCGTCTATGCTAACTGCTATACAAAGATAATGTTGATGTGGTATCCTCTTGTCTGCCTTGTTAAAAAACAACCTTATGTATTATGCAAAGGAAAAGTCTGCACTTGCAGTACTCCAGAAATAAAACTTGGTAGAGAGACCTGTGTGCTTGGCAATTTTAATTCCATAGTATCATTTATTACTGAGAATGTATTATTCAGATGTCATAGATTCAGGGTCCATTTATTATGGTATAATGATCAAACCTTTTTCAGGGATCCTGAAATCCTTTCTTGGATCTGTGGCTTAGTAAAGTTTTTGCAAATTTTAGAACAGAACCTCAGCACTTTACCACTTTTACAGCTGGCTAAAATTAATTTTTATGGTGAGTGTATGTCTAATTTTTTACAGATCTTAATATAATCTATGTAACACGATATTGTCCTTCAGACACTGTGTAATGCCATTAACGAAAAACTATGCAGTAGTGGCACCGGCACTGACACTTGCAACATTTCACGGCTTCATTACCCCTTTCACATTCCCTTTTTCCCATCAATGTCAGAACAGTTGCTGAATTCCAACAGGTCATTTTGGGTGTCTTTGTTTTTACTCAATAATCAGGAAAGAAAAATCAAACAAATCTATTCAGTAGTCTGGCATAGCTTTCGACATTAAACTCCAAGCTCCCTCTGATCTTATATCCTTCTCATCAAAACATCACATAAGCCATTAAGCAAAGAAGTTCCTATAAAATCCTTACTGCTAAATGAACATTAGGATGATATAGATTTATCCGCTGCTAATCTTATGAAAGGAATAGTACTGTTTGGCCTCTAGTCTTCAGAAATCCTCCATTTGTCAACTAATGCTCTGAAAATGGAAGCCAACCCCTCAGCCAGTCATTTTCTAAGTTCTTAGAATATCTAACAGGCAGCCATACTGTAAACTACCCTAGCCATTCTTTTTTCATTCTGTTCTACAGCTCCTTTCAGCACAAATGCACTACTCTGTCTTTATTTTACCAAAGACTTAACTTAATGAGTCAAAGGTGTCCACCCCCCCCCCCCCAAGTGACTGATAAAAAGTTTCTGGTTAAGTACATCTCACCCTTCCCCTGACTTATAAGACAGTTTTTGAGTGCACTATGCTTTTCTGTGATTATCTCTAGTCTTTCTCCTGCTTTTTTCTTCAGTTAACAGAATTATTTCTGAGGTTTTTTCTTCCATGCGTGCATCAAATGCACTTGCCCATGAAGCAGACAGTAGAGACAACCCCGTTAAGTGTTTTGATGACTAACTCTTTGAAGCTTCTGTCTCATCTCTATGCCAAAACACAATCATCCCTTCACACTGTCTTCTCATTACATCTTACTATGTCCTCATCACTTATTCCATGTACCCTGTTTACTAAAGTATTCATATATTTTATCTCTCCACAAACATAGTAATAATAATAATAATAATAATCATAATAATAGTACCAATTTATTAACCAGGTAGGACCAATGGACACAGTCCTTTTCCAGGGAGGAACCTGGGAATAATGTCTGGTAAAGTAACTTGGCTCTAGGTCACACAGCTGGCAAATGAGGGCTGAAAATCAAACCCTTCACCATAGAAACTCCAGCTTGCTACTTTAACCTCTGCACCAACTGACAGCTATAATTACTACTAATTCTTACTAATTTTATATCCCCAACACCTTCACAGCACTGTCATCCTCTCATGCTCTTATTCATAAGTTGTAGCCATGGGTACCTAAGCTAGTCCTTCTAGGAATCTGAGGTGTAATTCTCCCAAGGAGACCTAGAAGCCTCCCAAAGCCTCTCAACCTATCTTGCTTTTAGTCCTGTTTCTTTAACCTACTGTCCCTTATGGCTAAATAGCAGCAATAAACTATATGGATAACCTGATATGTTTACTATTCCATGAGCCAGCCCTTTCCATATCTTCCAACAAGTAGGATATATTGGCATGTATACATTTCTCAGACTTTCACTGTCAATGCTGAGGTCCACTAAGCATTGCCACACCCTCCATTTTTTTTTCTCAGCTCTTCTCAGTCTATCCCCTTAAAACCATAACATAACTGATACTTCTCACAGTTCATAAAAATGTGTTCCACATGCCTTCGAACTGTGGCAATGACCTAATTTATTTTCTTACTTTTCTTAACTAGTTAAGTGGTATGGTTCTAGGACAGCATAAGCATCTGCTTTTCCCTGGCCTCCTGTAACATCATTCTGCATCAGACTCAGGAAACCCATAGCTTAGCATCATTTAAGAACAACTTGGACAGAAATCTCTATCAGCAAGCAGTCATTCAGAATTACTCATACATATTTTTAAAATGCTTAATTATTTATTTATTGAAGATTTGCACATCTGTGAAGCACCTTAAAAATGGCCAATATCTTTATATATAAGCTATTATGAATATTGATAGATACACCCATACGTATATACAGATTTTGTTAACCAGGTTAGCCCTACTGGGCAGGGATCATTTTCAGAGGGATCTCGGGCAAAAAGCACCCAGTCACAGTAATTATTCCAAGTGTAATATGTTACAATACCAGTTCAAATACTCCAGCATACAAGTACAAATGAAAGTGAACAAATATCTATAAAAGAAAAAGGAAATAAATGATAATCAAAGACAAAACAGATCAGGCTCAACTATACACGAGCCATATAAATTTATGGGAACTTTTAGTACGAGTCACAAAAGATTATTAGAATTTTTATCTAATTTGCATGTTATCCTGGTTGACATGTAAGTTGTAGAAGCTGATTCGATCCTAGAGCTTCTTTTAAAACTGACATTTTCAGTAGTTCTAATGGGGACTGGAAACTTATTCTATTTGGTCACTATGAATAAACTTGGTACTTTATTTCATGTCTTACTGCTGAACTTGTCGAGCTATTTGTTGCTGCTGTGCCATCTTATAATCATAAAAGTCCACACTAATTGGTGCATAAATACTATAAAATAAGCTGTTAAAAATGTTCCATCTGTGTTGTCCATTTTCATTCTTCCTCAACTGTTAGGTTTGGATCTGATCCTCAGATCCCACTATCATTACTTTAGCTCATGGCCACCAAAAAGCTCTTGAGTGCCTCCCTACCCATAATGCACCATACCTCAGACCTTGTTTGCCATTTTACAGAAAGTAGAAAGAACTACTGTAAAAACCTTAACATAATAAGCTGTACCTGGAGCACAGTATGAAGGACAGTGGTATCCTTATAGTCTCTCATTCTCTCAGAAGTCCATTGTGAAAAAGGTTGGGGGTTAGTGGGTAGGGAGGTGAGGAAGAATGAAAATGGACAACACAGATGGAACATTATGATAAGTACATAACTTCTTTATCTGATGTTGTCAATTTTCATTCATTCCTCAACTGGTGGGACAGTGTCCCCAGCTACCTAAATCTTGGGTGGACTCAAGGAAGGATATCCCTGAGGACAGTTGAGCCAAAGGCTGCTCTACCCCTCAAGACCAGATCCAATAAAGGTATGAGGACTGGCCCAGGTTGCAGCCGCACATATATTGTCCATGGAAGCCCTATATAGAAATACTGAAGAAGTTGTCATGGACCTAGTTGAATGGGCTCTTAAAGGTTTAGGTAAGATTAGACCCAACTTGTTGCAAATAAATGATATGTAATCCATCAGCCATCTGGCTAAAGTTACCTTTGCAACTGATTTGCCCAATTTAGAATCTGCAAAGGACACAAATAACTGATTTGACTTCCTAATTTCTTTTGTTCTATGTAAGTAAAAATGTAAATGTCTGTGAACATCTAATAAATAAAACATATATTCACAGTTGTTTACTAATTTAGGAAAGGAAATTGGCAAATTGATGAACTGTGCCTATAGTGGATTCTGACACCACCTTAGGAAGGAATGAAGCATTGGTAGTTAATGTTACTCTATCCTTATGAAAAATCAAGTAGGGTAGTTTAGAGGAAAATGCTTGAAGTTCTGAAATTCTTCTAGCAGAGGTAATGTCCACTAGAAAGACAGTTTTCTGGGTGAGGAATTTAAGATCACATTTAGCTGCTGGCTCAAAGGGATAATGAATTAAGGCCTGCAGCACCAAAGTTAAATCTCATGATGGAGTAGGATCTTTATATGGAGGTCTCAGCAGAAGGGTGCCTCTCAAAAAGGTTTTACAAAGCTTAGATGAAACCAAGGAAGAATTCTCAAATCCGGCATAAAAATTAGAGATTGCTGCTAACTGAACTCTGATTGTTGAGGAGCTAGCTCCCTCACTAAAAATTGCTGTCAAAAATTCAAGAGCACTTTGCACAAGGGCTGAGAAGGGGTCAATGTGTTTGTACTGTGCCCAAAAAACAAATCTTTTCCATTTACTCTTTATAGGAAGATAAAAGTTTGTGAAGTAAGAAACCATGCTGTTAGCATGAGGTTTGAGATATCTGGATGAATCATGCCTGCTGGTAAGACAGGAGGTCTGGAATCAGATCTAGAATCCAAGGTGGGCAAAGTAGATGAGACCAAAGAAAAGAAACCTAATCTGTAGAGGCCAGCAAGGTGCAATGAGGATGACTTTGCACTTCAACTGGGCAGCTTTCTGGAGAAATTTGGGAATTAGGGGAGTTGGCTGGGTAGTTATACAGCAGACAGAAGGGAGAGGGTCAATCACTGAATAGTGTGTCCCTCGGTGATTCCCCTGGTGGAGGAATCAGGGCAAAGAAGCTGCTGCACTTGTTTATGGGAGATGCAAAGAGATCACAGCAAGGCAGGGAAAATCATATCTGTCACTTTCATGTTGAAAGACCATTAATGAGGTAGAAGAATGGACCTGCTCAGTTTGTCTGCTATCATGCTGGACTTCCCCGGAATGTACATTGCTGTCAGAAAGCTGTTGGAAGAATTCACCCATTGCCATACTCTGAGAGTTTCTCAACACAAGGGATAAGACCTGGTTCCCCCTTGCTTGTTAATGTACCAAACAACTGACATGTTGTCTGTCTGGACTGCAACTGTCCCAAAAGGGAGAGAGTTTTGGAATGCCTGCAATGCTAAGAGGACTGCTCTCATTTCCAGAACATTGATATACATGTTGGCCTCTTCTGGGGACCAAGTGCCTTGGACCATCTTCCCCAGGAAGTGCCCCCCCCCACCGAATATGGGAAGTGTCTGTGGTCACTATATCCTTGGGCTGAGGGAGGATGAAAGGACAGCCTTGTAGAACCTATTCTGAATGAATCCACCACCAAAGGTATCTCTTGCATGCCTGAGTGATTTTTATTTTTGCTGACAAGCATTGATAAAGAATTGACCACTGTGTGGGTAGCATCCAATGAAGAATTCTCATATGAAATCTTGCAAGATTGACTAAAATCACAGGCCCCAAGGCTTGCAGTATCAATCAAGCTGAAATATTAGTACTGCGAATTATTTTCCTGACCTGGAATCTAATGGTCTCCAATCTTGAGAAAGGAAGAGAAGTTGACACCAATACAGTGTTGAACACCGCTCCTATGAATTTCAATGTCTGAGTCGGTCGTAGCTGATACTTGTCATACTTTATGGTTATCCCCAGATGAGAACAAGCCTGGATTATCCGATCTCTTGCTGTAATCAGTAGAGGCTTGGTCGATGAGGTAATGAAAAAGTCATCTAAGTATGGAAACACTCGGAATCCGTGCAATCTCAAGTAAGCTGCTATCACTGCCATACACTTTGTGAACACCCTGGGGGCTGTGGTGAGGCCAAAGGACAGTGCTGTGAACTGACAATGCTGGGCTCCCAGCCAGAAGTGTAAATACCATCTGTATTGTCTGTTCTTTTTTATGTGATAGTAAGCATCCTGAAGGTCAGTTGAGCACATCCAGTCATTCTTCCACAAAAAGGGTAGAATGGACTGAACAATGACCATTCAGAACTTTGTGTGTTGAACTCACTTGTTCAAGTCATTGAGATCAAAAATTGGTGTCCAGTCCCATGTTTTCTTTGGCACTAAAAATAATCTTGAGTAGGTTCTGGATCCTATCTGGTTTGGTGGGACCTCTTGGATGACTCCTTTCTAGCAGCTTTAGTAATTCTAGCTCTGTTGCTTTCCTCCGACTGGGTGGAATATTGGAAATTTTGTATATAGGTGGAGGAGGTAGGGAAAAAGGAATTACATAACCTCTGGAAATAACCTCTGCACCCAAGTATCTTTTGTTATGTCTAGCTAGGCTCTCTGGTGCAGAGATAATTGACCCCTGATTGCCTCCAGAGGGGGACAATCGGACCTCCTTTCAGGAGCTCTGATAGGGTCTATCAAAAAAAGAATCTCAAGACCATTTCTTCTGCAGGCCTCCTCTGCCATGTGGGCATCATAATCTGTTTGAGTTCCGCCCCTCTGCCCTTGGAGGAACTATCTCCACATGGATCTTGGAAAGGACCCGGGGACTTCCTGAGCCACATTTTCTGACTGCGTCATTGATTCCTAGGAAAGGATTTTTGAGGGGTTGGAAAACATATGCCCACTGCAAAAATGGTCTTTCCATCTTTTTCACACCTGGAGTGTGTGTCTTTCACTTTTGTAAGAAATAAACAAAGAAATAAACAGAAGGGGAGGTCGTAGATAAAGCTTAACTCTCCAGAATTTTATTGTAAGTGCTCACCCTTTTATATAGAAGAAGTCAGTTGCAAAAGGTCAACTAGTGAGAGCAGCCAGGATGACCATAATAGAAAGACTTTTTAGTAGAATGTCAAAACTTGTAAAGTATGCTTGGCAAAAGGGGGTACCCAAAAAGTATGTTAAATAATCTGATTAAGGAGGTCCAAAGTAAATGAACTAGTGGACATTCTAGTCTTATCCTTAACTGTGCAAATATTATGTGCCATAATGAGACATTTGATAACAGTAGGATAAGGACAACGTATAGTTTGAGCTTTATTTCGACTTTTAATGATTACTCACCTATGATAAAAATATTTTGGTCAAAAATTGGAGTTTATTAATGAGTTACTTGGTAATTAAGACTAAAATTCCAGAAGGTTTGACTTGTGCTTATAGACATGGAAGTAATATTAAACAAATTTTGGAAAGAACTCACCGACCTACTAGTAGGACACCAGGTACCTTTAAATGTGAAGCCTGCCCTTATTGTAAATATGTTAATACAGGCAGCACATTTAATAGAACAGGCACAAGTTAAAATATTTGTGGGAGGTTTAATTGTAATTCAAGAAGTGTGGTATACCTTGCCTCCTGCCAATTATGTAATAGTTTTTACATCTGGAAAACTGAACGTAAATTAAAGGAACGTATCTATGAACACATATATAGTATTAACAAAGGAATTTTACATAATGCTTTAGCTAAGCATGTTTCCACTTATCCCTTCATTCTTTTAAATTTATGGTTATGGAACAAGTAACCACTGATGACAGGGGAGGTCCACGGACATTAAAGTTGGAAGAGAAGGAACTGACTTGGGAATTGAAACTGGATGGGCGTAGCTATCCTGACCTGAACGAATACTGTTCAATCCAACATTTGTTAAAACTTAAAGCTTTAAAAAGATAAATATGCCTTTTTATGGATGTCTTTCCTATCTTTTCAGTAGGTATATATTAATTGTTTAGGTTTTTTGTGGGTATTTAGTTAAATATATATATTTATAAAAAGAACATTAGTGTTTTAACCTTTAGCTCTTATGTAGTTACCCATAATAACAATGAATATATATATATATATATATATATATATATATATATATATATATATACAGATATATATATATATATATATAAATTTTTTTTTTTTGAGTTAGTGTTCGACATATTTATTATAAACTTTGGTTAACTAACATACTTATTTATATACATATTTAGATACAAACATTTATTTATATATATATATATATATATATTTTTTTTTTTTTAAAGGATGGTACCTTTTGAACTTGAACCAATCATGTTTTGTATTTTATGTCATATGACCACTGAGAGATATTTTAAAAGTGGAGTCTTTTGTGAATTTTTGTCTGATGAAGTTCAGCAACTGTCTTGGACAAAAGTGCTTACAATAGAATTCTGGAGTGTTAAGCCGTATCTACGTATCCCCTTCTGTTTATTTCTTAGTTTGGTCGAGTTTGATACTTTTCAGTATTTCTTTCACTTTTGTGCCAAACAATGAACTGCTGTCAAAAGTAGCATTTATGAATGGTGACTTTAAAGGCTATGCAAAATCACACAAGCACATCCAAGCATTTCTCCTATGGACAATGCCTGAAACTGCCATCCTTGAGGTACCTTCAGCATGTGAGATAAGCCTCTTGGATGAATTTGAAATAGATTGAAGGGCTTCCAATTGAGAGACCACAGAAGACTGAACCTCAGTGGCAATGGTCTCTGAAAGTGTTTTGAAAGCTCCTTGATCAAGTCCCTTTGTAGCCTTGTAAAGTGTGACACGTAGTTCAACGACTGAAGGGTAAAGGTCACTAAAGCATACCCACACTTCCCAAATCTGTCCAATGCCCTAGACTCCCTGTTAGAGGGATGGACACAGGAACACTGTTCAGCAAGTTCCTTCTTGGTGGCTGCCACTATGACCATAGCAGCTATGGGCACTTCCTAACGCTAGAATTCCCTACTTAAAGGTAGAGCCAGAATCCAATCTGGTTTCTTGGGATTGGCTCAACTGAATCAGGTTCCTTCCATGCCCAACTAGAGATCAAGTCAATGAGCTCATCGGTGGATGGAGTAACCCAGGGGATAGACAGGCCAGCTCCAAAGGCTTCCACAAATACTTGCTACCCTGTGGAAGGGTTATCAAGACACCAATCACCTCCCTGCTTAAGGATCTCAAGAATGTCTCCAAATGAGATGTCTTCAGGAGGTTATCTTGGGGATCCTTCTTCTTCATCAAAATCAGTATCCTCAGTGATTGACTCCTGAGGGGAGTCCAAGTGCTTCCTTTTGCACTTCCATTGTTAGAAACCTGAAGGTCCATTATCAGACATACTCTAAGAATAAAGGAAAAGTGATAAGTAACAGTAAGAAAATACTTTATATATATATATATATATATATATATATATATATATATATAGACAGAGAGAGAGAGGAGCTCAACAGCTTTTTGATGGCCACAAACTATAGTAAAGGCCAAGTTGGATCTGAGGATTGGATCTGAACCCAACAGTTGAGAAAGAATGAAAACTGAGATTAGATGGGCATATTTTTCCTACAACTAATCTAGCAGATGTTGGCGAAGGCTGTAAAGTGGTGGCTAGAAGTAGTAAGATAAGCAGCAAACCATCCCACCCTGCATTGTAAGCAATATAATGTTAATCAGCTACCTCTGTGTTATGGTTATCCTTTCCAATGGTATAGTGAAATATTTCTGATTATAAGATGGCTTTTGGCTGGAGTACTTCTGGACTCTGGTGTTGAGTAAGGTTTTAATTCTTTAGTAGCTACTCAGTTTGCAGTACGTGTCTTTCAAAGTAAAAGTATATGCTCTTTGAATGATGTGTCTCTGCCTAAAATGATCTCTAGGTAGATCTGAGAGTCAATTGGTTCTGTAGTGTCCAAGGTCTCTTTGACTGAGGTACTGTTAACACTTGTGTTTTCAGTAATTAGCAATCCATGCTTACCAAAATTGATCATGTTTGTCTTTTTTTTTCTTCAGTATGAGCCAGTTGTTGGATACCCAGTCAGTAATGGAAATAAAGATGATCTACATCTCTTCAAATAATTATTTTTGAACTTCAAAATTATGAATGAGAGTACATTACGTTAAGTGTTACTTTTTGAGTCACACATAGCTACATTCTTCTAAAACATAACTTATTTTAAACTCCTCCTATGATGTTATTAATTACTTGTAATGTATCTGCCGATTGCTTTCATTCCAGCTTTCCAACCACTGCTGTTAATTTTAACACTTATTTTTTGACTTGATCTTCACTCTAGCCCTTTTATTAGAGGCATTCTCACAACAGTGTCTGTCCACAGAGTGCAAACACTCTTGGCTGACTTGAAGCTTCAAATGACTCCAAACTGCCCTGCTTTTTGCAAGGTTTCCCCATGGATCATTTCCCCCTACCTTCACCACTGGATCTCCTCAGACCACAGCTCCTGTTTACCCACATCCTGGTAGTTCCTTGAATATAAAAATTCAAAAGGAAAAAGCAGTGCAAAAGAAACCACAAGGACAAAAAACAAAATCCAAATGCCATTTGTCAGCAAAACCCAACTCCAGAAAGGAACTGCAATGAATTTGAGTCACCAGAGTCACAACACCAACACTTTTATTTAAACTTACGGAATGTATGATTACCTTTTTGTCTTTAAAGAGACTTCATCAGAATACAAATAACTCCATGTTTACTAATACTTCATAACAGCATCAATGCATTTGTTAGGTTCATTAAGATAATTAGGTTCCAGGTTGCCATTTCTTAGAGGTATTTAACCAAAAAACATAGAGAAGTGTACAAAAAAAAAATGCCATTTTGAGTGCTAACACATATTCCAAAATTTATAAATTTATACAAATATAACAACCAAAATGTTGTTACCATATATTTAAAAATATATAACATATTATTTTAAATAATGGAAAAAACTCATATTAAAAGCACTTGTCTAACAAAATGAAATAAAAACAATTAGTTAATTCCAGGGTTATGTAAAACTGATTTGAGGAAACTATCAGCTGGTGATATTAAATAAATATGCACATTAATAGTGGTTAGCCCTTTGTTTTAACACCGGTATTAAAGACAAACTGTCATTAATACCTGGGGGGATGTGTTGCATCCAGTTTAATTTGCCAACTTAGCTCCATTAACTCAAGATAATCCTTCCATACCCCACCCCTTGGGTTGGGGTGACTATATATAATATATAAAAACATATGTTAGAGCTTAATAGGAGTAACAACAGAATCAATAGAGGGACTAGGAAATATCATCTATATTACGTGATCGAACAGTGAAATGTTCAAACACATAATAATCAACCCCTAAATGTCGAAACGCCATAATGTCGAACAGCAAAAAAAAAAAAAAACACACCAAACCATAAAAACGCTGTAAGCAGGGGGTCAAGCCACCCAGCAACCCCCACACCCCCGCTACTTAAATATACCAACTCCGAGATTGCACTACAGTGTAGACAATGGAAAACTTCCATGTCTGCACTGTACGGAAATCTCCATTGAAAAGTTCGACATTCCAACGGTTCGACATTTTGGGGTCGATTATTACCTGTTTGAACATTTTACTGTTCGATCACATAATATAGACCCTAGGAAATATGGTAGTTGTGCTCAATACAAATACATTTTTGATTAACCAGTTATCCAAATAAATAATCAGGCAAAAACTACTATTTACTCTCAGGATGGTAATTGTCTAAATAAAGGAGTGGTATACTTGGCTACCTGTACCAGATGTCCAGCTTTTTATGTAGGCAAAACTGAGAGGCAGCTTAAAAAGAGAATTTATGAGCACAACTATGACATTGCAATACAGAATTTAAATACTGCCCTATTTAGAAACCTGGGTGGAAACTCCCAGATATGCTCAGAATTAGTCCAAAATGATAAAAAAATCACTGAACCCACAGACATTGCCAACATACTGGCAGACAGGTTCAGTGCAAATTTCTCCCCTCCCTCCCCCCCAAAAGGAGAAATATCTATCTCACCAGCGACTAGCCTCCCAAACATCTCAGAGGCCCAGGTGAGAGCTGCTCTCTCTAAAGCAAAAAACACAGCATCAATGGGACCGGACGGTGTCCCCGGCTGTGTGCTACATGAACTCAATGAGGAACTAAACCCACACATAAGGCTGCTGTTTAATCTTAGCCTTACTACAGGATACATACCCAAAGAATGGCATACGGCAACTATGGTCCCACTCCACAAAGGCGGTGCTTCTACGGACCCTGGAAATTACTGCCCCATAAGCTTGACGAGCCTTGTCTGCAAAGCTATGGAGAGGATCATAATGGAACTCATAAATAAAGACATTGGGGACCTACAGACACTGGATCCTACCCAATTTGGCTTTGTCAAGGGCAGATCCTGTCTCTTGAACTTGGTCGACTTTTTCGAAACAGTCACTAAGGCCATTGATGAGAGTAAGGCAGTTCACACAGCCTACCTTGACCTAGCAAAAGCGTTCGACACAATACCCCACTCGGGCATCATAGAAAAGCTCACCAGCTTAGATGTAAACCCATATGTCACAAGATGGGTTGCAAACTGGCTCAAGGACAGAACACACAGGGTTAGAGTTGCTGGTGCCATGTCAGACTCTAAGCCGGTCACGAGCGGTGTCCCACAGGGCTCAGTCCTGGGCCCCCTCTTGTTCGGCATTTATTTTTCTGAAGTGCAGGCAAACATAGGGGATTGTGGCTGACAAAATTTGCAGATGACTGCAAACTGGGCACCATAATTGACACTCCATCAGACACAGACATCCTCCAGAGAGGTCTCATAGAAATGGATAACTGGTGCCAGAGCCATGACCTTAAGCTAAATGCCAAAAAATGTATAGTCATACCCTTTGGGAAAAACAAGGTAACCCCTAATTACCACATAGGTGGTAATCCATTAAACACGGAAGAAGTTATCAGGGACCTGGGGACCCAAGTTGACAGTAACCTCTCTTTTGACACTCACATTGCCAAAGTGGTTAGGAAGACCTTCTACATTGCCCACCTGATCATGAAGGGATTCACATCCAGATCAGGAGAGGTCATTGTCCCCCTGTACTCTTCACTTACCAGACCAATGATTGAGTACAATGCCCCATTCGGAATGTACCTTACCCGACACCTGCAGCAGTTGGAAAGACCCCAAAAGTTCCTCACCAAAAGGATAAAGGGGCTCAAACATATGTCATACGATGCCCGACTGAAGAAACTCCAGCTCTATTCAGTTGCATACCATCTGCTCAGAGGTGATCTGTGCCTGACATACAAGGCCATGTCCAACCCGGAATTAATGGACATGCTCCACCTCAAAAAATTCAAATCCACCAGAGCCACGAGAGCAAGAGACTTAAACCTCAACACGGATATAAATAGGACGTGCTGGAGGGACAGATTCATCACCCAGAGACTCCCTACACTATGGAACAGAATCCCAGTCCATGTGAGGCAGAGCCCCTCACTGACTCTGTTCAAGAGAAATCTTGACGAGTGGATGGGAGATCGTAGGTTTACCCCGGGAATCATCTCTGTGTCACTACTGGACAGAGGCACAGCAAACTAATGGGTATAGTATTCTCATCCTAAGGGGTGGTGAAAGCCACACACACTCTGGCTAGGCTTATAAATGCCCTAGGGCAGATAGCCTAGTATGAACCTATGAACCTATGAACAATATGCCCCGGTTTTAAAAAAAATTTGTTCCATATTCTAGAAATAATCCTTCCATACCCCGCCTATTGGGTTGGGGGTGACTATCTTGAGGTAAGGGAGTGAAGATGGCAAATTAAACTGGATGTAACACATCCACCAGGTATTAATGACAGTTTGTCTTTAATACTGGTGTTAAAACAAAGGGCTAAAATTAATTAATTGTTTTTATTCCATTTTGTTGGACAAGTGTTTTTAATATCAGACTTTTTCCATTATTTAAAATAATATGTTATATATTTTTAAATATATGGTAACAAAATTTTGGTTGTTTGTATAAATGTATACATTTTAGAATATGTGTTTGTACTCAAAATTACATTTTTACACTCCTCTATGTTCTTTGGTTATTTACATTTAAGAAATGAGAAATTGGGACCTAATTATCTTAACAAACCTAACAAATACATTGATACTTGTATATAACGTATTAGTGAATATGGGGTTATCTATTCTGATGAAGTCTCTTCAAAGAAGAAAAGCTAATCATACATTCTATAAGCTTAAATTAAAGTGTTAGTGTTGTGACTCGTGGTGACTCAGATTCAGTGCAGTTCCTTTCTGGAGCTGGGTTTCAGTGATAGCCGGTATTTAGATTTTGTTTTTAGTTCCCTGAATATCTTTTCACCAGTGTCTTAAGGAACTACTGATTTGCAGAATGAGACGTATATTACATCACTCCAAATACAACCAGTCACACAGGTATGTTACATTCAATAAATATCATTCAGGCCGTAACATGCAGAACTGATGCATCATTCTTCATCTGTAGTCTGTTGCTCATCAAGCAACCATTTAACACTGGAGACAAGATGTGAGCTGATAGCAGTACAGACACCTCCACCTCTAACAAACTACAGCACACTCTAACAAGGCTAAAACTAGAAACGTGAGCAGACTGCCATCTGTGCAACTGAAAGCTGTCAAAGCAAACCGATGACAGAATGCAAAGCCCAGCACCAAAAAGGAAACTGAGCTGCTTAAGGATGGCACAACTTGTTCTAGAAAATGCAGATCAAAAGCCATGCTTGTAGGACAGGTTCCCTGGCAATGCATAAACCCATTAGCGCAAAATGAATAATAGATACCTCTGGCTAGGAGTATGTGACATCCACGATATTAATGCTGGAAGATAAAGTTACCTTGGTAAAAGATAGTGGCATGTAAATGTCATGTGAATCTGCTGGCTGGTGGATGGTGTAAAATAATTTAAGGAATGGTTTAGTCTTTAATGTCAAGTGTGTTTGCTAACTTGTTCTTCTTACAGAAGCTATGCCATGGTTTCATGCCACCGAAAACTTTGTGAAAATCGTAGCAATAACTCTCATGCTAAAGACGGCTGCATAAGTACTCTTATCCAGCCATGGATATTTTCTAGTTTCAATAATGTTATGTGGGTGACACAGCCTACCTACATTTGCTGTTTTTGTAAACAGATAAACTGTATTAACTCCTGATCAAATTAGAATAGCTGACTTACTTCACCCATCAAGGCTACAAACACTGTTTACAGGGCTTAAGTTTGTTCTGGGTATTTGAATTCAGTCTATGTTCCTGATTCCACATCTCTTCCAGAAGGCCATTTCATGCTCCACCAAGTGCATTGATGTAAAAACCTGCCTCAAATTTAGTGTCAGCAAATGTCTATTCCACTCTTATTCCTCTGGTGTGTTACCATTCTCATCTTTACTTTTTCTAAAACTATACTGTTCACTTGGACTATGGATTCCTTTTGGTTTCTTAGCTCCATTAATGAGCTCATTTATTAAGAAAGTTATGTTGAATATCTCTCCATTAGGAGTAGCCAAATTGTGCAGTTGTAAAGGAACTTCTATGCAGTACTTCCTGATGTCCACCAATGAATCCGGACTCCTTAATCAGGTTATTTTTCCCACATCACTTTATAAATGTGGCAAGTGTTTTCACTCAAAATATTTTGGCCAGCATACTGTAAATGGAACATTAAATCTATGAGACACACCTTATAACTAGCTTTTTTACAATACATACCTATATCATGATATCAGAATGTAAGAAAAATACAGATCTGGTCTGCAGTAACACATATTTTATCACTTCATCGGTATCCTCACCAAGCATATATCAGCATTCTATTTAGGTCATCAGTGGCTAGACATAGTTCAAGCAATAAAAAGTCCCTAGTAAGTCTCACAAAATGGTACTTCAATGCTCTCTAAACCTGTATGAAATCTAACCAAGAACCTTGAAAAACTCCAAAATGAAGCTAGAAACCAGGTCCCAGAGACCACCAGTAAAAACCACAGGAAATTTTATTGTACAAAAAACAATATTAAACACTTCCATTGAGTGTAACCACGACTTCATCAGAATACAAAACAAAAACAATTAATGCAATGCTTGCATCTAAATACTTCCTGTAACAGTAACATGATTAACCAAGGCCAATCATAGCCATCAGTTACAAGGTCATTTGCATCAAGTATGAGTCCACAAAATAATTTGTTAAAGAAACATATACTTAAAAAAAGAAGAAAGAGACAGACTTCACATAGCCCAGAAAAAATGTGGCATATCATATGAAAGTAACCTTGAAATACTAGCCAGTGATGGTCCATCATTCAAACCTGGTGATGTTTGAGCATTTAATTTAATTTGCCATTTAAGTTCACACCGCTCAAGTAAATCATCCCAAGGTCCCCTCTACTATTCTTTGTGACAGTATCTAAACCAAAAAAATAAAAACTTGTGAGTGGGAAATTTCAGTAAATGTCTAAACAAAGCATTAGAATCCTTGTGTTTTTTACATCCAAGAAATGTTTGTATATTCTATCATGAAGTTTTCTTTTTTTTTTTTTCCTCCTACATAAAAACATCACACTATTGACACTCGACTAGGTAAACTATTTAAGAAGAATTGCAATTGCAATGAAAATCAGAGAAAATTTTCAATCCATTAATCATCACACAGTCTTTCTCTAGTATATGTTTGCATTGGGTGCAAAACCCGCACTTAAATGTGACCCTCTTTTTATTTGTTAATGCCCCCTTAACTTCTCTATTTTGACCTCAAGGTATTGTTTTAGTAATTTACCTTTTAGTAAAAGTTTGTTGAGTACTTGAATTTAACATCTAGTTTTTTTGAAATGTATCTATACTTATGATTCATCACACATACACTACCAGGATGTTAAAATCACTATGGTTGTTGCCCAACAGGGAATCATAAGTAACATTTTCAGAAAATGTACATACTTTAGTAGTATATTACATACACGAATTGTCATCCTGGAAAAAAAAAAAAGGAATAGTGAAAGGGCAATTTGTACGTTTAGCGTGTATGGTACCAGATGATGAACAGTTCCAGGTAGAGAGTCAAAAATTGACTACAATGTTTACAGCTAGAAGTTATCCAACTGAGCTACTTGTTACTATTTATGATGAAGTTAAACAGAAAAGAAACCAGGGGTTATACGTACCTATAATTAGAGCCCAGGAGCCATTCAAATCCAATAGCGACACAGAAGTAAACATCAATGTCTTTCAAGACAGTTTTGTCACCACATACATGACTGATACTAACAGCAAATTGGAAAATTTTCAGTTGTTATGAAAATGCTGTAGAAACAGTGGGAGCAGAACCTAGAATGGTATTTAGGAAAGGTAAATCCCTAAAACAATACCTTGAAGGTCAGAATGAGAAAGCAAGGGGGCATTAAGACATAAAAAAGAAGGGCACATTCAAGTGTGGTTTCTGCACCCAATGCAAACATATACTAGAGAAAGACTTTGTCGATTAATGGGTTGAACATTTTCTCTGATTTGCATTGCAATTGTAATACTTCTTACATAGTTAACCTAGCCAAGTGTAAAGAGCGTGATGGTTTTTATGTAGGAAAAAACAAAAGAAAACTTTGTGAGAGAATATATGAATATTTTTTAAATGGAAAAAAAACAAAAGGATTCTAATGCTTTGTTTAGACTTTTATTGAAATTTTCTACTCACAAGTTTTTTATTTTTTGGTTTCTGTCACAAAGAAGAGTAGAGGGGGACCGTGTGATGATTTACTTGAGCTGTGAGAACTTGAATGGCAAATTAGATTAAATGCTCAAACATCACCAGGTTTGAATGATAGACTATTAATGACTAGTGTTTTATGGTTAAGTTTATATGATGTGTTAACAATTTTTCTGGGTTATGTGAAGTCTGTCTTCTTTTTTTTTTTTTTAAGTGTATGTTTCTTTAACAAACTTATTTTGTGGACTCATACTTGATGCAAATGACTTTGTAACTGGGGGTTTTGATTGGTCTTGATTAATCATGTGACTATTACAGGAAGTATTTAAACTTGAGCATTGCATTGATTTTTTTGTATTGCGATGAAGTCGTCATTACACTCAACAAAAGCGCTCAACATTGGTTTTTATACAATAAAGTTTCCTGTGATTTTTACTTGTGATCTCTGGGACCGAGTTTCTAGCATCATTCTGTATGAAATCTACTCTGCAGAAAAAAACATCTGAGATTCCCAAAGAAGAACATTAACTGAAAAAACATAAAGCATTGAAAAAGCTATCACAAAAGGAATGAGCTTCCAACCTAACTTAAACCTCACACTGGAACCAGAAAACCTAATAAAACAAACAGAAACTATATTACAGTCACAAAATATATTTATGTTAAGCATTCCTACCCATCCCTTCTCTCAGTCTATACATCTGATACCACAGCTAAGCACACACACACACACACACACACACACACACACGCACACACACACACACACAATTCACTAAAACATCCAGAATTAATTTATAATCATACCTCATGAAGTTCCGCAACTCCACATCCATCTTCTTCAAAGGCATTCAGTCATCTGACTGACTCATGTCACTATTCATAAAATCACAGCGTATGGCTAAGGTCTATATAAGTCATAAAGACCTGTAGACAATGAGGCAAGACCTTTTATGCAGTTTTTCCCCACTGCCTACAAAGAGTACATCATGCACATACCACACATGGAAATGAAACACCCACATAGATTGTAAGTGATCCACAAAAATAACAGCATCTATAGCGGGGTTAATCCTAATGGGTCGGGGTGGGGTTTGGAATGGCAACCCAATACCAGCAAATAGTGTTACAATTATGGAAGAAATGATTCATCCTTTTTTGTTGATATATTGCTCATCATACAGAGCTAAGCAACATGTCTGTACTCTTAAAAAAAGAGAAAAAAAGCCTACAGGCAAGAGAGCTCCCTGTGGCAAAGGCAGAGCTTCTGTTACAACTGCATTTATCCTGTCCTTCACAGTGGCATTGGTGAGCTCCAGCCAATGACAGCTTGCACAACATCAGACCTCCTCACTACCATATTAAGATAAAGACTCCAGTTCTTCCATCATGCCTAATGACTGTGATATCTTCATGAAACTAAGTCAAGCATGGCAAAAGAGCACAGCATAGCAAGGGATGTCTATACACTAAAGTATATTCAGTACAAAGGTGCTCTTTCCTGTCCTGCGCTGCAATACCATGCAAGATACTAAAGTGAAGCAGGTGTAGGGCTGCAGATGGGAGTGCCAATGAGCTGGACACCAAAGCAGTACATACACGGTTGAAGAATATACTCCTGTGTGCAATTCATAAAGACACGAGTCAGTGGTACACCATAGTTAATTACTCTAATCCATGTTTATAAACTGCAATCCTAAATGATGGGTTCCATTTCTGAGTATGGAGAGTGCTTGTACACTCCTGAGCACTATTTATATGAATAAAGGATATGTCTGGTAACACCAAATTCTGCCAAAATCCCTAACAAATGTTACTATTTCTCCAAATGCGAAACTTCCTTAAGGATTCCAACCTGTTTGATTCCCACCAGATACTATTGCAAACATTAAATAAACAATTAAAAGTTTTCACTAAACAAGGAAAATTAAAGCCTTAAGAATAGTTTTTTGAATGGACTTAAATTCTCCAACTATAGCATACCAACTATGCAACCACAATCAGCTTACAGAGCCAGAAACAAAATTTACTTCTCCCCTTTCTGAAAATAACACCTCAGCTGAAAACAAACATACAGTAACCCTCTGTCAACAAAAATGGAAAAAAGAAAAAAAAAAAAAGCAGATAGAGATAATATTCTCTTGCATTCTCACTTTTATAAATTGTAGCAGACTTCTAAATTGACCCTCAGGGACCACCACTGTTACTTTGTATGGAAAAAAGGTGGAACTTGTAGGGCATGAGTTAGGTGTGCTAATATCTTATACTGAAAGGCCAGCAAATACATTCCTGAGTGTGACACAGTTTGACCTTATTTGTTGTTGCCACGTACTCTCTATTTATAACTATCAACAGCATACATGTACAAGACAGAGACACAGTAAAGGAATACAACATAGTGTAAAACACTAGATAGCACAAATCATGGGCAACAACCCAAAGAAACCATTCCAAATGCTGCTTTAGTCACTGTAGCTTACACAAAGGGAAGCATCTAGATTGCTAAAGTTTACAGCACTTTATAATTTTGAAGTATTTTTTTATAACTGCAGTCCCCCAGCATCTCCGCTTAAACACCAAACCCTTCATGCATCCGAATAAGTAAGTAATAAGCATAGGAAATTTTTACTGTTATTCTTAGTATCTGATAGTGCCCAAATGTGTTTGTACAGACAATACAAACTGTTTAAAAACATATCCTATACTGTTTTTACTCATGCAGATGTAACAGCCTACAAACCAAAAACACTGTATCTTTGATTTCATATCTTTTCCCAAATTCAGAAAATGTTATGCAGATGAACACAGGAATCTTTTCAGGCTACACAGACAATGAATTAAATGAATGCTTTTGAAGATGGTATAGGTAGCAATGCAGAACAGCAAAAATCAGTACACAGACGGTACACAAGTGGTGTTCTGGTAGGTACTGAGTGCTTGGGGGGGTTGTGAGCTGATCAGCATTTCTTTAGATGGACCTACTGCTGCCTTGATCTAACAGTATCTCCCACACTATCTTGCTTGTCTAACTTCCTGAACACACACTCTGTAACTCATGTCACACACTATACAGAACTTTTTCCTTATTAACAAATGATGCATAATTTACTTGAAAAACATTCTGATCATAAATGACTGAGTATTCCCAAGAGACACAAAAGACCTACTGCCCTTCTGCACAGACTGAAAGTTGTATTTTGCAGTGAGCAAAATCTCCCTGCATCTCCCTTTGTGGAGAATAAGTGCTCTGTCCCTCCAATTTACACATACATATATATGTCAAGTCCATGGTAACACAACAATGACTGGAGAACCCCCCCCCCCCAATAAAGCACAGTGGTCTCACACAAACAGTAAACCTGTAGTATCTACACATTAAGGTCACTGACTACACTCAAAATGTAATTCCCTCAGTTGTTTTTAGGCAGTTAGAATCCAATAAAGATGGTTGTCAGCTATAAGCAGGGAAGTTGTGACAATGACTATATCTGTATTTTCTCTACTTTCACTAAATATTCTATTCTTGGCAAATGCTTTGCCACAAGATAAGTCCTTTTTGCTTTTACACATACAGGAAATAGAGTTTTACTTAGGGCAGACCTACTTATAATGCTGCACACTACAATCCTTTATCACACTCCCACTTGACCCACACGTCACATCCCCCCAGCATTGACATTTATTCTCATGATAAGAAATTAACCCACTGCAGCTTCTAGTTTATGTATTCTGATGCTGCTCTGACTACTATATGTGCAGTTTGCCTACAAAGCTGTCAGGACTCTAAATGGTACCTCGTTGTCAGGCATTGTTATGCAATGATTGAATTCACACAGAGATTACTTTGTAGCATTATTATGCATGTCCATTGCAGTCTACTGTTACTATACTATTATCTTTGCTTCATAATTCTGTCTGTAAAACAAATTACATTTTCCCTTGAATCAAGTGGTATTAATGTAACACTCACTGACGACTTATTCAATTCTCATAGTGCTGTATATTTGTGGTATTCTCTTAGTTCTCTGTGGTAATTGTAATATGCCTCTAATTCTTGTACCTACTCTTGTCTTTGAATCTTCTCCACAATTAGTCTTTGCTGAACATAACATAGCAGAAAAATAAGTGTTGATATGTGACCTGAGATTACATCAAGAGTGATGACAAACGTTACATCTGATTAATTAGCAACATATATACTTTAATTTGTATGGCTTATAAATGGTGAGTAGCATATTGCTAGTTACAGTATGTGGTAAGCAGTCTGCTAGTTTAGCATAGAAGCTTAAGATTATAGACTGCTATTGACCTTCATCCTGTAGTTCCAAGCCTGCGACCAACAGCAGACTGCTTAACTAGATAGTGCTCCCATGCCCTCCTGAAAATAAAGAATTAAAAGCAGCATCCATTTCATTATGTATGGAAGCAGTTAATTTCCTAACATCCTAGAAATGTTTGGGACTTGCAATTGTACTGGCAGTTCTACATGTGCGTACTTATATTATATAGCCCAAAGTATGTCACAAACATAGAATTATGCAGCAGTAAGTACATCTGACACACAGTTAAAGGGACGCTATATGTGCAGAAATTGATCAAACATGTTTTACATTGTCATGAAATTCTATACAATCCAAACCTGGCAGAGCACAATAACTACTTATTACTAATTTTAAATATTATTTTTTCAACACTGAATGATCTCATGGGAGCAGATAACCTGTTGTGAACGTGTTTTTTTTTCCCCTTGGGAAACTGCCTCTTATCCATAATGCATTGTGAGGGAACAGTTTATGAGATTCATTTGTCACACTCTCTTCAGTTAGATCATATTTCCATTCACTCAGAGTGGAAGTATTGAGAAGTATTGATAAGTCTAGGAATCCTCAATAAACATGTCATTGACTGATTTGCAGTGTGTCTTGCACATCTGTTTCCCAGATATATGTTGAACAGAATGTAAAAAAGTGTTTGCTGAAATGGAAAGAAAAATGGAAAGATAACACAGCCTTTTTTAAAGAGAGGGATTTTTGTGAGTTTCAGGTGCTGTCTACTAACCCCTGTCAACTAAAGTACTATATTTCTTGACTTGCAAAGCTCAGATAATTAGTGAAGCTGCTCTCATTGGTTATCAGGTTTCTTCACCATCAGACTTCAAATTTCAACAGCCGTGAATGCGCAAAGGCTCATCAGGTTTACAACCCCAGGGTAGGCAAAGAATGTAGCTGCAAATGACAGCACACAGTAAAAGGCATATGAAGCCTATGAATCATTATAGCATGAATTGCTTTATAATGCCATATGGTTTGAAATAACAAAAACAGCTATAGATACTTTGCTGTGTATGCTTTTCTTAAAAATTCAATAGAGATTAGAAGCAAACAACATGACATTTTTCTGTTAGCCAAAATGATGCACAAGAGAATGCAAAAGCATAAACAGGCAGGAAATCCGGAGAGATGCTATGGTCATGTTTCCTTTATATTTGGAAGCCGTCAAGTGGATTAGACAGAATGAAAAGTAATTTTGGAGAAAAGAGCATGAAATGCGAGTTAAGTGAGTTAGCCTTAAGTGTGTCTCTTGTGCATATAAACCACAGAAAAACTGTAAAATAAAAAAGCAAACTTTATCTACAGTATTCTTCATTCATTTTCTGATTACTCCTTTTTCCTATTCAGTGTTGGGGACCCACAGCCAATATGCAAGAAGCATAAAGCAGAATATCAGTTCTACACATGGCACTCGACCACTACATGTGCACTCAGACACACACACACACACACACACACACACACACACACACACACAAAATTGCTTATAGAGTACTGCCAATTCAACTATTGGCATGCATAGGTATGCAGAAGGAAAACAAAGTCCCTACGGAAAATCCACAAACAATAAAGAAAACAAGCATATTTCATATAGAAAACACCCTAAGTAGGAACTAACTGGAAAACCAAACATTGTAAGGTAGCAGCTGCAAATGCTGGCCTATAATACTGTCTAAAGACTTGCTTCCAGAAAATATTACCTTTGAGTAGCAGTGATAACTAACCAGTGTTGTTGTTTAACATTCATGTCTGCGCTAAATTGTTCCTTGTATGCTGGGTCCTCATATAAGGGGATCCAAAGTTCTGTGGGTCTAGCTGTTAAATAATATATGATTATTTAAATCCCTGATCTACATGATTTTTACCAGACATGCCTTATCTGCAACTCCCAAAAGGTTCCATTATGACTGATTGCTTATACAAAACAGTGTCTAGAAGACCGAATTGTTGCAAAGTGAGCGCAAATGAGATATATGGGTCATAATGACCTAATAGTACAACTAAGTGTGGAGTAATACATTTATATATAAAAATCTATACATATTTACAAAGTTGACAGTAAATTATGTCATAGGGATACAACTTTCACAAAAATGGGTATAGTCTCAGTGTTTGGACATGTGGTTGATAGGTATACAGAGGGAACATACGGCTAGATGTCAAACTCCAGTGGTAAGGTTATTGGCTGGACATCAGACTCCAGTTTTAAGGTGACTAAGTTCTATGAATTTCAGTATCTGCCTTTCAGTAGCACCAAACTTGTTAGATGTCATGCTTATGCTCAGGAAAGGAATATTCACGGGGTGACAGAGGGTAAGAATGGGGAGGACTCCAGAGGGAATCAGGTAATAGCACTTTAATGAAAGCACTCATATTTGTCTTGATCTTGGATGTAGTGAACTAATTTTGACAAAGCTGTTTGTAATCAGTTAGTTCATCTTATGAGTTTAGTTACATTTTATTTATTTATTTATTTTACATTTGCTTACTGGGAAAGTCTGACCGAACAACAATATAATAGTATTTACAGAATAGACAAATGTTTGCAATGCTGTACAAACGTAGCACAGTAGATAAAGAGAAAATGTATAACATTTGTCAGACTACATCAAAAACATGCTAGGATTCAAAATACATTTTACAAGAGTTAGAGAAATGTAGTTGGTTTTGCATAATAGTGAATTTCTGCTAGGTATAAAAAATAGTATATACACTGTCCTCGATTACTACTAGGATACAGAGATATAGTTACCGGTGCTGGGAGAGTTATTTAGTTGTACACACATGTTGGAGATTGAACTATATAATATATTACTGCATCTTGCTGTTAATGTAGAATATAGCAATAACCCAAGCCTTGGTGTGGGTAATGCTGGATTTACCCACGGTTGGTGTGGTTTGGTCACGAGGGCGAAGCCCGAGTGGCCAAACAAAGCCAACCGTGGGTAAATCCAGCATTACCCACACCCAGAAGTGGGTTATTGCTATTATACAATGACATTATTTAAGAAAAAAAATAATTACTTTTCTTAAATAATGGCATTGTATAATGCCCCCTTGCTGCCCTATCACAGCTGTCTGGTATTCTGCGGCAGTTCTGATGTACTGCGCATGCCTACGCAGTACATCAGAGCTGTGGGCAAAAGCAAAAGCAACGGAGAAAGCAAGATCTCCGTTGCTTTTTAAAAACTGTTTCGCTATGTTAAATGAGTTTAACATAGCAAGACAGCTTTAAAAAAAGCAACGGAGAATCTCCATTGCTTTTTTAAAGCTGTCTCGCTATGTTAAACTCGTTTAACATAGTGAGACAGTGTGAAGCAATGGTGATCTTGCGTTCTCCATTGCTGTAAAAAAAAGAGTTATAGTAATGGAAAAAGTCCGAGCGACTAGACCTTTTTCCATTACTATAACTCTGATTTACAACGTGCACGCTGACCAATCACCATGCACGTTTTTGAATATTTAATGGGGGGTCATTGTATAACAAGAAATATCATACAGTTACAGAGGGGAGGGGAAGACAGCAGAGGTTATGTGAAAAAGAAGGTTCTTAGCAGGGGATGATATGAAGATGAAAGGATAGATATGTGAAAGTAGGAATGTAACCTAGGGTGGGTGGTAAGGTTAACAGCACACTGGGGAGGGAGTTAGACTAGTTAGGAGTGTCACAGTTGCAAATCCAAGAAGCTTTTAAGTGTGTTTGTAGACTTTTTTTTTTTAAATTCAGCTAAGGAAGATAAATTGGAGATGTCAGAGGGTAGATTGTTCCATATTTTAGCTATGTAATTCAAGTAGAGGGAAGCTCCTGCTGCACTGTTGGCTTTTGTTACATGAAGAAGAACTTTGTTGTTGGAGCAAATTACCCTAGTGCAAGAGTGTGGATGTATTATGTTTTCCAAAGGAGGAGGGTTTTGTCAGGATAGTTTAGAATACTGTGAGTTAAAATGAACTGGTTATAAAGCATAAGATGAGGAAGTTCCAGCCAGTTAAGTGGCTTTAGGGTTGAGCAGAAGTATGTTCTATTTATGCTGTTGGTGGCAAACTTAACAATTTTGTTATAGCAGGTGTCAAGTTTGCCTTTGTCGGACTTCCTGAGTTGATGAGGAAGGGTGAAGTATAGTGAAGAGTGGAAAGGAGGTGGGTTTGTGCTATTTTTTCTCTAGTGTTTTTTTGTGAGGAAGTGTTTGTTTCTATCTAATGTCCCTATTTTTTATGTACCTTCTTTACGGTGATGGACACATGGGTGTTAAATTTCATACTGCTGTCAATTTCAACTCCTAGGAGTTAGTGTGAGTGCCTGGAAATATAGTAGTGTTATTTTTAGATATGATGTTAAACGTGGGTCTAGAGGAGGTGTGATTAATGGCTGGAAAAGGAGCAGTTTGGTTTTATTGGGGTTCAGAATTAGTTGTGATTTGATAAGCCATTGTTCTGCAGAAAGAAAAGATGCTTGTGCTTGCAGGTAAAATTGTTGAAGGGAAGGGGAGGTACAGATTAGTGCAGAGTCATCAGCATATTGGATGACTGAGGCGTGTAATGTAGAGATGTGGAGATTGGTGGAGAAGATAGAGAAGAGTAATGGGCCCAAGATGGAGCCTTAGTGAACACCTAATGTAACTGGTAGTAGAGGGGAAAGTTCTTGCCTCCACTGTATTGCTTGCTATCTGCCTGTTAAGTAACTCCACTGTATTGCCTGCTATCTGCCTGTTAAGTAACTCTGGAATCATGTTACAGTCTGTTTGTTACGATTCAGTTCAGAGAGTTGTTAAAAGCTTGGAGTGATTTGACCATATCAAATGCTTTGGAGAAGTCAAGAAAGACTGCAAATACGCAGTGTTCGTTATTTCTGTGATTGTTTACTGTATGAGCAAAGGTCATCAGTGCTGTGGGAGGGTGCAAAGCCATGTTGAGTGGAAGTGACTACATTATTGGTATTAAGGTAGTGTAGGAGTTGAGAGTGTATACACCTCTCCAATATTTTGGACAGGGGTGATAGTACAGAAATGGGACTGTAGTTGGTGAATTTTTTTTAGTTGCCCCATTTATGGAGTGGGATAATGTGGGAAATTTTCCAGATTGTGGGAACTAGATTCTCAGAGAATGAATGGTTTATTAGAATGGATACTGGGTATGCAATGGCAGCTAGCTTGAGAAATTCATCTGGAAGTTTGTCTGCAGCTAAGGTGGTTGGTTTTAGCTGTTTTAGACATTTCTTAATTGTGAGATTAGGGACAGGGTGAAGGGTAAATTCATTGTTAATGTCTGGGTAATTAATTGGCTGGTTAGAGAAGGGCAATTTTAAGAATTACCTAGCACAAGAATTGATTCTGTGAAGAATGTGTTGAATTGCAACGTTTGTTGAAGTATCTGTAATTTTAAGGGAGGGGTACCTGATTTTCCTGGTTGAAGTATGCTGTAAATAGATGACCAGAACTTTTTGGGGTTATTGCAATATTTGGACTGAATATTCTGGTAGTAGTTCATTTTGTGTACTTTGACTTTTTTCTTAAAGGTTTCTTACTTCCAGAGAAGCTTGCTTATCAATATGGGAATTAGTTTTCTGCAAGTGAGTCTAAGCTTTTTCTCTGGATTTAAGCAAGGTTCTGGTCTCTTTGCTCAGAAAAGGGAGCACAGTTGGATTTGACACATATTGTTCTATAGGGTGCAGGTGAGTTTAAGATATCAAGGAAAGTGGAATCAATGTACTGAACAGTTTCTTCAAGGGTGAGATACTTTAGTGGCAACCAGTCACATTGTTGTAGTATAGTGATAAAGTTAAGAAGGTTGACGTTTTTCTTATTTCTTATTAATTGGTAAGTGGTGGGATTCTCAATACTAATACAATGTCTGATGGCATTAGTTGGTAAATGATCACTAAAGTTGTCCGAGAGAGAACCTGCATGACTGATATAGCTTGGTTTGTTTAAGATCCAGTCAAGTGTGGACTGCCTCTTTGTAAGTTTGTCAGTTGTCAATCATATCCCAGACAAAGGTGTCACTATCAACGAACAAGTTAAATTTGACAGGTATCTCCAAACAAATATAAAGAAAACCCACCAAAAACTAGGCTTACTCTACCGTCACAACTGCTTCCTTACTCCCTCAACCAAACATGTCTTTTCTACCACTTACCTCATACCCTCCCCTCTTGTATGGTGCCCTCCTCCTTACTAATCTCCAATCCAGTCTAAAGACTAAGCTAGCTTCCTGCTATAACAAAATCTCAAAGTTTTCCATTGGTGCCATATTCTCAACTCACCACTGTAATGCCCTTCGCAAACAAAATTGGCTTGAATTACCCCATCATCTCTCCTTCATCAAACTTTCTTATGCTCATAAACTCATCTTTAAACCCTTTCTCTGCCCTTCCCTTGACTCCTCCCTCCATTTGCATCTGATAGACTACTCAGCAAAACCCACTTGAAGTACACAAACCTGCTTGAACTCCAGGAAAATTCCTTTTGTCCTCCTCTCTAGCCTGACTTTGGAATTCCCTTCCTCCACAAATTCGTACCACTACCAACCACTCCACCTTCAAAACCTTGCTCCATTCCCACCTCTCATCCCTCTGGGAATGCTCCTGCTCCCACCTCTCCTGACTCTCCCCTACTTAAGCATATCCTATCTCTCTCTCTTCTCTAATTTCTCATAACTCTGATCCCTCTCCTCTACTTCTCCACACCCTACCTACCTCTATTTTTCAATTTTCACAACTCTGATCCCCACTGTCTAGTTTCCTACCTAATTTTCCACCTACATCTATGCTCCTTACTTCTTCCTTCTATACCTAGATCTTCATTCTACCTATTAGTCGTTAATGGGAGGTTCACTTGTGTAGACTATGTAAATAAATATATATAATATATAATATATATATATATATATATAAATCTCTCTCTCTCTCTATATATATATATATATATATATATATATATATATATATATATATATATATATATATACATATACATATATATATATATATATATATATATATTTATATATATATATATATTTGTTGTTGTGTCTTTCGGCTTTTCCCGGTTAGGGGTCGCCACAGCAGAACTCCGGTGCGCTAATGATTGGCAGTTGATTTTTACGTGCTGAGTTGCCAGCCCTAATGCACAACCTTCAACAAAGGTACGCCCATTCATGCATGTCTCCATGCAGAAGACGCTCTAACTGCGAGTCAAACTGGTCAGCGTCTTATTGTGAGGCGACAACGCTATGGCAGCGCATATATAAAACTCCAGGGATCACATCTGTGTCACTGCTAGACAGGGGCACAGTAAACTAATTCTATTATATAAGGGGACCTTCATTGTGTCACTACTAGACAGAGGCACAGTATTCTAAATTTATTCTGTACATTTTTTGTACCATTTCATGGGGTGGCAAAAGCCACATCACTATGGCTAGGCTTACAAATGCCCCAGGGCAGATAGCCTAGTACTATACTATGAAACTATGAAACTATATATATGTATATATATATTTAGTGTACCTTCGATTGCCCTGTAAAAGCATTTTATACTATTATTTCTTTTGCTAGTATGTCTCTTATTTCATTGTATACTACAAATTTTATATACTTTGTAACATTTTGTTAGTGTGTTTGTCTAATTACTTTATCACTTGTTTTACCTTGTTGGAGCTTTTCTCCCCAGGACTCCATTGAAAATGGGCTCCTTCAGCCCAATGGACTATCCTGGTAAATAAACTGTAAAATAAAATAAAAAAATAATAAATTCTAGTGGGGGTTTGGAAAAGTTGGGAAAATCCATGAAGGTTAGTGAAGTTGGTGGGATTATCATATACACAAGTTAGGCAATCTATGTTAAAATCTCCTAAGATGATGGTTTCCTGAGGGAGGAGTTCTGTGGTCCAGTCAAGTAGGGTTTCAAGGTTTGGTATGTTACTCCCCAGTGGTATAGAACATCCAACAATACTTATGAGTTTTCTGGAGTTGATGTTTAGTCTAGCCAGAAACATTTCTGCATTACCTATGGTGGGTGTGGTTATATCTACACTTTCAACATTTAGCTCATTTTAAACAGTAATACTACACTACCACCTTTTCTGTTTGTGCAATCCTTGCATAGTACATTGTATCTTGGGGGTAGAATCTCATTGCTGGAGATGTCTGGCTTTAACCATGTTTCAGTAAGTAGAAAAAAGTCAGGTCTGTACAGGTAGAGAAGTGTGAAGGTCATGTATTTTGTTTGTGATGCTTCTCGCATTTATATTTAGTATAAATAGATCAGAAGCTTTTCTAGGTTGTTGGAATATATTAGATAAATTTAAATTAGGTTTGTAGCTGTTATGTGAGGGTCCAGGATTAGGATATATATCTCCAGAAAACGTTAATGTGGCTGCTATAGCAACAATAGTTTTAATGAGTTTAGTTATATTTTTATCATGTTGTAAGGACAATCGTTTGGGGTGGGTGTATGGAAGCATGGGATTATGGGTAAGATGAAAATGGTTTAAGTAAGAGATAGATGGATAGATGGAGAAGTTGCAAGGTGTTGACTTTTTATTAACAGAGGTAGTAATGGCATGATGGGGTAGTGTATGTGGAGTGTCATAATGATAGGTAGTCAGGTATGCAAGTATTATTAGTGCCATTAGAGAAGTAATTTCTATGTGGTGTATGTTTAAAATTGACAAGTGTAAATGTAGAGCTAATTGGTCAGACCTTGAGTGAATAAGATATTGTATTTTCTAATTGATGTGATAGGGTTAAAGATAGGTTGAAATGGGTGTGGAGTGTAATGTGATGCTGTTAAAGTAGTGTGATTTTATAATGTGGTATAGTGGGAGTTGCCTTAAGAGTGTAAAAAATAAAGAAAGCTGGGGTGGGTGGGGAAGGGGGTAGGGTAGAGGAGCAGAGTGAGCCTGATTGTAGCAACGGCGAATAGAGTGGGGCTACACCTGAACTGGAATAGGACAGCTCACAAAAAAGCAATCAGTACAATCACTTTTTGGTAAGGTTTGCTATAGTTTAATATGGAGCTTTGTTGAATTCAAGGTCAATTGTAAATTGTTGACAAAATGAAACTTTACTTTGGCTACAATGCAGTGTGTGGTATGGGACAAGGAAGCCAGAGAAGCAGTTAATTTTACTTATTGTTAGCAGCTGAATGTCTGCTATAGGTAGAGATGACTGAGTTGCAGGGCAGGGACCTGCAAATTCTGATGAAAGCAGAAGCCAGTAAAAAAGAACAATTTACAACACAGTATGCAAGAACATATTTAATGTTTCACTTTTGAAAGGAGCTTGATGGCAGTCCAGGGCACTTGAAATTCCTTGCTTGCTCTTGTTGCTAGCCATATATGGTAGGGCTTGCAGTCTGGTGTTGGGTTGAACCAGCGGGGAGACAAACCCCAGAATGTTTAATATTTTACTAGCTAACAGGCTTGATGGGAGACAGAGCACTTGAAATTCTTTCTTTGCACTTATTGCTAGCTGTATATGGTAGGGCTTGCAGTGTGGTGTTGGGTTGAACATGTGGTGAGACAAATCCTAGAATGTTTAATGTTTCACTAGTTACATGACCATGAATGACTGTTCTGTTTGGTATAGTTTGGTTTAAGGGCATCTCAGTATGACAGCATTGTTGCTATAGAAACAAATGTCATATTGTGAAGATGTAAAAGCTAATTTGCTGGCCGATAATGGGAAGAATTCTACATGTGAGTAACCTGAAAGGGACTAGTTGAAAGCATTTTGCTTTCAGCAAGATAGCAATGATGCTATCCTTGTGTGGCCAGTGCCATAAATTTTCAAGTTTCAGTAGCCACTGTTTGCAATGTAGCTATATTTTTCTGTAGTGGTAGAAGTAATAAAGGGAAACTCATTGTATTCTAGTTGGACAAGAATTGTTATTTTGTATATAGTCAGCTTCCATTTTGGGAAGGGGAGAAAACATGTGGTTTTCCAAACCCATAAGTACAATTTATTTGTTTTGATTTTGGTTCATTTGAGGCCATTGATTAAAAGCAAGGTTTAGGTCTAGACACAAACTGGGTTGTTTGAATGTTGGTGTTATTTTCTAATTTTAAGCTAATCGGGTCAATGTTGGAGAATTTGTTGGGGGTGGGTTAGCTAACCTTTACTCTTAAAATCAGTTCTACATACTACAGTCCTGGTCAGGATGTCACCAAGAGATATTCTTGAGGTCTGTTTTTACCATCTTTCTGAACGTAAAGTGGAAGCATGAGGCTCTGTAGGAAAACATATAATGTGCCTAGAATAGAATTTTTATACTGAGAACAGCATATGTTAGAAGATTGAAAAACAGAAAAAAAAAGCAAACAGACAAATACATACAATAAGTGCTGTAAACAGAATTTTCAGATTAGAATGTTTATATAAGCAGTAAATGACAATGTTATACAAGCAAATGGAAACTGTGCACAAGCAAATAGAAAACAGGTTATAGTAGCTGCCTTCTTTGCGCATGACTACTTGTGCACAATTCAGTTTTTAAGCCTAGGCAGTATAAAGCTCAATAAGAGGATGAGGGGAAAGACGTAGAAGTTTTCTTTTTCTTCAGAAAATACAAGATACCGTTAAAAGAACACAGTCCTCCCACAAAAGATTTTACAAGGAAGGGTCTTCTATACAGAAATGGCACATTACTAAAATACCATAAGAGCTGCGTTGAAAAATAAAGAAACCAGAGTTGCTCCCTGTCAAACTTCCACAAGTCTACATAAATAGGAATGTATACCCTTTACTAGAAAATCCAGTTTAAATGGCTGCCAATCAAGTTTAAGTCATCTTAAATCTTGTCTGATGAAGTTCCTCTACAACAATGAAAGTTTTCACGGTCCCTAAGTGTAATTTTTTTGCAACAAATTTTATTTTTTGCCTTGAGGAAGTAACCTACATTGGTTTTACTTGCCATATTCTTGATTCTAAACTCAGAGAGATTCCTAAAATAGGGTCTTACTAGATTAAAGTTCCAACAAAAATGCTACAGTCTATCAAGCTGCTTCACTTTGCAATTAATTACATCCGGCATTTGATATAATAGTCATACCAGTTACTACCTTAATTTATCAGCAGGAAGACAATGAAGTTCCAGTACACATTAGTTTTTACTATTCTATGGGTTCACCAGCCTTTCATAAGTAAATAGTTTCCAGCATCTCCCCAACAGGTAATTTGAAATTTGCTAGTCACAAACCCTTTTCCACATCTGATAATATCATTTTTCTGTTTAATATTTTCTTGTAGTTCCACTAATTTATTTACCTGTCTTTGTTGATCAGGAAAGTCCAACTGGACACAGCCCATTTTCAGTGGAGGCCCAGGAAGAAAAGCTCCATCACAGTACATTTACATTAACAAGTAAATTTCAGACAGTTCTCAGGAAAAAGTACAGATGTATAAAAACGTACCATAAAAGCAGATGCCCATCTCTTTACTGCTGCTGCATTCTTCAGTAAAGGGATTCCCTGCCTTGCAAAGCCCAAGGTCTAGCCAGTATACCAAATCCTTAGGATTTTAAAGATGTTGTATGTCACGAGTATGCCTCCCAGTCAGGCATAGGGCATAAAGTGATATATGGATGTAAATTCATCAGAAATGAATAGCCCCAGAAGGAACAACAGTCCTAGGAAGTAGGATGTGTACATCCATGAGGAGAAAAAGGAAAGGAGCAGAGCAGAAGGGGGAGGAGGGACAGAGGGAGCGACGACAGTAAAGACGCACATCTACTGTTATGGTAAATTTTACACAACTGTACTATGTCCTTCCATATCAGTGCTGCAGTATTCTTCAATAAAGGAAGAGTACAAAAGCTCAAGAGGAAATTTGGGAGGAGGAAGGCCCAGAAGATCCCTGAAGAAACCCATGCAGGATAGATCTGGCAAAGCCAGCTCTGGCTCTGAAAACAACATCCAATTTGTAATGCTTAGTAAATGTATGGAATGAGGTCCAACTAGCAGTTTCAAGGATGGAATTGTAACCCAATCCTTTGAAAAAGGAAACAGAGGAAGCACAGCCCTGGTAAAATGAGCCTTTACAGGGGCAGAAAGGCTTGTCCCATGTAAGGAGTAACAAAAATAAATGGCTTTAGAGATCCATGAAGAAATGGTTTACTTAGAAACAGCAAAAAATAGAGACCTGGGATGAAAGGAAACAAAAAGTTGCTGAGACTTGTAAATGGCATTAGTCTTATCCAAATAATATCTGAGCTGTCTATGCAAATCCAAGGTGTGAAGAACATTCTCATTAGCAGACTGAGAAGGAAAAATGTTGGGCAAATTACTAGATGGATTAAGAACCAATTCATCAACCACCTTGGGCATAAAAGACGGATTAATACAAAGAGACACCCTGATTCTATGAAATACTAAAAAAGGAGAAACAGCCATAAGGGCCTGAAGCTCAGACACCCTTCTAGCTGAAGTAAGGACCAAAAGAACAGTCTTCCATGTACAATGCTGTAAAGAATCTGAAGCTGCAGACTCAAAAAGAAGCCCGAGTCAGTTTTTCAAGAACAAAATTAAAGTCCCAGGAAGGTAGAATAGGCTTCCTGGGAGGTCTGATATGAAGGTCGCCTTTAAGAAATTGCTTGACCTCAAATCTAGAGGCCAGAGGAGGAGCTAATGGCAGACAAGTAGAAACAGATGAAAGGTGAGCTTTAACAGAAGAATATGCTAACCCAGCATGGAGAAATTCAGACAAATAAGAGAGAACCAGACAGATCTCCACAGAAAGTGGATCCTGTCTACAAGCAAGGCACCAAACAACAAATCTCTTTCATTTGGACATACATGATTTCCTGGCCTTCTGCAGAACCCTAAGCAAGGCCTCAGAAAAAAGTATCGGAAAAGGAATCAAATCCCTATCACCCACAATGCCAGTTGAAGAGTGGACAAGTGAGAATGGAACAGAGACCCCTTGTCTTGTGTGAGTAGGTCCACCCTGTGGGGTAAGTTGCGATGACTGCCCATTGCTAGATGCCGAAGTGGGAACCGATGCTGTCTGGGCCAAAAGGGTGTCACCAATAAGATTTTGGTGAGTCCTGATCCATCTTGAGCAGGATCCTTGGAATCAAAAGAAGGGGAGGGAAAGGATACAGAAACATCCCCTTCCAAGAAAAAGATATGGTATCCATCTTCCAACCCAGAGAAGTTGGGATTCGGGTGCAAAAGAGTGGAAGTTATCAGAAGGCAAAAAGGTCTAACTGAGGAGTACCACACTGATGGACAATGTCCAGAAAAAACATCTCTGTGAAGCAGCCATTCATGACCATGTGTTTCAGATCTGCTCAGACAGTCTGCTATGTTTTGCTCTGAAGGAATATAAACAGCCTAAACAGTCACCTGATACTGGGCAGCTAGATCTTAAACTTAAAGAGCTAGTCTGCAAATAAGGTAACTGCTTCATCCCTTGCTTTTTGATGTACCACATCACTTTGGTATTATCTGTAAAGATTTTGAAATGAGCTGGAAGAAAAAAAGAGATGAAAGGTCTGAAGGGTGAAAAGGAGACCTTTCATCTCCTTGTTACTTATTAAGTCTGACCTCTGATGAGGGGACCAGGGAGCCTGGACCTTGATGGACAATTAAGAGGCTCCCCATCCCGTGGCTGTGGCATCCAAAACAAGTTTCTGAGAGGGAGCTGGTGGCTGAAAGGAAGTCCCAGGTTGAGAGACAGCTGATAACACCACCACTGAAGCTCAAGCTTGAGGCATGGAAGAAGAGGGACTAGAAAATATAGAGGATGACAATACTGGAGCCATACTGACTTTAGAAGCTACTGAAGTTTTCTCATAGGACGTCTGGCAAAAGGTATCATATTCATAGTGGAAGCCATGAATATTAATGTCCTTAGAATTTCCCTGTCTGTAATTTAAACCCAAGGAAGAAGGGATTGAAAAAGGGTGATTAGAGAAGAAGTCTTGGGTGGGGGCAGGGAAGCCAGCATAGGGATGCTCTGGAGCCTGCAACTAAGAAACATGTGATTCAGAGAAGGACCCATGACTGATTTCTGGAAGTGTATTGTAAACCCCAGGCTTTGTAGGAGACAAAGTGTAGACTTGAGTTGATGACTCAAGATGCTGGGGGAGGAAGTCTGAATGATTAGATTGTCCAGGTAAGGAAAAATCTGAACCCCCCCCCTTCATCCTGCAAAAAGGAATCACAGGAGCAAGGCATTTGGTGAAAACCCTTGGGGCAGTCGAAAGGCTAAAGGGCAAAGTATAGAACTGAATATGCAAGGAAGAAACAGAGCAATGCAAAAATATCCTGAAAAGGGGATGAACTGGAATATGAAGAGAAGCATCCATGAGATTCAGAGCTACAAGGAAAACTTGGGAAAGAAGAAGAGGAAAGCGGGTCTTCAGGGACAACATCTGAAAGGAAGGTGCTGAAGCTGAGAGAGGTCCAGAAATTGTCTCCAGGTGCCTTTCTACTTGGGAACAAGGAATATTCCTCCTGGGAAGCGGGCACAGCTTGAATTTTGCCTTGAGCTGTAGGCCCTAAAATAGTTTTGGGAATAAAGGAAGCTGTTCCTGAGAAGGCTGAGGGATGCCCAGAATAAGAGGGAGGGAATTCTACACAATAAAGTATCCCTGATCCCTAAGGTTTACAGACAGATAGAACCCAAGTGTCTTTGGTGATCCTTAACCAACTGAGAAGGGACAGGGAAAGACAGAGAGATAAAGGAACCTGGTTCGGAAAAGGGGGAAGCAAACAATCAGATATTACCTGGCTTGTCCTGAAAAGAAAGTTTCTAAGAAGTGGGAGTCTGAGTAGACTTAGCTGGAGGAACCTGTTTTAGGACCCTTCTTACATTTGAGAAAAGGGCGAGGCTGTCTGTGAACAAAAGCAGATTTAGAAAGATAATTCCTCTGGAACTTAGGAATAGGATAAACAAATACATGCTTCAGTTCCTGCAAGGCCTTACCCTTATCCTGCAGGGACTTAAAAAGCTCAGCAGCCACAGAACCAAACAGGTTCTTGTTAACAAAAGAAGCATCCAGCAGTTTATCATGAATATTATCAGGCAAAGGCTGGAGGCAAACCCAAGAGTAACATCTCAAAACAGAACCAAAAGCAGCAGCTGTAAAAGAGGCATCAGCTTCATCACAGCTACATTTAATAGAGTGGCGAGCTACTTGAAAAGTACAGCCCAATACAGAGAGGGCTAAGGCCTTCCCTATCAGGATCAGGGAGATCTGAAACAGTGAGGGATGCCTGAGAATGATGGGCTAACACAACTTTGGTCATGAGTCTGGTAGTTAGTAGTCTGAAAGACCAAAATGGCAGCAGTATATACCTTCTTGCTCAGCCATTCCATAGCTCTACTGTCCTCCTCTCAAGGAAGAAGTTTAGTAGAAGGCAAAAGCTTAGACAGTTTGTCTGAAGAGACAGACACTACAGAAGGGTCAGCAGAAGAACATTTGCAGAGAAACCTACACTCCTCAGGCACCTTATAAAATCTTTCAGTCTTCTTAGGGGCCAGATGTTCAGAATGCTGGGCCACAGAAGCTGCTGAAAATGTATCCAAAATGGCAGCCAAGGCAGGACGGACAGCAGACGGCTTCAGGGACTCCATCTGGAAGAGCTCATAATACCTATTTTGAATGTCAAAAACCTGAGAACAATCCCATTTAAAAAATTCTATCATACCAGAAATAGTGTCCACAAAAGAGAGTTCTTCATAAGGAGAGTCTGGACTAAGAGAGTCTTATTCCTCAGAGCCATAATTCAAGGGAGAATGGATCTGAGTGAAATATGCCAAAGACTGTTCCACAGAATCCAAGTCCTTGTCAGAATAGTCCTGCTCTCTAGGTCACGACTGGGGCAGAAGACCAAGGGGAAGCAGGTACAGAAACTCCTTGGGGAGGCTTTGAGGTCATCAATGCATTAAATAACCCCTGGATAAAATCCAGCGATTCATGCTAGGGATCTTTAGGAGCAGGGAAACATGCCTGTTTTTTTGTTCCTTCTTTTGCAGGACATCTGCCCTAAACACCCTCAACATCTGGAATGGTTGTCTGCAGAGCCTTTGAGGACATGCAAGAAGTCAAATCCACGCCAGCCTCCGATATGGTCATGGCAGAGGAATCTAATCGAACAACTGGGCAATTCTATGGGCTTTCACAATCCTTGAGAGAGACATCCGGGGGTTGGCAGGACAGCAGGCAAATCAGAACTAACTCTTTTGGCCTTTTTCTTAGCAGGCGGCTGACCTTCAGCACAGGAAGACAATACCATACTATCCTGCGCCAACAATTTAAGACACTGACTTTCCAGGTAAATAGACAAGGAGGAGAAGACTAGCAGTGTCTTAGGGACAAATATTTGGCAGACAGAACACTGCATATGGTCGTGAGAAGCACCCAAACAGAACAGACACTGCTTGTGGTGGGGTCCTTATGGGGAATCTGCCTCCAACACTGACATTTTCCCTTCCTGGATGACATGTAAACCCACAAAATTGAAAAAGGAAAAAAGATGAGAAGAAACCACAAAGGGGCACTTATCTGAAACAAGGCTTGGAAACCAGCACAGGAGGGGGAGCATTCAGACCAATGATCAATGATAACATTCAGACTGGTGGCAAAGAAGCTCTGTGGTATGTATGTCCATATGTCACCTTTATTCCCTACTCCTTCAGTGGGAGCATACAAGTGATGTACAATGTCTATAAAACCCTGAGACTTTAGTATACAGGCCTGACGCTGGGCTACCCAAGACAGGGAATCCCTTTAGTGAAAAATACTGCAACAGTGATATGGAAGGACATCAACAGTTATAAGACAGGTATATACAGTAAAGCATTTACATCAACAATTACAAGTCTATAGAGTTCTGGTAGCTCTAAAACTTTGCAGGAAGTAAATGGATTTATACCGTAGAAGGGAAAACACTGTTATAAAGAAATTTAGTGCTTTTGCATTTCAATACAGACAGGTTTGTAAAGAGTTCAAAAGTTATAATGAAGTAAGTTATAAAATTATGTTGTAGGGGAGATATTAGTATTGTATCGGAAGATCATGGTAACAACATATGAGTGAGAGAACATGGTTTAGGACTAGTTCTATCTAGGCTGGCTGTTCCAAATTAATGCATCTGGAAGGTTCATCGCTTAGGTTCATAGGTATGTAGGGATGCGTAGGAGGAGTAGAGTGGTGGATGGGGGCACTTAGAAAAAGAGAAAGATGAGAAGTGGTGCTTAGGAGGGGAGATAAAGATATTGATTCAAGTGCAGGAGGGAAAAAAGCCAAGATAATAAGAAATTTATGTTTTCACTAGATGTCTCAACCTGATGACGAACATGAGCATGACCATACATACTAATGTATTACATTTTTCTCCTATATACTTCCTCAGTTCAAATAAGTTTTTTTACCATAAAAGGTCTCCACATCTGTCCACAATTCTCAGTATGCATGATCTCTACAGTGATAATAATACCTCCAGTTGTCACTTTCTTGGAATACAACCTCGCATTTTATTTGCTTCCAAAAGTTCGTTACTGCAGTGTAAACTGCAGTTGAATTTAAGGGTAGTTCGCAATCGCATGTCTACTGCTATAACATCATTTGTATACTGCAGTCAAGCTTTATGGAATGTATAACCCTTTTATTAAAATATGGAAACCCAAAGTGCGGTCATTACAACTATTAATATAAGCTTATAAACTTTGCATTTCAAAAGCAGACACTCAAGGTGGTTGGGAAAAAAGTAATGCTGTGCCAACCATTTCAAAGCAAACTGAAAAAAGCAAACTAGGGTAGGATAAACAGATTGGATGGTAACTGAATGGGTCTATATCAGAACAACGAAAACTCAAACTGTCGATCGCTCACATGAGCGAATAATCTGGAGCCCGAAATCGCTATTGTGGGGGGCTGCACCCTCCCCCAGCTAAATATATATTCCTACACCAAGATCACACTACAGTAAGGAAAGGGCAAATATTCCGATGTTCACTGTACTGCAATCCCAAAAAAACATCGACTTTGTGATTATTCGCTCATGTGAGCAATCAACATTTTGAATTTCCAGCGATCTAAAGTAGACCCAACTGAACCACTTGCAGTTTAAATTTCCAATTCATATGAAGCAGAGATCCTAAATTACCCTGTTCAAGCACAACTTGGACAAATGGATGGGTGACTGCAAATTCATCCTGGGGTGACACCCATATCCCTTATGCATAGGGATAGCTGGTGCTGATCTGAAAAGTATGTCCATCTAACCAAGGACAATTGAGGCAACCCAGGATTAACATGGCTAGGCTTATAAAAATTCTAGGGTTGCTAGCCTAGTAACCTTCTATGAACCCATGTACACCAAAGAATACAGAAACGTGGGCATTTAATTGTGACAGTGAGCTAGGTTCCTCAATTTTCCAACAATGATAGGGTTTGAAACACAGAAGAATTCCATTTGAATCCCAAGAGGTTTAATGACTCATACTTTACACCTTGTAAGTAAAAAAGCACCCATCTTCTACTTTTGTTTCTTCTAGTCAAAATACCATTTCCCTCTTCTGTGTCCAGAAAACATAAGGAAAGAATTAAGGAAACCTGCATAACACATATTACGGAAAACAGTGTAATATTAGCATTCATTTGTACGTCCTTAGTTTGTATAATAGTTTAAGTATAATAATACTTTAATAACTATGAAAATGCTATAAACATTTTTAAGAGGCATACTGTTTACACATTTGCTTAACTTGCTTAAAGAAGTCTTTTAGCATTCCTTTATAGTCTTAAAAAGTATAGTGAATGATTTTGGGAAGGAAACAGAAGATATCTCATGAAAAGGTGTGGAAAACTGGCTGAAGTACAGTCAGTTATTTGCCTGCTCTGAAAGTTAAAAGGGAACTATTGCTTCTGCCATTATGAATTTGAGATCAGTTCTATTCAATTATTTGTCTTTAAACTGTTTTACGGTTGGTCTAACATTACCATCCAAGATGGCGATCAGCACAAGTGTCAGATACACTGAGTGGGGATAGGAGGCTCAGCCTAGACCAATATGTTTGTTTCTAATTAAGTATCCATAGATTAATTTATTCCATAGTTATACAGTGGGAAATGTATGTATCACTATTCAGTTCATACCACTGAGTTCAGTACTCAGTGTATCAACTGCTATGATATACTGTGAGATGCTCCAGTTGTTGATAATTTCTATATTCGTGTTTGTTAGCTTAAGTAAACGGGCTGGTCTGACAAGCCTTAAAGCAATGATTCTCAGATAAATTTAGATACAGACAGTACATTAATTCAGTTTGAAAATGTCGCTTTTGGCAGTCTGATATTTTAGAAAAGCTCTAAAATGAGAACGCTCTCACTTTTGGAAACAATGGCATAGGCCTATATGCTACAAGTTTCCATTCAAAGGCTCCCTAAAGGGTATCTTTTATTAAGCAGCCTGTTTATCCAATCATTTTACAAACAATACACAGTCTATCTGTTTAAATAATCAGCTAATACTGCCATCACATTATTAATATTTTCAGACACTATATTAAATGCTTCAGTAACTTTTAGTTACTGTAACAGTAACTAAGTCTAGACTTCCTACTTTCTTCCACTCTCTGCTGTCTACCCCTCTGAAGTAGTAGCACCCATAAGCAATCTGAACTACTTAGGTTATGTATGTATCCTTGAAAGCAGTATTCTTGCCTATCTTTATACTTCCTCCTTTTTCAACTATGACTGCTTACCCCCTTGGAAGTATTAACTGACTGGAGTAAACTAGAATAACCGAGGATACCTTTGGGAAAAACATGTACCCGTGCATTACCACATAGGTGGCAGTACACTAAACACTGAAAGTATGATAAGAGACTTAGTGACACAGGTGTGCAGTGGTCTCACCTTTGATAACCACATCGCCAAAACAGTCAGGAAATCTTTTTATGTGGCACACCTCATCACTAAGGGCTTTTCATCCAGAAAAAAGAAGGTCATTGTCCCACTGTACTCATCCCTCATTAGACCCATTATAGAATACAACATCCCATTTGGTATGTGCCTCTCAAGACATCTGCAACAACTGGAAAGGCTGCAGAAATACCTCACTAAAAGAATCACAGGCCTAAAGCAAATGTCCTATGCTGACCGTCTAAAAAAATTCCACCTATACTCTTTCACATATCGTCTACTCAGAAGTGATCTTTGCTTAACGTACAAGGCCAAGTCAAACCCAGAGCTGTTGGACAGGCTACATGTAAAGAAATCCCAATCCCTCAGAGTCACATGCTCCAGGGACCTAAACCTTGTCATCACAATGAGCAAAACATGATGGAGAGATAGGTTCCGGACTCAGAGAACACCCAGACTCTGGAATAGACTGCCCATACATGTCAAGCAGAGCACCTCTTTGGCCCTCTTCAAAAGGAACCTTGATTGGATGGGAGATAGGAAATTCACCCCAGGGATCACATCAGTTTCCCTGCTAGACAGGGGTCCAGGGAAGTAAATACTGTGGGAAGAAATAGCCAGGGAATTGTTATGGCTAGGCTTATATAGGCCCTCTTCAAAAGGAACCTTGACTGGATGGGAGATAGGAAATTCACCCCAGGGATCACATCAGTTTCCCTGCTAGACAGGGTCCAGGGAAGTAAATACTGTGGGAAGAAATAGCCAGGGAATTGTTATGGCTAGGCTTATATAGGCCCTAGGGCCAATAGCCTAGTACCAACCTATGAACCTATATGAATGTATCTTAACAATGTATTGGTAATTGCCTTAGATATTCATACTGTAAAAATGATTTGTAGGTGTATTATGTTTTAATGCAATGTGTTTCATAGTTTTATCCATTATTCAAATTGTAATACTTTTTCTTGTACATTGTAAAATGTTTTGTCATTTATATGTGGAGCTTTTCTCCCCGGGCCACTACTGAAAATGGAAATATATCCAGCTGGACCAGCCCGGTCCACAAATGTAAAATAAATAAATAAAAAAATAAATAACTTATGGGCACACATTAATAGGGGTAAAACATACATTAAATCAAATTCAGATAATATCCAAGTTCCAGAGCAACATGTCTTCACCTTTCTTTATTTTTTCTTTAGTCTTGCAAACGTAAATGGATATATCAAGCAGGAAAAACTCTGACGAAAAGCCTTGCAGTGAGAAAGGGTCACCCTTTTCCAGGCAGCAGTTTTTCTACAGGGTGCCTCAGTAATTTGTTACTGGAGAGTTGACACTTTCTAAGCTTTCTGTGTTTACTTTCAAACTTTTATTTTTATTAACTGTACAATGATTTATAGCAGACTGAAAAAGTCAGCATGACTGAATCATTGTTCTTTCTGTCTGCCGCATAAGTGTCTTAAACCAATTCAAACCTGTTCTTTGTACTAGGCTGACTTAATGATGGGTGAAGAGAAGGTTTGCCTCCAGGCACTGAAAGAGGCACCGCAGCTTGAATCACATTACGTTCAAAAAAACAAAAAAAAAAAAATCACATTATAACTGTGATTAAAAGTAGAAACTAGTACTCCAAACACTACTTTAAAAAATATGGAGTCAGGTCATCAGATTTAAAGCATAGGATTTAACACAGCATGCAGAATAATTGCCTTTTTTTTCCTGTAAGAATAATAATGCCTTATTTTGCAATCATGTTTTCCATTTGAAAGAATCATTTCTGTTTCTAGCACAAAACTACAGGCGAAACATATCTCCAGTACATAATGCTGTATGAACAATGACTTTGAGACTCCTCTATACTTTATTACAGAGGAAGTTTTTTATAGAAATAAAAGACTTTCAAACATCAAACAGATTCTTCTCACTCCTTTTCCACTATTGGTCTTAACTACCTAGCAACTTTTTTGAGGACTGGAGAATTTATGAACATTTTTTTCTTCTTCTAAGACATGGCAATGTTGCAGTAATAATACAATTGCAGTACTTTTACTAAAGTCATGTTGTAAATCATACATGACACTATGCAAAGGTAAAAATTAAAATATCATACATATGTGTGTATATACATGTGTGTGTGTGTGTATGTATATATATATATATATATATATATATATATATATATATATATATACACACACACACATATATATTTATATATATGTGTGTGTGTGTGTGTATGTATATAGTATATAACATATATACATATATATATATATATATATATATATCTATATAAAACACACACACATAAATGTGTGTGTGTGTATACATACACACACACATACATATATATTTATTTATATAAATATATTCATATATGTGTGCTTGACACTCTCCTGAACAGCAAAAGTGTGTTTAATTGGTAAAGCTGATCACATTCAAATGCAAACTTTATCGATCACATTTTATGTACACTGGAGGAAAATGGAAGATTTGTTTTTTTTCTGGCAAATGGGAAGGGTGGGAAATTGTGCAAGTGTTTGTGCATTAGGGTTATTTATGTAATTATTTTAATTTGTTTAACAGGTTAGCATACTGATCACAACAGACCATTTGCAGGCACAGACTGGGTGAAAAAAGTCACAAGCAAACAAAACTAACTTGCAAACATTAAGTAAACACAAAAGCTGACAGCCCTGTAGACAATAGAGTATAGGTTACTTACAGGAGATATATATATTTATTTATTTTTTGTAGCATGTGTGTGATTGGTGGTTAAAGTTAAATTAAGGGCTAGGTTTAGTGGTTTGTGTGTGCCAGTATTTGTGGGTTAGTGCTAGAGTAAGAGTTGGGTTAGGGGCTAGATACAGTATTGTGTAAATTTATTTTTTATTATTTATTTTACATTTAACTGGAAAAGTCCGACTGGACACAGGTCCTTTTTCAGCAGAGGCCCAGGGAAAAAAAGCTCCAAGTAAATGAAAAGTTAACACAATCTCTACACCTCAAACACCACCCACACCTAAAAACACAATCACTAGATCTCAAACACCACCCACACCTAAAAACACAATCACTACACTTCAAATACCCCCAACACCTATAGAATGCATAGAATGCACACCCACATATGCGGAGGACCTCAACATAAACATACCCAAACAAAGGAGACCGAGGCAAAAATACACGCGATCTCCACAGCCCTCCACACCACATACCATCATAGCTGACACACCTGTGTCACACAGCCACTAAGACTCCACCATAAACCCAACATATTAGTCATAGGAGACTCCATTGTGAGACACACAGATGTGCCTCTCACCAGGCTGGATAGGGAGAAAGTCACAGTTAGTTGTCTATCATATTCCAGAATCTGCCATATCACATATGCACTCAAGTCTCTCAACAAAAGGTACTGTTATGACTCTATCATACTCCATGTTGGTGTGAATGACTTGAGACATACCTCCCTGGACTATATGAAGATATATATATATATATATATATATATATATATATATATATATATATATATACCGGGACCATAAGATCGAAGTTTTGAAACTTTGAACATTTTAAATGGAGATTGCCATACAGCTCAGAATGGGATAGTTACCTCTTTCCTCACTGCAGTGTGATCTCAGAGTTGGTATATCTAATTAGCACGGTGTGTGGGTGGCAAACATGGGCTTGTCCCCTGCAAAAAATGTTTTTGTTTTTATTTCTTTTTTATTAGCTTTTCAAAGTTTCAAGACTTTGATCTTATGGTAAAGGCCATTTGAAGTTTGAAACTTTCATGTTCTGAAATAGAACCGTGACCCACGGTGGTGGTGCTGCGGTAGCGTTGTCGCCTCACAGTAAGACGCTGTCCTGTTCAATTCTCAGTTAGAGCGTCTTCTGCTTGGAAACATGCGTGAATGGGCGTACCTTCATTGAAGGTTGTGCGTCAGGCCTGGCAAGCCAGTACGTAAAAATCAACTGCCAATCATTAGCAGACCGGGGTTTTGCTGTGGCGACCCCTAACCTGGAAAAGCCGAAAGAAACAAACTCACATATATATATATATATATATATATATATATATATATATATATATATGGGTTCCGTACTAATCCCCAACAGACTTTTTCCCGAATCACTCATGGCCGAACATACTTACACGAAAATACTGTTCACCGAAGCAGCATTTTCTCATAAGTATGCTGTTGTGGAGGTCGTACTACAGTGCGGATAAGGGAAGATTCACTTTTCCCACTGTAGTGTGGTCTCGGAGTGAGAATATTAAAGTGGGGGGGTGTAGCCCCTGGACATAAATGCTTTTTTCTTTTCTTTTTTGACATTTTAACGAAAGTGCTTTTTCAGTAAGAGCGCTTTCGTTAAAATGTGGTCGGGGATGTTGGGTTTGACTTTTGTAGCTTCGTGCAATAGTCCTAGACCCATATATATATATATATATATATATATATATATATATATATATATATATGTTGTATCTTTCGGCTTTTCCCGGTTAGGGGTCTCCACAGCGGAACTCTGGTCCGCTAATGATTGGCAGTAGATTTTTACGTGCTGAGTTGCCAGCTCTGATATATATATATATATATATATATATATCCCTTTGTATACTTGGTTATGGCAATACAGAATATCAGCTGTGCAGTATGAGGTTCTAACCCTAGGAAAGAGCAATGCATAGTTGAGAAAAAGAATATCATGCATTACCACAGACTGATAACAATGTTCCCCGAAATTCATTCACAAACTTGCAAAGTAAGCATTCCTCCAGGGTATCAAGCTCTCTTGTATAATACATGAATGACACAAATCCCCTACGTTCCTCTGAACCTGTAAATATTAATGTCATAGTTTTACAAAAGTGAGCAAAGAAGGAATTAACCATTAAAATGCACAATAGTCACACACAATTTGAGATCCCATTGTGTCCAACTCTATAGACTATAATCTTTGGTAAAAAGGTGATTTTAACCTGCTGAGTTTGGGCAGTTAGAGAAAAATAAATTGATCCCTGATCACTTAAAGGAGAAGTGTGAGTGGCATGCAATGCAATTAAGTGACTTCCCTTCAGATTCTGTCGATGGGACATAATGGCGGCATGGGAGTCTGCTACACAAGTTGTTTGAACCCATAAAGCAATAAAGACATCTTCAGGCACATAAGGCACTCTCTTCAGAAAATGTTAATCTATTGCCAAATATGATACTATAGGACACTTAGAAAATCAAGATGAGATAACAAACATGTGGAGCTTCAGTGAAGCACAAGCCAGAAGTGTACTTAGGAAATTGGTTGTCTCCTCAAGAATCAGGGAAAAATGGAGGTTGCCTGAGCTAGAAATGGGCCACCAAAATTAGCTTTGTCCAAGGAGCTATGTCAAGACAATAAACAGATATCTAACATAAAAAACTTTGGATTAGGCGAAGATGTCTCGGCAGCTTTTTTTACAAGGAGCTAGGTCAGTCATTTAAATAACACTATATCCAAATGGAAGAAACACAGAGTTTCATCAAACTGAATGAAAATCCTTCAACCCTCCATGGGATGCATGGCTAGGCTTAAAAAGGCCCATGTGGTCATTAGCCTAGTAGATACCTATGAACTAAATGACAAAATGCCCAAAACAGAGTTTTTGCTGGAGAGGCTTGCACCCCTGTACCCACATCCCTGACAATTATTTACTCCAACTCTGAGATTACACAAGAATATAGAAAATGCGAAGTTCCTTTATCTCGAAGACTGATGAGCTCGGCAAAACACAGACACATGCATGGCTTGCAGACAGTATAACCAAATGGTGTGTAACCATTCTCTCAGATAAAATACATCCTCTTGCAATTACTCACACACTTTGCAGCATTCGACCAAATGCATTTTGATTTAATATTGCAAAGTAACGTTTGACTAAAGGAGGACTGAGGTAATGCATGGAACCTTTGACAAATCTTCTCTGGCTTTCTTCAGGATTTTGGGGTTGGGATACCGCAACCAGTGGTCAGGTTTTGCAATAGTGCACCAGTTAAACTGAAATTGCTATTTCATAACATCTGGGAATAGTTTTGTTAGGTGGCGCTGTAAATTATGACGCAATGACACAAAGGGTGCATTTTCACATGTGTACTCCTCCACTGTACCACTCCAAGTACATTTAAATTACAGAACTTTTGGATCTTCTGCTTTGGGAATTTATCTACACTGTCACAATCCGTAAGATGTGAACAGCCACCAAAAGCATCCAGTTTTGCAATACTGAATATAATACTATTCTTTGTGAGATAGAGAGAGATAGAGGGGGGGGGGAGAGTAGGAACAGGAAAGTGGCAGAGAGATGCAAATGGGAATCAGTTCTGCACTTCCTATACTTCCCTAGTTTAGCATGACAATTTATTTTTTTTTACCTATTACAAAATTGGAAAACATAGTTTGGCAATAAAATGACATAAAAATATCTTATCCAAACACATACTTATATAGAATTGTGCTTAAATCTATTAGCAGACCTTTACACATCTTCACCAACTGTTGCTCATTACCCATTCAGAATAAATAGTGAACAGCAATATTTTTCATATATTTATAGTAGGAAATACTGCTAAAAGACAAATCAATTTTTTTCTGAAAAGAAATTGAAGAAATCTGCTAGAAATTGATAGGATTTTGAAAGAGAAAACAAACAGTAAAACAGCTGAAAATTCCTACGTCAGTTTTGAAGAAGCAGGCAACTCATAACTTATCTCACTGCTTAAGAACATGAATATTGCAGGTAATGGCGAACTGGATTTATTTTGAGGCAGAACTAAGGGTGAACAGATCAAAGGTCAGTAGCAGTTTCCAGAGATCAACAAAAGTCCAGGGTCATGTAATGACACTGGTAAGGACAGGGAGAGAGAGAAAGTGAGAGAGAGCTGCCACTATCAAGGACATTGGGCTTTATGTTAATGATCATGTCCTAGAAAAGAAAGAGGAAAATTTAGTGGAATTGTTGACAAAGGAAAAGAGGTATTAATAACTCCAACCAGTGCAGGGAGTGCCTTCTGTGTGGAGGTTGCATGTCCTCCCCGCGGTTGGGTGGGTGTTCGAAAGACATGCATAAATGGGCGTGTCTTCGTTGAAGGTTGAACGTCGAGCTGGCACCTCGGCGTTCGTGAAAATCTAATGCCAATCATTAGCGGACTGGAGTTCCGCTGTGGTGGCCCCTAACCGGGAAAAGCCGAAAAGACAAACAACAAAACTGTCCGTGTTCAACAAAGGGCTCACATAAGTGTTCCTATAGTCAAAGTTGATCTCACTGTCATGATTTTAACTTTCATCAGTTTCCAAAGTATATTGGTTTAAAAAATATTGTAGAAGGCAGGAGTACTGTAATTAAAATGAGCCTCACAAACAGTCAGATTCCATTCTAGTCTCACATGGTCTGACAAATGTTTTGCCACCTCTTAGGTGAAACAAGCTGGTCATTCAGTAACCATATGAATATACCCAGAAATGTAACAGAACAGGAGCAAAAGTAGCAAAACACCAAGGTGGAAAAGACAGAAAGCTTTAGCTAAGATAAATGCAGCTAATAAGGGGGACTGATAAATATTGTGATCGATAAATAACAGTATGCTTTAGATCTGTAAGAGATGGCGTCATGTGGTTTTAGTCATAATATAGAAAAACTCTGCTAAACTGCAAGCTTGCTTGCATTTCAGTGCAGCATTACAAAAAGAAAGTTAAGAATTCTTAACAGACAGGTATGATGAGTGAAGGTGTTGCTGATCATCTTAACAACCTGGCACAGAGCAGCAGCTGACTTCTCAATGGTCAGCCACCATTAAAGTTGAAAGGCGCATGGCTACATCTCCCAGTGCAACTGCAATGTTTCAGGGACTGGCCAGCAGAGCTTACCTCCTACATTTGTACATGTATACTTTTTAAACTTCTTTAGTTCATCTCTGAGCCATTTATGTCCCCAGGCATTAGGAGGAGGTGTTACTATGCAGCCAGGAACAAGGGCAACAAAATCCAATCCCACATAAGGTATGTGGCACTATATATTAATCTCAACACCGCAATGTTGTAGCACAGATCGAAGTTCCAGCTCCAAGGGCTGTATATGGCATATTATTTTTAAAGAGCTCCAGATCCTTAACACTATTAATAACATAGAAAAGGGAAACATGGCCTGTGCAGCATCAGGTTACCTGTACAGTTACTTGGGGATACTGGGAGACTTCGATGAAGGGAAGAGTTTGTATGTTGTACATGGTGCAACTGTAAATGCTGCTGTATTTGTCTTGTGTACTGTTGCTTCAGCAGCAATGCCTTCAGAGCTCAATGGCTGCTTGCTTCTGAGGTCACTTTCATGGTCTTGACGTCAGATACCATTCCTCCTGGACACTTCAGCCATAATTAAACAGCTCAGTGAAATGAAGTATAATGCTGAGCTCTTCACACATGTTTACAAATCCCAGTATAAAGGAACAAGCAAAAAAAACAAAAACAAAAAAAAAACATATAAATGGAATACTGAAAGAGATGCAATCGGCAAGTAGGATATGTAAAAAGTAATTCAAACATATACTGAGCTTCCAAAGCACCCACATACCTCCCAATAAATTAATGTGCTCCACAGGCTTTATAAACCAATTATATAACCTTCTGTACCTGAGAGATTTCCTCAACCAAATATTAGTTCACATAGTGAATCAATCTTAGAAAAAATGTGTAGCAAGCAGTAGGGTTTATAGTAATGGTATTCTCTCAGGAGACTTCAGTTACTCAAATGAAGAATGGCAACCACAGTAAAAACAAATGTTCACAAACAATAATGGATTTCCTTAATCAAAAGAACACTTACAGCAAGCCTATAACAGTCCGATTACATAATAAAATACTTGAAATTATAATAACAAATATTGTGAGTAATTGCTTTCACTTCATAGTTCTTCCCTCACACATAAACAATGGACAAAATTCCATAAAATTTAATATAACAATTATAACTCTTTAGACTTCATAGTCTTTCTCTTACTAATGAATAATCGCCAAGATGACATCAAATTTAACTTAACAGTTGACACCCACAAATTGGGAAATAACTGGTATTCTCTACTAACTCAGACTGGGATTTAAGGTTTTATGAACCCCATATTATATTGGGGAAAACTGAAAAATGTCAATGATATTATTAAATTATGCATTCATAATAATTGTCATTTAGAAAACTGAAAGCAGAAAATGTCAACCTTCAGAATATCAGAAGAAAAATGTTGAATAATCAGAAGGTAGACAAATGCCAGTAGCTCATTTCTGAGATTGTGGTGCAGTTTGGAGTTGGGTTTTGCCATTTCCTTGCTGTAGTGCAATATCAAAGTTGGTATATATAACTAACAAGTGGTGGGAGTGCACGGGGCTTAACCACCTGAAAAAAAAAAAGCTTTTTAGCTTGGTTTTGATATTTTGAGCCATTCAGTGTTGTAAATGTGATGTGCTGAATGTCGATTATTTGTGCAGTCGACATTGACCCATTCAAAATATATACTAGGGTAATGTAGATATATTGGTAGTCTAAAGAACAACCTACTAAGATGGACCTAAAGGCAATATAATATATCAAAAACACATTATACTGCTTTTAACAACAATCCTAACTCTATAAACAAGTTACACTGAAACTAGAGCAATTGCAGGCTGACATAACATGAGGTGTGAAGTCTTTTTTTTTTTTTTTTCCAAATTCTGCCATGCAAGCAGATAATTGATGGGGAAACATGTTTTTTTGTTCAGAAGGTATTAAAACAAATTAGTGAACACAGGCTTAAAGTCCAGTGAAGTACTTCAACTATGCACACCTCTCAGCTGTCCCTGATTTTGCAGAACATCCCTGATTTTACCTCATAGTTTTGTCCTGGCCCTCATTAATTTGTTTTCTGGTAAATCACTGTGGATTATAGTCAACCAACAATGCCAGGCATTAGAATTTCATGCTTTATTTTTGTTTAGAAAATGTATGTAAGAAAAGGAGTACTAGTCTGCAAAAGGTTAAAAACTTCCAAAAACTCATCCATGGAACCATCCCAAATAATCAACAAATCATCCAATAATCAGAAGTAACCACTACAGCACTTGTATTGGGGGTACTTAAACACAAACTCTAACTCCCACCATAAAAGAACTGCATTGGCAAACAAAGGGGCACACGCAGCCCCCACTGCCATACCAGAAATCTGTTTAAAGAACTCTTCCCCAAAGGACAATAAGTTATTATGAAGCACCCTTTCCATAAGGACCAGTACATGCTGTGTCCCTGTAGTGTCAAGGCCACCAAACCTAACAACTTTACCAAACCAATCCAAACTGATGTCCCGAGGGATAACTGTAAACAAACTCCGAATGTCACATGTCACAAAGACAACAGATTCTCCAAGGTACACTTCTCTTAACATGTTGAGCAATATTTTTCAAATTAAAATCAATAAATTTGGAGAGGAGTTCTGTTACTGAGCCACATGCAACTGGAATAGGGCATAAGGGTGGCTCCCAAAAATCCTTGGAATTACTGGATGATCCACCCTAAGGAAGTCGTGTAAGCCCTGGGACTCTTGATCAAACAAAAGGAGTTCATCTAGGGCTATCTTAATTTCCTGGTAGGCAATGTTAATTTCATTGACCAAGACCACAGTGTAAACACTCACATCATTCAATGGCCTTAGTAACCTCCCAGAATAATCGTGTGTGTCCATAATAACCATGCCCCCCACCCTTATCTGGTTTCATGCATCTGATACTCTAATCACTGATAAAACTGTTTAACTCTGCCCTCTCATCATGAGACATGGTAAATTTTCTCTATTTGTTACAATTCAATAATTTGTGAATGTCCTTCTCACAAACTTTCTCAAACACACCAAGTGCAGGTTGAAGAGGCAGGTTTACTAAACTTTTTCTTCTTGGCTCAACAAAACTAGTTCCACAATGTTCAAGTCATCCAAAAGAATACCACGATTTAATTTCCAAGTAAACAACTTAAGATTTACAAGAGTATCCTCAATGGAGGCTCTTCTAGCAGGTATAAAATTAAATCCTTTCAGAAAAACTTGGTGATGTTCAGGGCCAAAGGTCAGCTTAGCAAAATTGTAGATTTTAAAGTCAAAATAGTAAGTAATGGAACCAGTCCCTGTATAAGTAGACAGTTGGTCCATAATGTGATTACCCTCAAATGGACATAAGGGCAAATTGTCCATTTGTTCCAACTCCCGTCTTTTGGATTAAAATGTGTCCCGACAGTTTGCTGTTGATTCAAGATGCTCGCCTTGTTCATTAATCTTGCAGAATGCCTCAGAGGGGGTACTTCTACAGGGATTTCTCATTCAAAAGCTTTATCAGAAAGCTTACTTTCACTAAAATAATTCACAAAATCCTGTAAGTTGTCCAAGTTAACCATGCCGCCAGGGATCGGATACACAGTGTGGTTTTTGTAATCCAGTTCAGACCTGACAATTTTCCGGTCCTTCCTGATCTTTGATTGAATTAACATACTTTTCAAGGTACTAAAAACTCTGTTGAAGTTCACCCTTTACCTAGGGAAGTCTAAATCATTAACTATAGAATCCGTCAATTTTGAAATATTATCCTTGAGTTTAACCATCCACCTCTTGTTGTCCTTAATTAACAGCCGGATGATCTCTAGTCTGCTTCGATCAAACAACTCAACAAGTTCAAGATGGAAAGGTGAATTGGGATCCACGCCCTGTGAGTACTTCCATAATCATAGTCCCTTAGGGATATGCCTCTTAACACTCTGAGAGAGAAAGTAGTTGTCCAACTTGATCATCTTATATTTAAACAAGTTTTTTCCAGAACCGAAATCTGCTCTTGGAGATTCAAAACTTTCCCTTCTGAATGCTGAATGTATTCTCTTGTGGTTCCTGAATTGAAACTGTCCAACCAATTGAAAACCCATCTTAGAGGCAAAATCCTCCCTGCAGTGAGTTAGGGAATCATAAGAATCACCATTATTCTCCGTTCTGCCCCAGTGTTGATCCACACCAGTCCATTCAGCATTCGTGCTGACTTGGTTAGCCTCCACAAGAGATGAACTGTTTAACACCATATTTTATCAAAGTCTGAGTCAATTGCTGAATAAGTCCTCTGGTCTAATTTTCTTCCTACCACCCTATATCATACCATAACCTCTACTCCAACCTCTAATACACTCCCTCCATCTATCTGCTATCTCTGCTGACTCATACCGCACTCACATCTGAAATAACATTTAACTCACTGTCACTGACTCACTGTCTCTGAATTGATACTGTATACACTGTCTTTATACTTTATACTTCTGTATAAGTTTAACAATTGCTTGTCCTTCACCAGAGAATTTGTATACTGTCAACAATGTACATATTGTGAACTAAATTCTGTTTTATAAAGTACTATTATTGCTATATGCTTTATGACTGTATGCGGAGCTTTTCTCCCCAGGCCTCTGCTGAAAACAGGCTTCTGGCCCAGTCGGACACAAACCGGTTAACAAATGTAATAAATAAATACAGTAAATCCCCAGGTTCAGAAGAAATGAGGGTGTTACTAAATAAGTCTTGCGAGTTCGAGTCCAACATGCCCAAAGGATGCAGAACAAAATTAAAATAAAAATAAAGCTGCAAACTTACTGGAAATGAACAACCACCAAAAAAATTGAAAAAAAACATCCAAGCCGTCAGGACCGAGCTCAATAAAAAGTTCTTTAATGAAAAACATTACGACAAAATATGTAATCAATGCCCACACATCTATACTTCTGTTGAAGGGGTTTGGTCAACCAAGTTGAAACAGGTTAAATGTGGTGGTAGATTCACCTGTGGCTCTGACACAGTTGTCTGTCTTCCATTATGTGACTCATGTACAGCCTTCTATATTGGTAAGACTGTTAATTCTCTTAACAAAATGATTTACCAGCATCTTTATAGCATTTGAAAGATGGACAACAAAAGTGCTTTGGCTAGGCACTCCACTATTTGTCCAGGGTTTAAACACTTCAAGTTTTTAGTCTTGGAACAAGTTGGACTTGGAGTGTTCCCAGGAGACTGGATGAATTACTTATTACAGTGAGAGATGTTCCGGCAGCTACATTTTGATGCCACAAATTTTCCTGGCTTAAATGAAAATATCTCAATATCTAGTGAACTAGAAAGGAGAGCTAATATGTGTTAATCTAATTTAACATACTTTTTAGGGTTTGATCATCTTTTGATATTTTAGATATCTCTAACTTATTGTTTATGCTTTCATGTTCTTTATTTTATTGAGTTTTCCACAGACTTTCATACTGATTCACAATGATTGGTGAACTAATGGAGGGGTGTACAATCAGATGCTTTTTTCGAGTATATAATGAGTATGAAATTATGCACTGGTGGTTCTGATAATGTCTAATTTTGATGAAAGTGCTTAACCCTGTGTGATTTATTTTACATGTGCTGATTTTCATTAAAATTCTTTTTATTGAGCTCGGTCCTGACAGCTTGGACACTATGAACATGGCATATATGATGAAACTCCTGTTTACTAGGATCAGTTTCCTTCCTTTACACCATAACTATTCCAGTACATAGGTAATTCCTAGGCTTGCAGTCCAGGAAAATTTCATTAAGTGACTTTCTTGTGGTCACACAGGAAAATGAGGGCTGAAGGAATCAAATCCTGTGCAACGGAAACTACAGCTCGCAGCCTCACCCCCTGTGCAACTGAAACTACAGCTCGCAGCCTCACCCTCTGTGCAACTGAAACTACAGCTCGCAGCCTCACCCTCTGTGCAACTGAAACTACAGCTCGCAGCCTCACCCTCTGTGCAACTGAAACTACAGCTCGCAGCCTCACCCTCTGTGCAACTGAAACTACAGCTCGCAGCCTCACCCTCTGTGCAACTGAAACTACAGCTTGCAGCCTCACCCTCTGTGCAACTGAAACTACAGCTCGCAGCCTCACCCTCTGTGCAACTGAAACTACAGCTTGCAGCCTCACCCTCTGTGCAATGGAAACTACAGCTCACAGCCTCACCCTCTGTGCAACTGAAACTACAGCTCGCAGCCTCACCCTCTGTGCAACGGAAACTACAGCTCGCAGCCTCACCCTCTGTGCAACTGAAACTACAGCTCGCAGCCTCACCCTCTGTGCAACTGAAACTACAGCTCGCAGCCTCACCCTCTGTGCAACTGAAACTACAGCTCGCAGCCTCACCCTCTGTGCAACTGAAACTACAGCTCGCAGCCTCACCCTCTGTGCAACTGAAACTACAGCTCGCAGCTTCACCCTCTGTGCAACGGAAACTACAGCTCGCAGCCTCACCCTCTGTGCAACTGAAACTACAGCTCGCAGCCTCACCCTCTGTGCAACTGAAACTACAGCTCGCAGCCTCACCCTCTGTGCAACGGAAACTACAGCTCGCAGCCTCACCCTCTGTGCAACGGAAACTACAGCTCGCAGCCTCACCCTCTGTGCAACGGAAACTACAGCTCGCAGCCTCACCCTCTGTGCAACTGAAACTACAGCTCGCAGCCTCACCCTCTGTGCAACTGAAACTACAGCTCGCAGCCTCACCCTCTGTGCAACTGCCAGCCTAAAGTAAAAAAGGAAGAGAGGGACTCTTGATAAATGAACATCAACATTAACCCACTGTGGTTATTCATAAGTTATAAGCAGAACAGTGGGATGCAGCTGCCTTATCAGAATGAATTCCATTCCTCACATAAATCCCTTTCTCACATAATTCAGCCAGAACAGCAGCCCTCCTAGCAGCACACCTATTCCCATGCTGGACATTCTGCTATTGGCTGGATGGGGGTGGGGGTGGGTTGAACCTGTTGCTAGTACTGCCATTCAATGGAACCTATTGTTACTTCCTGGCTGTATGTCTGAGACATTAGGCTGTGGAAAGGGAAGACTTTTTTTTTTAAAAAATTACTCTACAGGAATACATGTACTATAAGCGCTGGCTGGTCATGGGCTCCCCAAAACTATGGGCTCCAGGCAGTCACCCATTTGACCTCTATTGTCTGCCCCTGTATGCAAGTGAATATGTGCTGAAAGTTATTACCAACTAAAATAACAGTCTAAGACAGGGTATCATTATTGCTGGAATTATCCAACAGCAGCATGATATTACATAGTCTATGAGAATTAAACTCAAATTACTGAAAGTCAGACTTATTTAAAATGCATAGATATGTCAGTGATATGCTCTTCTTTATGTTCTCAGACCTGTATGTGCATGCAGCTATGTTTATTAATGCCAGGGTTTATTCCAAGCCAAATTGTAGCTTAATGTCTCGATTTAATGAAGTGAGTAATCCTGGCAGCACAAGAGGTGAACAACTGGAACAAATTGCAGAGGACCTTATCATGCTTATTAGGGGAAGCCAAGCCACTCCCTCAAAAAGAAAAAGAGATCTGTCTCCAGAGGTTTTGTCTGAATAAGAGTCAGATGAATCTGATGCATCTGACTATGAAGACATGCAGCCCCTCTCTACATATGAGGATTCTGATGCAGAGGAATCTATTCCTTCAGCCTCTCCCCCAGAGGATTTTTCCTTTGGGGAAACCCTGCATACTTTAAGAGAGCATTTCAAATGGAAGAGTCAAGACTACCCACAGTTCATGAACTTTCCACAGCACAGGCCCTTAGCCATCCCCCCTGTCCTAGATGTGGTGGATGATGTCTTCCTTGAATCCAGCTTGACTCCAGACGCCCTCCCTCCTGCTACCAGAAAGCCAGACAGGTACTACAGAGTCCCTGACTCTCACAAATATCTCTTTAAAAACCCAACAGTGGACCCTGAGGTCATTACTCAAGGCCCAAAAGGGGTTAAAACTACTTCAGCTAAGAATCCCACCCCATCAGACAAGTATTCCTTTGTACTGGACAGATGGTGTAAAAAAGTATACACCTCAGCTACTCTTGCTATCAGGGCACTAAATTGTCAGTTCCACATGCTTAGATATCAGCGACATACCTTGGAACTCCTTAAACAAAAAATTTCCTCTTTTCCTGCATGGGCAGAATCTAAAGATTTACAGGAATTAATGCACTCTGCTGGTCAAGTGACTAAACACACTTTGTAGTGCAGTTTTGATGCCCTAGAAACTTCTTGTAGGGCAGCAATCACTGGATCTGTCATTAGGAGACATACATGGCTTAAGGAACAACCCCTGCCAGACCATGTCCAATCAAAATTGTTGGATGCACCCTTGCACAAAGATAACTTATTTGGTACTAAAGCAGAAGAGGTCTTGAAAAAGATGAAAGAAAAAGCAAATTCTATGCAGAGTGTTAAAGATTTCTTACAGGTACAGCCCCCCTAGGTTCAGCAGGCATTTTCCTTCCAAGCACTGGTCCTTTCCTGCACCTAGTTAAACAGGGCTAGCCTAGGACCTGTGGAAACAGACCTCCAAGACAGCAGTCCCATGGGTTGCAGTGATCTAAGCAGTGAACTGCCTCCACTGCAAAACCAGGGAGTTGTAAGCCACCCCCTTATGGTAAAAACTCACAATGACTCACCCCCTCTCTACCTCGCCTCTGCCCACCATCACATACCCCTAGAAGGAAAACTCTCCTTTCAATCTAGCACCTGGGCCCTGCTCTCCTTGGGAGCAGTAGAACACGCTCCTGCAGAGCAGATAGGCCAAGGCTTCTACTCCAGACTTTTTCTGGTACCCAGAAAAGAGGGCACCTGGCATCCCATCCTCAATCTATCCATTCTAAACACCCTCCTGGTGATCCCAAAATTCAAAATGCTCACCCTCTAGCAGCTGCTACCCATGCTGTCCAAGGACGCTTGGTTAGTCACCCTGGACCCAAAAGAGGCCTACCTCCATATTCCCATCAGGGAGTCCTGCAGAAAATATCTTCGTTTCAGGGCAGGATCTCAACACTTTCAGTTCTCTGCACTTCCCTTTGGCTTATCTACTGCTCCCAGAGTTTTCACAAAATGCCTGGCTCTGGCCATTGCTTTTTGCATACAAAGGAATATTCAAATTTACCCCTACTTAGATGACTGCCTTATTCAGGCAGACAGCCAGGAAAAGCTGCTCAAAGACCTGGCCTTTGTAAAGGACCTACCAACCTCCTTAGGGTACACAATCAATGAAAAGAAATCCAAACAGGTACCCACCAAAAGGATAATCTTCCTGGGAGCAAGTCTGGACACAGCATCCCAGATGGTATGCCTAACACCAGAGAAACAAAGTTTCCTATCAGCTTACTTCTCTTTAATGGCCACCAGGCCCCAGCTCTCTGCAAGGGAAATCCTGCACGCCCTGGGGTTCATGGCATCTTGCATACTCCTTATTTTATATGCCAGACTGCATATGAGGAAACTTCAATGGTGTCAACATTCTCAAGATCTGGAAATTCTTTTACCTATAATTCCTTGTCTGAGGGAGGAATTTCTTTGGTAGGCAACAACCTGCTCCCACAACAAGGGACTGCCCTTCTCCCCACACCCCGCCACCAAGACCTTCACCACAGATGCATCAGGCTACACTTGGGATGCACACCTGGATGGCAGTTGCATACAGGGCCAATGGAACCCCCAGCAACTCCCCCTGCACATCAGTCTAAAAGAGATGATGGCTGTGCAGCAGGCCTTGATAGCTTTCAAACCTCTTCTCTCTCCAGGTGTTCTCCTGATCAAAACAGCCAATACCACAGTTATGCGATACATCAACAAGCAGGGAGGGACTCCCTCTTACCCGCTGTGCAGGCTGCCCATGACCCTTTGGTTTACAGCCTCTTCCATGCATCTACACCTGTTAGCACAATACCTGCCAGGCTCTCTCAACTCCCTGGCAGACCAATTAAGCAGAAAAATGTTGAACCCCCATAAGTAGCAGCTCAACAGAAACACCTTCTTACTAATAACCCAGAAATGGGGAACCCTGGAGGTCAATCTCTTTGCCTTCCACACCAACCATCAGTTCAGCAAATTCTGCACCAGGGAGCACCACTGCATGGCATGGAAAGTAGATACCCTGTCCTTCCCCTGGGTAAACTTCTTGGTCTATGCCTTTCATCCCATATCTCTCATTTCCAACGTACTGATCAAAATAAGGGAGGAAAAACCAAGGACCATTCTCATAGCTCCAGACTGACCCAGACAGCACTGGTACCTCTTGCTGCACAGTCTATCCCCACTGCCCCAATGGAATCTTCCTCAGATTCCCAAATTCCTAACCCAGAGGTAAGGGGAATTCATGCATCCCCAATTGCAGACACTCAATTTGGCAGCTTGGCTTATAACCTGACCAATCTGCCCTCCTCACTAAACAGGTTCTGGATGTTATCCGAAAGGCCAGACACCCTAGCACCAGAAAGTTTTATGCAGATAAAGGGAAAAGGTTCTGCACCTGGATCCAGGCTAAGGAGGCCAGTCCAGCACAGCCCTCCATCCCTTTCATCCTGGATTAATTAGCTGACCTACTACACAGTGGTCTCTCTTTCTCCTCTATAAAAATTCATGCCTCTGCTATTTCTGCTCATTTTCCCACTGAGCAGTCTCTTTTTTCACACCCTCTGATCAAGCAGTTCCTCAGAGGGGCCAACAACTTGAGGCCCCCCCAGAAGGGCACCAACACTGGCTTGGGACCTTAACTTTGTCTTGGAAAAGCTCACCCTGCCTTCATTTGAACCAGCTTCTTCTGCAGAGCTAAAATTTCTCACCTGGAAGACAGCCTTCCTCCTGGCTATCACTTCAACCAGAAGAGTCTCTGAGCTGCAAGCACTCATGGCAGTGGAAACTTTCATCATCTTCCATGCAGACAGGGTATCCCTCAGAACTAACCCATCCTTCATGGCCAAGGTGGTATCCAGTGTGGCTGTCAACCAATCCATCCATTTTCCCACCTTCTTTCCTAACCGTCAAAACAAGGGGGAAAGGATTCTGCACTCTCTAGATGTGCACAGACAGCTCAGATACTATCTGGACAGGACGTTAGAAAATCTAATCAACTGCTGGTTAGCTTTGCTTCAGGGGCAGAGGGCAAAGCCATCTCCAAACAAACCATTTCCAAGTGGATAGCACTGCATCCATTTCTGCTACAAACAACATGGCAAGCCTCCCCCTAAGGGGGTCAGGACCCACTCCACCAGGGCAGCCTCCACCTCTGCAGCATTCCTCAGAGGAGTCCCCACCATGGACATCCTGGAGGCTGCCACCTGGACATCTGTTCACACCTTTACCGAAACATGAAGAACATCTGCCAAAAAGGAAAAAAAAAAATCAAAGTACATGGAAATTATGAAAAGTTTCCAAGCAGTTGTCTTGAGATGATTTTGAGGCTCCAAGAGATTAAGTCCCCTGCCCTTCCTTTGTATTATTTTAGTGTTGTGTGGTGTGCCCTTCAAAGTGCATCTGGCTGAAGCAGTGTGAGAGGAGAGAGAAGTGACAGGACACCTAGGAAGTTATCAGAAGTACAATTCTCATGACTGTCAACAGACTGATGTGATTGGTAGACAGTTCTAAATCTGGCAGCAATTGTACAACATTGTTAAAGAACTTTTTTATTGATTTGACATATTTACAGTATATACACAGAAAGGAAGAAACTCACTGTTATACAATGTTAGGAATACATTGAATCTTCATGGTATTCTTATACAATTAACACATCAGGAGTCTTGGTATATCAATAGCAACATTTCAAAGCTATCCCAACAACTAAAAGTCTTAGTATGACTTTTAGATCTTATTCTAATCACTTCTTTTTCACTTTTACTTAGTATTACTATTACATTTTTAAATTCTTTGAATGTAGAAACAGAGTTTGATTTCCATTTTTTTGTAATGACTTTTGTAGCTACTGCCAAAAGACTCCTAAAACATTTTCTGTTTGGCTTTTTCAGACAGAGAAAATGGAACAATCATTAAGTATTATTGACCTAGTTAAAGAATAATTATCAGACCATAGCCCCTGATAAACATACTTATCTCTTCCCAATATACATTTAATTGTTCACAATCTATAAACATGTGTGCCCATTTATAGGTTCATAGGTTGGTACTAGGCTATCGGCCCTACAAGCCTAGCCATAACAATTCCCTGGCTATTTCTTCCCACACTACTTACTTCCCTGGACCCCTGTCTAGCAGGGCAACTGACATGATCCCCGGGGTGAACTTCCTTTCTCCCATCCAATCATCAAGGTTCCTTTTGAAGAGGGCCAAAGAGGCGCTCTGCTTGACATGTATGGGCAGTCTATTCCAGAGTCTGGGGAGTCTCTGGGTCAGGAACCTATCCCTCCAGCATGTTTTGTTTATTGTGATGACAAGATATAGATCCCTGGAGTGTGTGGCTCTGAGGGATTGGGATTTCTTTAGGTGTAGCATGTCCAACAGATCTGGGTTTGACATGGCCTTGTATGTTAAGCAGAGATCGCCTCTGAGTAGATGATATGTGACAGAGTATAGCTGGAGTTTTTTAAGGTGGTCAGCATAGGGCATCTGCTTTAGGCCTGTGATTCTTTTAGTGAGGTATGTCTGCGGCCTTTCCAGTTGTTGCAGATGTCTTGAGAGGTACATACCAAATGGGGCATTGTATTCTATAATGGGTCTAATGAAGGATGAGTACAGTGGGACAATGACCTCCTTTTTTCTGGATGAAAAGCCCTTAGTGATGAGGTGTACCACATAGAAGGATTTCCTGACTGTTGTGGCGATGCAGTTATTGAAGGTGAGACCACTATTCACCTGTGTCCCTAAGTCTCTTATCACACTTTCAGTGTTTAGTGTACTGCTACCTATATGATAATTCACAGGTACATGTTTTTCCCAAAGGGGATAACTATACATTTCTTGGCATTGAGCTTGAGCCCATGGCTCTGGCACCAAGCATCTGTTTCTGTAAGGCCTTTTTGTAGAGTATCCACATCATTTGGGGATTCAATAATGGCTCCCAGTTTGCAGTAATCTGCGAACTTTGTTTGCCAGAGTCCCTTAGTGTTGGCCTGTACTTCAGAGAAGTAGATGCCAAACAAGAGAGGCCTCAGGACTGAACTCTGAGGTACTCCACTTGTCACTTGTCTGGAGCTGGATTTGGAGTCAGCTACTTTTACAGTGTTGGTTCTGTCAGTAAGCCAAACTGGCAACCCATCGAGTGACATAGGAATTAATGTCCAGCTTAGTAAGTTTATCAAGGATTCCAGAGTGGAGGATGGTGTCAAAGGCCTTGGCGAGGTCCAGATAGACTGTGTGGACTGCCTTACCCTTGTCCATGGCTCTGGAGACTGATTCAAAGATGTCAATAAGGTTTGGGAGACAAGATCGGCCCTTCATGAATGCAAACTGGGTGGGGTCCAGTGTTTTAAGTTTGCCAATGTCTGTTTATAAGTTCCATGATAATACGTTCCATGGCCTTGCAGATCAGGCTCGTCAGACTGATGGGGCGGTAGTTTCTGGGATCCAAGGTGGATCCCCCCTTGTGGAGTGGGATAACTGTAGCTGTGCGACACTCGGGCACGAAGCCTGAGGTGATGGTATGATTAAACATGGCACTTAGGAGAGGTGCCAGTTCATTTTGTAGTTCATGTAGTACACAGCTTGGGATGTCATCTGGTCCCATGGATGCTGTATTCTTAGCTTTGGAGAGTGCGTTTTTTCCTGTGTGGTCGTTATTACCAGAATTTGGCAATCTTCCAGTATTGAGATGGGCCATTTAGGGGGTGAGAGGGGGAGAAGTTGGCACTGAATCGATCTGCCAGGATATTGGCAATATCCTTGGGATCAGTATATTTAATGCCATTCTGTTGTAGCTCAGAGCAGATCTGAACATTGCCATTTAGATTCTTGACATAGTTATAGAATGCCTTGTGGTTGTCTTTGGAATGTTTGGCAATTTTATTTTCATAACTAGCTTTGGAGGATTTTATGAGGGATCTCAGCTTCTTACTGAGGCTGGTAAGGGAGTTTTTTGCTTCCTGGGATTTTCCTCTTTTCTGCAACAGTTTTTTTCCTTTTGTTGTAAAGTTTGTTTATTGCAGGGGACCACCAGATTGGCTTTTTTTTGGAGGAGAGCATCTTGGTTTTATTTGGGATGGTATGATTCATGCATGAGTGGATGTGCTCGTACAGTGCCTTAGTGCAGGACTCAGCAGTCAAACTTTCAGTTCCTGTCTGCATGGGTGTCATGAAGTTTGTAACTTCTGACTTGAGTAGCATGAAGTTGGCCTTGGAAAAGTTTTTTATGGAGGTTTCCTTACTGGGGGGGGGGGATGTGGGTGATTAGCTTATGGTCTGACCAGACCAACGAGGGGGTGACCATAGGTGTGGAGCATCAATTTCCCATGTTGGTAATGACCAGGTCTAGGATATTGGAGCCCCTGGTGGGACTATGGATTAGTTGATCCAGGGCATTGGAATTTATGAATTCCAAGAACTACTGGGCAAAGGTGTTGGTGCACGAGTAGTTTTCCCAGTTAATGGCAGGGTAGTTGAAATCACCCAGTATTAGAGTGTTTGGTTGTATATTATTTTCCACTATTTTTAGAAAGGTGTAGTGAAAATCTTGGGGCATGGTGGGGGATTTTGGATTGCAGTCTTACCTAGTGTTAGTTGCACCTGGAGATTTTCAGACACATTGTGTTGGGCAACTAACCTGGTGGTGTGAATATGGACACTCCTCCACCTTTAGTGTTTCGATCCTGGTTTGGTAGCTGAAAAGTGTGGTAAGAGTTGTAGCCTGGTATTGCAGGGGTGCTCTCTGGAGCCTTGAACCAGGTCTCAGTTACTGCACAGATATCTATGTTCTTCATTTTTAGGAGTGCCTCGAGGGAGTGCATTTTTCGGTTTAGACTTCTAGCATTGAGTAGCATTACCTTCAGATTTTGCATGCTTGTACCTGTTAAGGTGGTGGTTTTGTCCTTTGAACTTTGCCTAAAAAAGGCACTATAGGGGTGGCAAGAGCCTTACCCAGTAACCTGAATCCCAGGGGTGACAGATGCAGACCATCTCTGGCAAAGCATCGTGGCCTGTCGATCATGTCGTCCCAGGCAGACAGATACTGGATCCCTTTTGAATGACACCAGAAGCTTAGCCAATTGTTGAAGTCAATCATTTTGTCCTTATATTGTGTTATCATTCTGGGCAAAGGCAGGATGCTACTCAGGGCTAGGGTCATACCTGCCTGGGCCACATGATCTGAGAGCTCTTCCATGTCTCTTTTCATGTAGTCCAGGGAGGTACGTCTCAAGTCATTCACTCCAACATGGACAATGACAGAGTCATATTTGTACTTGTTGTGGAGTGACTTCAGTGCATGAGTTATGTGGCGGATCCTGGCACCCGACAGGCAGCTCACTGTAATTTTCTCCTTGTTCAGCCTGGTGAGTGGGACATCAGTGTACCTGACTATAGAGTCACCTATGACTAAAGTGTTAGGTACATTTGTCTTGCCATAGGAGCTGTTGCTGGGTGGCACACTGGGTTGTGAGCTATGTGACACTTTGGTTGTGATTGGTGTTTGTTTGCACTTCAGCTTCTGAGGTCCTTGTTGCTTGGGCAGGTTACAGTTAAGGGCCTCCACATATGTGGATTTAGTGTTGCTATGTGTGGGTGTTGGTGGTGTGAGTTTAGAAGTGCATCTCTTACAGGTTGTAGTGTTGGGTGGTAGGAGGAGAGGGTTATCTGTGTACACGAGGCAATTGCTGCATTGCCCCAGTATGCCCAGATTCACCAGGTGCACAGGAGAAATCAATGGAAGCTGACCCTTGGACATGCCTGGTTTGGTGCTTTTTTTTTTTTTTTTTTTTTAAAGTACAGGAGCTGTTTTCCCTTACCTTAGCAAGGTACTTTGCAATTATAGGCTGTTTAATGCCTATGATTAATTTCTCATTATTAATAAGGACAGTTGAGTGCTTGTATCCTAGTGCAGCAGGTATTAGAGCATGTGCTAGTCACAGGGATGCTTAAAGGTAAGATGAAAAAAAAAATGGTTTATCCTAAACACTGCAGTGTGCACTAGAGAAGTTAGATGTGAAAGTATGTAACTTAAGTTTTACCTGTCTAAAAAGTTAAGTTTTAGTGTAGAGTCACTATTTTTAAAACAGCAAGATAGATTGAAAGGGGGTGATCACTTTTGTATTCCAGTACTATGGAATACAGTAGAATGGCCAATAAATTTAAATAGTTGAAGGGGAGTGATTTCACAAAAGGATAATTTTATGCTTACTCACACAAGCCAGTGAAAGTAGAGAAATGAGATATATGGTCAAATTATAGCTAGAAAGACAGTGGGAACATGACAGTGACAGGGTGGGCGGGTGGGAAAAATTTATGCATGACTCACAAGAAACAGAGCTGTGAAGTCTTTTGAAGTTTTAATATGCAGTTAAAAGCAAAACAAACCAACCTTTCCCTCACAGCAAGGTGTAGCAGAGTCTGGGTGAGCCTTTCCAATAAAGCTCTGAAATGTTTTATTTTACCCCTTAAATAGAAGGTTTTAGTTCCTAGCTCCTCTTCTATCTTATGTATGAGTCCTTAATTGAGCAGTTCTAATTTCTGCCTGACTCACAAGAAACAGAGCTGTGGTGTCTTTTGAAGTTTTAATATGCAGTTAAAAGCAGAACACAAGCAAAACACAATTTGGCTTTTATATCTTTACTACATATTCTAACAAACTGAAGAAGTCATTTTACAAAACTTAGAGATATTATAGGGAGTAACATACATTCTGTGTATATATATTTCCACATAAAAACTTTCCAGTATAAACCTGAAGAAGTTTGACTAACTTATTTAAGTAACAAAGCTTTATTTTTGCCATCTATTGAATCACTCAGTTCACAACTATCTAAAAATTTCCAGAATTTTGCATCAAAATTATTATTTATAATTAACATGTATTACTTGGACAAGCTTCTTTTGTAGGTCAATTTACCTTTGATGACAGCATTCATATAGTCATATAAAGGGGGAATAGTGTTCTGTTGCTCTTCACTCATGTTATCTACAAATTCATTTAATTTTTCACTGATAGATAATGTTAACAGGTTAACAAATTTATCCAGCTTATATTCTTTTATTAAATATTTGGGCGACTCAGCTTTTCCTTTTTCAGAGCAATCTAGACTATAATATTAATCCATTCCTTTTTAGTAAACTCATTTTAACATTGTTCTGAGTTTCCTGAACTCTAGAGCCCCATACAATGAGAAGGCCCAAAAATGTCCATTTTGATATTAATTCATTTTAAAAACATATTTCTTAATTGTTTTAAGAAGTGATTTCATATATGCAGAGTTTAAAGACTGAAATTAATTTAATTCTAAGGTAAATTTTAGTAACGAGATGAAAGGATTGTTATATATTTCTAATTTATCAGATTTGATAAACATATAAGAATTTAGTATAATTTGCTCCTGAATGGTTTTCTATTGCTTTGTAGAAGTTGAGTCTGTCCAGAGTATCACACAGTAAACATTTGCAGCAATGGAATAAAAGTCTATATCAGGGAAGGTAGTACTACCAACTCCCATAATCTCATATGATTTTTATAAGCAAGTCTCACCTTTTTAGGATATCATAAGAATGAAGTAAAATTTTTTTCCATTTTCTTTATTTTGTCAGGTATTAAAGCTATTGAAAGCAATATATATATATATATATATATATATGTGTGTGTGTGTGTGTGTGTGTGTGTCTATATATATATATATATATATATATATATATATATATATATATATATATAGATATATATAGATATATATATATATAAATATATATATATATATATATGTATTCGGTAGTATAATAATTTTAATAAGTACTAACCTATCCTTGAAAGCAAAAAAAAAAAATAATTCCATTTTTTAATAAGTAACAATTATTTTTTCAAAATTATTACTAATAATCTTACTCACATCTTGATAGATTTTACTCCTAAATGTTTTAGTTCTTTTCCTTCCCAATTATATTTACAGTACATTTATCTTTTAACTTACTGTCTAGTAATTGATCAGATCTACAACCTAAGTTCAAAAGATCTGGATTGTTAGAAGCAAAACTAAGGATTAAGATTCATGTGAGAGGCTGGCGGTGGTACATAAAGGGTTGTAGGAGTGTTTGTGCCTAATTGAGTTCCTGTGGAATACGCTATACATGTGTGATGCTAATGTAGAATGAGGGGAGATTTTACTATGCATGTTCTTGTGTGTGTTTGTAAGGGGTGGGGAAATCATGTGTTTGTAAACAGGCTGCATCTTCATTGGATCAGAGCATGCAAGCTATCACTTCACTTGTCAGGACAGGTAGGAATCCATAGTGAAGACAGATTTGCTTTTTTGCTGATGGTGAGTATTCATATTGGAGAAAAAAGGACAGCAGTGTAACATATGGTGGTGCGAGGGGTGGCACTGTCCTTTTTGAATGGGGATGAGGTAATAAATCTAAGAAAGAAGAATACTGTATTACAAGAAAATGCCATAGGATCTAAAATATGCAAAGTTCTTCCCTCAATCATGTTCTCAGCTGCAACTTGGTAACAGGGCAAAGGTGGGAAGAGCACCAGACGATTTTGTGATACATTTTCAAATAAAACAAATCATTTTGCATTAAGATTTATTAAAATGATTTTTAAAAGTTCATTCAGATAATTAAAGTCCAAAATGAAATTCCAAATCAGGGTATATTCCCAGAGCATCAGTATGATTTATGACTGCACCCTGTTCTCTTAATCCTACTAAAAATCAACTGTCAAACACAAGACTACATTTCCGGTTATATTTGGCCATACATAATTGGGCATTTATATTTCAGCTCAGAATATGATTCTCTGCCTTAAATGCTTTCTGTGAAGTGCTGAATTAACTACCAGATAAAATGTATTTGTATATACAAGAATGATTTACTTCACTGAAAACTTTAAAATCATTTTAAACTATTATTGTCTTTTATCCAGTGTCCTGAAGGTCTGCCATAGAAACTCATCTAAACTATGAATATTCATATTCAACTTTTATTCCTTGCAACTTTGACTTCTTTGTATCTTCATATCTGTTCTATGGCACCTGAATGTTTTTTTTTGCATACTAACACTTCTTTTGTAGACTCCAAATAATTTCTGAAAACAAGCAAATGTATTTGGTTAGTGTACAGATATGTATGCAGAAGGGGAAACAGGCAGACAAAACATCAGACAGAACTTGCTTGTGGGGGTGATCTTGAATACCAAACAGCAGGACATTTTCTCCTTTACTAGTAACTTTCTCCTTTATAAGTAACTTTTTGACACTAAGTGCAATATAGTAGTAGTACTTTAGGTACACACATACAGTGTTTTTTTTCTCTTCACCAGGTTTGCACAACCCATTGACTGTGATGCATAACTCTTTTCATTTTTTTGCTTAGCACTGCAGACGTTTTTGCACTTTTCTAGTAGGCTAGCACTGAAAGGACGGTTTCGGAATATGTCTTTATATAATGTAATAAACATGGTGTGTTTAGTTTAAAAACTGGAATACTGTGTGCTAAAGCAGTAAGGAAAAGGTTTTTACTGACCTGAAATACTGTGCAGTACAATGTAACATTTTAAGAGGCATGCAATAATTAGCTATGTAGTTTTCAAGAGGCGGATTTATCCCCTAATAGAGTAACATTCAATAAGCAGTAGTGATGAAAAGCCTTGTCATAACAAGGGCTTGAAAGGGATCAGCTGAGACACATATGATATACACACACACACACACACACACACACACACACACACACACACACACACACTTACACTCACTCTGTGGCTGGAACAATGGTATGGTACAAAAACGCTTCAGCTGTACATACTATTCAAGGGCTTATCACAATGGACTATCTATCACTTGCAGTTAGTTATTGTCAGTAAGAAAGGAAAGTGTAGCCCAAAAAACATCGCAAAACGTGTTCCACAGCAAGTAAGAGCCACCCCTATGCACTAGGACTAGATGCAAGTAATTAGGGAAGAAACACAAGACAGCTGCTGACACCATTCCCCACCTCCACTCCAAAGCCATCTAACTTCTGCTTTTAAACTTGTTTGGCAAACATAGAAAGGATGACAGAATTAGTTTTTTAAACTGGGGGCTGTCTATAAATCAATGAAAGCACATCAAAGACATCAATCACACATATGTAGCTGTCTTTGCTTTAAAGAAAATTATTCCTGACTCTTATTTCTCACAAATAATATAATTGTAGCCAGACTCAAACAACAAAGCTGCAGCACATTAGGAATGAACAGAAGAAAGACGTTCAAAAGGACCTGATGTAAATTATATTCAGAAAACTATACCAGCATGTGGTACCTACATTAAGCTTTGTACGCCTTCTTCAATTGCCTGAAAGGACAAGCTGAACTTTTACATGTCTCTTACCGTTTCACATTTCCACAGCTCTTTAAAGTACAACTGCATAAAAGATACTGGGAAAAAAGACATGTTTGCCCTCATATCTTCATCTTTTTCTGTAACACTAAGGTTTGTTCATCATTCTGTTTAGTATTTTAATGTGCCTTAACTCAAAAAAGGCCGAATGGTGATTTGCTGTGGTGACATAAATTTACTTATAGCCAAGGTACTTTGTTGTCACAAAGAAATGTGTGTGTGTTCAAAAGATGACATTAGAGAGGCAAAACCTTTTCCCATCCTGTGGTACTCTCCATTAACTTAAACTATGACTGATTTCCTGGAATGTCAGTTTATTTAATGTTACCCTTTGACATCTGTCAGAGGTCATCTTCTAAACATTTTAAGGTACACTTGAACATTAGGCTTGAAACGGAAGTTAATTTATAGAGTTTTTTTAAGTGAAAAATGAGTTCATAAATATATAAGTTCACAGGCATACTATCATGTTTCAAAGTAAAAGTCCTCCTGTAGTCTGTAAACCTCATTCTCATTCGGCACTTGGTTCTGGCACACAGTTCTGTCTGCATTATGAAGCTGGTCATCTGTGACTGGCAGCTGAAATAAAAAATGCTGACTTCACACTTTGTACCTAATTTAAACATTTTTCATTGGCTGTAAATCAGTGACATAATTATTTTGCTTTCTTGTGGCTATAAATGCCCTAGATATAGACACTCCTCACCTTTTTACTGGTTTGACAAAAAAGAGTGATCATATACTATAACAACATTCTGTTTTAAATATTAGAGGAAAACAACATTAATTTCATAGAAAACCAACATCTATTTATTTATTTATCTCTTTTTTTTAACTGGGGTAGCCCTTCTCCTGCTATGGCCTGTTTTCAGGGAAGAATTTAGGTGGCATTTGTGGCTAAGGTAAGTTGGGTAGGGCATTGAGAAATTCTACTTACTGATTCAGTGGGGCTGGTTTCCAGCATGAAGGTGCAGTGAACATGAAGGATGCTTATAAGTGGGATAGAGATTGATGGAATGGATGTATCATAATCTCCATGGGTAATAGAAATGCAATTACAAATATCTAGTAAAGTTGTACATCAGGTAGTACGGCTGAACATTTTCATATAACCTAAGAAGGACATTGGTAATCAGAAGTAATTTGTAATGATGTTCTTCAATGACTGGGAATTGAAATGAGGATTAGTGACAAAGAAGCTAAGCATGGGACAGGGATTATTTAATTGTTATACAACTGTTTTGTTTTAGATGTAAAATACTTCCACCAACAATCTAACAACAAGTCCACTATCTTTTCAACATTAACAATAAAAAAAGAATATCTACTAAAAATAAAACAAATGCAAAACTTAAAAACTGCCTATTTACTAAGCACAACAATGTCCACCATGGTGGATATCATAATTAAATAATGGACCTGCTAAGGGAGATGTCTTGAAATTTTCATTTAATACCCAACCTGTCAGGAAATATCACTGGTATACTCAGCCAAGGAATGTCTCTAACTCTCAAGGTATTCTGGTAAGCTAAGCAATCATTGGATTGCCTCTGCTTCCATAGACTTTAATGGAAAGGCTCTGTTTTACAATATTTAAAGACTTTCTAAGAAGCTGACAGTTTTAGTTGAAGTCAGTGCTAGAGTAAACGACTGGCAGTTCTTATAGTGACTAATGAATACTTGTGTTTTATGATGCTATTTTTAATCACAGTTAACAGTTCAATTTACTTATTTACATATTACTGCTTAAAGTTTGTGTTTCTATTTTATAAATATTCATCTATAGCATCATGGGTATCCGTTAAGTTATTTGTAAGTCTTCATGACTTCACTAGGGAAAATGAGGCAGACACCAAGATCTGCTCTCTGATTCTGACTGCTTCACCTTACTGTCCCTCTAGTGCCATGTAAAGCAAGTGTAGTTACTATCTGGCTTATGCTCTCACTGCCACAGAATTCCTGTGACTGAATTTGTCTTAGCTTCTACTTTTCCTCAGTGTCACAGATTTCATACTACAGACATCCAATACTTTGAAAAAAAATAATGTTTAAAGTGTACACTCATGATTTTTTTCAAGTCCATTAAGCCCACATTATAGTATGACTTCCCTCTATCCTCCTTTTATCACATTTCCCCACAACATCTCCTTGTTTTGGACCCACTTTACCATTCTAAAAAAAGCATTAACCCCATTCACCCCAAGCTGTAGCTAATTCACTTCCTAAAAATGTTAATCCAACTGCCCATGTCTAATTTGTTCAGATCATTTTTCCATCTTCAGACTTTTACTAAACTTCATCTGGATTACTATGTTGTTTCTTTATTTCTGTTTGTTATTCTGAGGCCAATAATTGCAATCTTCAGATATTTCTGCATTTAGTAGTAACTTCTGAATCCAAACTTGCAGTATCACAGTGTATGTCCCCTACTCCAGGGCAGCAACCTCAACTTTTGTATAGTGGGATAGCAGGGATGTAAGGACATAGTACCCATGTCAGGATTTGTAATGGGCAGGACCCTGAAAGAATAATGAAACAACATGTTTTATACTTTACTGATCTTCTGCTGAAATCACACATTAATATTTACTTTTACTGCTATGACACTCGAGTAAGATAGCCATGATTTGTTTTGAATATGTATTTTTATTTAGATGTTTTATTGAATTTTCTAAACAACAAGAATATAAATGTTTGCTAATACTGTATACCGATTGTGCCTGGGATATGGCTGAAAGGTCCATCAGGGATCAATATAACTTCCTGTTTATCAAACTCCTAAATACAGTAACTACAAATAACCACATTGCAAACATATTTGAAAGGGTTCTGAAGATGTTTAGAATTAAAACAAAAAGTGCTTAATCAAATCATGCTTTGCAGTATATTATTTTTCATGCTCCAACAATGATATTTCTTTAAGTATACTATTTGATATGTATATTTATATAATGTCAATGTAGCTAATATTGGCAATGCAAATGTTGACACTTTTCTACACATGTCCCAAGCAATAACTGCAGCCCACACTCCCTGCTAAGTATATATACTAACTCTGGAGCTCGAACAACAACAGGAGAAAGGGCATATCCCCCAACCCTGGGAATTGAGAGATCTTATGCACCCATCAACCTTCTGTTTGGTCAACCAAATTGTGATGACTAAACCAATGCTGACTAAAAGCAAACTGAGTCATATTTGGTGCTTCCATAACTAAATGAATAAATAAATATATATGTATGTGTGTGTATCTGGATATGTATGTATGTGTGTGTCTATATATTACTCTGACCTTATGTAGTTTATTACCGAGAACTTTGACTGAAAAGCCATTACAAAAGGCTGTCTACACAGAAATTTCCTACTTGACATATAACATATTTCTGGTGAATGCTGACTCAACCATGTCTGATTGTAATATCCGATGATAACAGTTTAATTTGTCTCCATTTTAATTTGATGATATTAACCATATTGTATGATTTACTTCTGTGTGGTAAAAGTTAAATTTCCCCAGGATTAAATATCCCTTATATCTTCCAGATGAACAACATGTGGCAACCATCCTTTATTTTTACATCTGTCATTAAGATGTTTGTTAAGCCTCTACATCCAGTAGGAAGACTAGATTACCATAGCACAGAATATCAGAATACAATTATTTTCCCTACAATCAGATCTAACATTAAATGCTTAATGAACATTAAAGCAAAATAGAGCTTGGGTCCAGACCACATCGCTGGAATATTCTTGTGAAAATACAGATTAGCAATATGTCAGTACTGCTTCATGAATTTTTAAATACAAGCATGAATCAGCAAAAATGAAAAAAGGCAGTGGGCACCCAGTGTAAAAAGAAGGGGATAGAAGTTTAGTATCTTACTGCAGACCCACAATTCTTATGTCAAGTCTGTGAAATATTTAAAATATGTATTATTTACATGCCTGCTTTGCATCATTTTGCCTACAACCATAACAACACAAAACAGGATTTGAATCTCTTTCAGTTATATATTACTGTTAATAAAGCATTGACTTCTGTGCTTCAAGTACAAGTGTTGCACTTGGAGTTTTTGAAAGCATTTGACAATATTCCTTAACTGATTGCCATTTGCAGGTTAAGAAAAATAGCAATGATGCCCTTTGTGAGATCTTGGATAGCAGACTAGATGAAGGACAGAACTTTAATTGAAAAGATCCAAGAAATGGTCAAATAAAACAACAATTTGAGCATGCCGCAGCAATCTGTCCTTGGACCATTTCAAATTAACTCCTTTGTTATGCTGCCCAAAATGTGCTGGGGAATGCAGACTTGGCATGGTAGTCTAATTCATAACTGACTATTCCACCTTGCAGAAATAACTTAAGTGAGTTACATGCCTGGTCTGTAAACAATCACTTGAAATGTAACACTATCAAGTTCTCCATATGCATTTTGTGTAATAAGTTATGTTTATTATTACAATCAATCAGTAATACTCTTCCAGAATTTGAGACTGCATATAATGACTTACGAACAGGAATGGATATAAACTTAGTTTATATTAAAATCCAGGTAATATAAAAAGGTGATGATTTCCTATTACATGAACTGCTATCACAATAGCATTAAACTCAGCATCAGCTCTGATTCCCTTATTTAAAACATTCATTAGACCCATTAATTAATTGTAACATTATTCTTCAGGCTGGAATAGGATAAAAAGATAAATATTTTTTGATCTGCATATCTGTGGACTGCAGTTACCTTTAAGGACAGACTTGTGCATTTCCAGTTATACTCAGCATATTATTCAGGGGTAGCTTGATTAATTTACATAAAATCTGGACTAAAACTGAAAGCTTAGCAATGCATATTATTATCATAAACCACCAAAGGTTAGGGTCTAGGAACCTAGAACAATTATTAAAAAATGTTGTGTTATTTGCTTCAACAAAGTGTTATTATTTGCACTGACATGCCACTGCAGACTAAAATAGGTGACCACTAGCTCTATGCTCAGCTACAACTTTGAATAAATGTAAACACGTCCTTAATAGATTAGCCAAGTGTCCTAAATATAAAGCAAAGGAATTAGAATACAAGCACCGTGATAGCCTAAAGGAAGGCTTAACAGCAATATATTCTATAGCTGTAAAGTGCTCTGAAACACAGAGACAAATGTGCAAGACAAAATATGATGCTAGCTGCACACATTTGTTCAGACCTCGCTATCACCTCTGCCTCTTTTATTACTTTGTTCCATGACATTTTATGGCCTCCATCAACTGACATTAACAACCAAATGAAGTATGTTAAAGAATAGACACATATGAAGACGATACTGGTTCTGTAACATGTTAAAAGTGAAGGGCATCTTGTAAGTCCATTCTGTTATAGTCCCTTTAATTAGAAAAGTTGCTTCTAGCACTAGAAACATAGAATGATAAAGTACACTCCATTTTTTTTGCAAAATAACACTAAGAAAAACCCATTTGCTGAAAGGGTGGAGATTCTGTAGAGTGCTACAAAATTCATGCCTCACAAGTTGGAGAGTTTTTTTTATGCTATATTAATGATAATAATAGTGATGTATGGGTCCTCAAAAACAAAGCGAACCAACTGCTCACACACAGTACAGAACAATAAGAGAACTAATAAAAATGATGCAGTGCATAACTTACACATTGGTGGTAAATATTCCATAGATCAGGTCCTGTTCTGGAAGGTAGTACGTGCTTTGAAGCTCATTATAATAAAAAGGGATCTCCCCTGATCGTGAGCAGTTAAGTCTTGCTTTCATGAATGTAGTCCATGTATCCTCTAGCAAAAATCTCCCTCCAATGTCATTTTTGCAAACCCTTGCAACACGTGAGTAAACAGTCTTCCCACAATCATGCTCCATGGCATTCTCACGGAAAAAGAAATAGGTAAACAATCCAATGTCATATGCCGCCACAAAATTTGGTTCTGAAAACAGACAAAAAGAAAAAAAAAAACAGATTTTATTTTTAAACTTATTTCCCTGTTCCACTTCCTACACCATCTGTTGTATTAAAAAATAAAATAAAAAATGTAAAAGAAAATATGCTCATGAATATGTGCATATATATATGCGTGTGTGTGTGTATAATACAGTTTTATTTTAATGTAAGAAGGACATATAATTCATGTTAAAAAGTATACAATGTGGATATAATGAGAATTTATTTACAGCTCAGAGATTGATACTCTCTTCATTTGCACATCAACAGCGGGTCTAGCACATGCTGTTCCACATGAACAATGCAGACATTCAGCCACATGTACCTTTTAGACAGGTTTTCTTTAAGTCATTTGTATGAAGAGATCTGCAAGTTCTGCATCTCTTCTGTTCCCTACAGTCAAGTTGAATGTTAGCGCACCTCAAGGTAAGAACAAAATAAAAATAGGACAAATAAAACAGCACTTACAGTGACCATGTAGCCTCTACCTGAATTTTCAGCCAGTTTTTAATTTTCAGAATTTGGCTGTATTAAATTCATCTGCACACCCTGCTTCCATCCACAGTAACACACAGATCCAACAAACACTACCTATATGAATCATTTACTCAACAGTTTAAGCTGGTTAATCAAGTATCAACAGTCCCATCATTGCCATTTAGTTTACTCCTATACCTCTGACAAGCATCTGCATGTGACCTGCAGCCCATGTGCAATGAATGTTCTGCTGATGTCACCTGCTGCAAATTCCTAGGACCACATTCTGTAAATCACAACTATTTGACGTTCTCCTTGATACAATAACCATTCTGTCTCATTTTGTGGAATCCAAAAATACATTCTACAGTGCTTATACTCAATGTACATGTTAAAATAATGATTTTACTCTCTCTCTCTCTGTTCTGGTACTTCACATACACAATGAAGACTTTCAGTCTCATTCACTATCTTGGCTAATCTCATCTCTACGGTTGCTGCTTCCCAGATTGTGCTGGTTATTTTGCAGAACTACCACTGTCAGGTCTTCTACAGATTAACTACTACTACCCAACTTTTGATTAATATTCCTTTAACAGTACACCCAAAGTTCTACAAATCCTTAATACCTTCTATACTCCCTGCTTAGATGTTCACATTCATCTTTATTCATTCCAACCAGTAGGTTACCCTGAATGTGAGGTGGATGATTTTGTATTTCATGTATTCATTATTAGTTGTCATGTTCTTGATGATCTATTCATGAATTTTGAACACTTTCTCATTTTATGCCAACTGCAAGAGTATTTAACTAGCTACACTTCCTGGTGTCTTTTCAGACATACTTGCAAATTCATTTAATCCACACACTTACACAAACAGAATTGTTAAAAATAATTGGCCCCAGGACTAACCCTTCGGGTACCCGGCCTGTTGCATCTCTTATCTGCCTGCCTTCCAGTGATCAGTTAGTGTTTTATAACCTTTATGCAGTTTCTGACCCAATTTATCTGCTTGCATCCCTTACTTAACATGCTGCCACTCTTCAGCATGGGAATAAAAGACTGACACAGCTGAAATGATATGTTTAACACCCGTGTGCATCACTATGTCTAACCAATTCAGTCAGTAAACTAAAGACTGTGCCAGGCTGACAAAAGATCATTTTAGGAAAACCCATAGCACCTAAGCTCTACCAGAACATTTAATGGAACCCTCATACATTTTTTCCTTTAGTCTGTCAATGAACTGTTAATAAGCTGGTAGTGGGTACACACCTTAATTCCTTTCAACTTCATTTACCTAGTTTGAGAATCTGAGGAAATTCCTTAAAAAGCTCCAGAGTGTCAAAACTAACAAAGTAATATGATTATTATTTTGAATTTTTAAACAAAGCACCATACAAGGCACATACAACAGTAGAGTCTATGTTAAATGTTCAAACATCCAAAATGTCGAACATTACATGGTCGAGACCAAATGTTCGACATTTGGATGTTCGAACATTAAAAAAAAAAAGAAAACACAGATAAAAACACTAACAGTGTAGGCAGGGGGGCAAGCCGCCCTGCACCCTCCACAACCTCCTACTTAAATATACCAACTCCAGGACCGCACTTCAGTGCAGAAAAGGGAAATTCTCCCTTTCTGCACTGTACAGTGTCATTGAAAGTCTATCTTTGAGCACTCAAAATTTTGAACATTTGGTCTTGACCATGTAACGTTCGTAATTTTGAGCGTTCGAAGATTTGAAAGATACCCCAAATAGTACTATACATATCCAGTGTAAAGTTATATTTTGAACACTATTCCAGCAATAGAGTCTTCTAAGACAAGTTATGGTGAAATTTCTCTCAAGAAGGATTTAACAGGTACTCTTCTTTATAAGAACTATAAAAATAAAAGGGTTTGAAACAAAACTTGAAAGTATGCAAGAAAATACTTTAACACAAACAGATAAATGGATCTCTCAGATAAAAGTAATGGAAATTGCTTTAAATGATATTGATGAGAGAGTGAAAAAAGAGGAATCACACAATGCATTTTTACTAAAATGAAACTCTTGACTTCTTAACAAAATAGAAAATTTAGAAAACAGATAAAGGAGAAAAATAAATTCAAATGTTTGGTGTTGCTGAAAAAAAACAGAGGTATGTTGGCTTGTTTAACAAACTATATTCCACAGCTTTTAAACCTACAAGAGTATCATTCATTTGGGATATAAAAGAGCTCACTGAGCCATTGGAAAACCTAGTCTCAGAAATCCTACTAACCAACCAAGGGTCCATTGTGGTGAAATTCTGGTTATTCCCATATAAATAACTTGTTCTCAAAACTGCCTAGTCCAACATAATATATGATTTGACAATGATTATGTCCATTAATTAATGTATTAAAACAAAATAAATTCCAGTTATATCATATAATATTAAAAATGTTTCTTTCTACTGGAAACAGGATTTTCAACACAACTCACCCCTATAAGTGAAGAAATGAACTATTCAGCTTATACTTTGAAGAGAATTTTGGGAAAACATTGCAGGATTGAAGATAAAAGCAAAAAACAGTCTCTCTCTTCTGAAACAACTTTTTCAATGATATCAGTAGAAAAGGAAAAAGGGACTTGAATGGATTTAAACAGCATATAAAATGTTAATAAACTTTAATGAAGGTTCATGTTCAAAAAGTATTATATATAAATAGCAAGGCAACAAATTCTGGAATTGTATAAGGTAAGAAAATCTTTACTCATATGCTCTTTTAAATATTCACTACCATAGCAGTTTAAATACCACCTATATGAATAGACAATGAAAAGCATTTATTTCAGTTAGCAGGGATTATTTATTTAAAACACTGGAAACTATTCAGTTTTCCAAAATAATTTATTCAGCTGCTTCAAAATGTTTACAATTATAATGAAATATATGGAATAAAACAAACTAAATCTTTAGAATTAAAAGAGACCAAAGAAGGATGCCCTTTATCTGTATTATCATAACTGCAAGTGAGGTTTTGGCACAGACAATTAAAATGAACACTAATATTTTAGGAATAAAATTAGGGGAAAATCTAAATAAAAAATAATGTTATCTGCAAATTATACCATATTGACAATAGCCAACTTTAGGCACAACAATAATACATATATGAAAATTGTTTTGAAAAAATCTCCAGTCTGTTCAACAATAATAAAACAAAATCTATTATATTCAAAAAAAAAAAAAAGATATAAATGCTAGAATATCACTAAAATACAATTTCATAAAAAATCTCTAGAATTAGAACATCTGGGAATAATTCTTAAAACAACAGTTGTGATAAAATAAGACAAAACTATGGTAATATAACAGAAAGAAAAACTTAATTGGGACTTGGAACAGTTTTATATATCTGAAGACAGACTACAACTCACAAAACTTATCTTACTACCACAAATTCTATATACAATTTGCACAATTGATGTTATGTTGAAAAAGAATCTAAAGAAAAAAATCAATAAACTTCTTTTAAAAATGTTATGGTACCCCTAAAGACCTAGAGTGGCTCATATACATCACATACAGTTTTGGGAGAAAGGAGGAATGAACTACCAGATTTGTAAACATATGCACAGGGAACAAATCTCAAAATAATTTTTCATTGGTTAGGTAAAAGTTATTCACCTCATTGGAAAGATTTACATTGTCACTGATTAGTATAAACAAAATGACAATTTCTTCCTCCTGCAATGAAAACTCTAGAGAACTAAATGTTGCTGATAGCGTGTATTTATTTACAATTTAAAATTAATTCACTATCAAAAAATCATAGTTTATTAACAAAATACATAAACGGTTCAGAAACTTTATAAATGCCTTCAGTCTACCTACACCCTTCAGTACAAAATAAATCCATCAATTCATTCAAATTTAGAAATATTGAAATATTGGAATAAAAACAGATGCATTGGATGGTGTAACTGTTTCCAGAGTATATGTTTGAAAACATTATAAAAAAATCAATACTGATTATAATCTAGAGAAATAAATTGGACAGGGATTCAAGAGCTCAGAGAGAAAGTAAAAAAATGTTTGGCAGGAATATAAATAAATAATTACAAAGTATTATTAAATTTATAGAATAGTTCTGTCAGGTTACATACATGGAAACAAATCAATTGAATCCTTATTAACAGATTTATGAAAAAATATATAAAAATATATAAAGAAACAAATGAAAAACACTAACAGTTTGCATTTCAACAAGACAATAAAGATAGATTTTAGTATTACATTTCTATTTTTATGATATATCAGGAGAACTTCAATAGCTCAATAGATTAAATATTTGTTTGGAAGTGCATACACAGGACTCTCCCTGCAGCATAAGTGCTGGTCTCTCTGATCCCCAAAAGGGGAATTGTAAAATTCTGTGTGGCTCTAAGTGCATACAGACCTTTTCCTCTCCGCAGAAGAGACAAGCTGATTAAACCCACTCCCTCCCTCCTTCACTGCCAAGTGTCAGGGCTGTCAATCAAACCCCAGGCACTGGTTCTGCTCGACTTAGTAAAACATATTTAGTTGTACAGTAGTTAGAGAAGGCATTGGTACATTATGAGAGAAAGACAGAATACAAAATAGCCCACAAATGTACATATATATTTAGAAAATAGTGTCAATGTACTTGTTTCAACCCAGCCAAATCTTATATGAGACAAAACTGTATGGTTGAAGAGAAGAAAGAACTGATGTGGTATTTAACCCAGAGTATCACAGCAGTTACACTGTAAACTTGTTTTGACTCAGCAATAGCTCCTAGTGGTCCTGCAGAGTGGTGCTAGCAGCAGAGAGATGAAAAAGAGTGACTGCTACCTGATTTAAGTATTTTTTACTGCTATTACCTTTGCGACTGTCTATTCTCACCGGAAAGTGAGTTAAACCTGCTCTTTTGCCTGTTTTAAGCTTGATTTTGCAATTAATTCATACCTGCACTAAGTTTGTCTTTTTGTTGAATTTAACTGTTGAGGCTGCTCACTCAAGTGCGCTAGCCTGTGTTAAGTATTTACTGTGCATTTTCTGCTGTTTGTCTTGTAAAAAAAAAATGAAAAACAAAAAAAAAAATCCTTGTTTCCCGCCTTTCCTGACCTAGAATAGTCCCTAATACAGGCTTTGCTGTATTCTGGACTTTGGTATAGTTCCTGTATTGCCCATTTCCTTACTTGGATAGAGGGGAAGCTTCTTTGTTCACCAGTGGGAGTGGGGAGCTTTGAGCAGCCTATCTGTCCCTGGAGGAGTGATCTCAACACAGAATCTTGTTGTTTATTGGCCGTTTTGGGCTAATTTCTAGCTCTTTCAAGTCCCCTGTATAAAAACGCGGTTTTGCTCTTGTTCCGACTCAGCAATAGTTCCTCGTAGTCCTGCAGAGTGGTGCTAGCAGCAGAGAGACGAAAAAGAGTGACCGCTACTTGATTTAAGTATATTTTACTGCTATTACCTTTGCAACTGTCTATTCTCACCAAAAAGTGAGTTAAATCTGCTCTTTTGCCTGTTTTAAGCTTGTTTTTGCAATTAATTCATACCCGCACTTTTAAAGTTTGTCTTTTTGTTGAATTTAACTGTTGAGGCTGCTCACTCAAGTGCGCTAGCCTGTGTAAAGTATTTACTGTGCTTTTTCTGCTGTTTGTCTTGTAAAAAAAAAGAAAAACCAAAAAAATATTCTTTTTCCCACCTTTCCTGACCTAGAATAGTCCCTAATACAGGCTTTGCTGTATTCTGGACTTTGGTATAGTTCCTGTGTTGCCCATTTCTTTACTTGGACAGAAGGAAGCTTCTTTGTTCACCAGTGGGAGTGGGGAGCGTTGAGCAGCCTATCTGTCCCTGGAGGAGTGAACTCAGCACAGAATCTTGTAGTTTATTGGCTGTTTTGGGCTAATTTCTAGCTCTTTCAAGTCCCCTGTATAAAAACCCGCTTTGGAGCGATTTTGCGCATAGCGCAGCATCGGTCAGCGCCGCTTAATCGGGCTTAAATCATTCTCGGCTCCACAAAGTCTATTCTTCACTTTTTCCCTTAGATCTGCTCTATCTCTCAAAGTAAGGACCCTATTTTCAACCTAAAGCCCTGCACTTTGCTCATATAAGCAATTATATATGTTAGCACTAATAAACTAAAAGCACTACATCCTCATATACTCCCTTGGAGTACTCGGCCCCTATTGGTCCTTTTTGATCAGTTATAAAGGAATTACTTATACTATTCTGGCATGTCCAAAGGTCAGTTACTGGTTTCCTCTCCAGTCCAGCTGGTGAATCTGGGAATCTTGAGGCAATGTTACAAATGCCTCATGTACACAGACAACCCTCTCCTCCTCCCAACAAGTTAAACTATATGCGAGAGATGCAACCATATAGCCAAACTGGAGGCTAAGCTCTCTCAACTCAGTACTGGCGCAGTCAGTCAGGAGGAGAAGGTAACCACACACAACACAAATCCAGTCGCACATAGACCTACCACAACAACAAACCAAACACATAAACACACAAAAACATACTCGGAGGCTCTAAATATAAATCTGCCTAAGCAGCAGAGACCTCCAAAGCAGACATCCAAGCAACCGCTACCCCAAAACAAAACACGTGTAACACATACTTCACAAAGTCAGTGTGCCAAACAGTCACAGCCCTTAAGGCTAAACAACACACCTGATACACTTGTAATAGGTGACTCTACTGTCAGACACACTGACGTCCCACTCACCAGGCTGAACAAGGAGAAGGTCACGGTGAGCTGCCTGTCGGGCGCCAGGATCCGCCACATAACACAAGCACTCAGGTCACTCCAAAGCAAGTACAAATATGACTCAGTCATTGTGCATGCTGGTGTGAATGACCGGAGACGTACCTCCCCGGACTACATGAAAAGAGACATAGAGGAGCTCCCTGATCATGTAGCCCAGGCAGGTATGACCCTGACCTTGAGTAGCATCTTACCCTCACCAAGAATGATGCCACAATATAAAGACAAAATGATCAATTTTAACAACTGGCTAAAGTTTTGGTATCATTCAAAGGGGATCCAGTGTCTTGTCAGCCTGGGATGACATGCTCGACAAGCCACGTTGCTTCGCTAGGGACGGCTTGCACCTGTCACCCCTGGGCTTTCAGATATTGGCAAAGGCTCTTGCCACCCCCATAGTGCCTTTTTTAGGCAAGGCTCAAAAGACAAACCTGCCTCCACAGACAACACAAGGAAAAAGAAACTAAGGATAATGCTACTCAACGCCAGAAGTCTAAACCTCTAAAATGCAAGCGCTCGAGGCTCTCCTCAGTATGGAGAATATCGATGTCTGTGCAGTAACAGAGACCTGGTTCAAGGCTCCAGAGAGCACCCCAGCACTACCAGGTTATACCTCATACCATGCTTTTCGGCCTCAAAACTCAGACCGAACCACAAAGGGAGGTGGTGTATCCATATTCATCAAAGATACCCACACCTCCAGGTTAGTGGCACTGCACGAAGCATCGAAGACCATCCATGTGCAACTAACAGTGGGCAAAACTGCCTTTCAGTTTGTAGCCTGCTACAGACCACCCTCCCAAACTCAGGAACCTCACTCGGCTTTCCTGAGAACACTGGAGAATATGAAGGTCTCTCCAAACACCATTATATTGGGTGACTTCAACTACCCAAACATAGACTGGGAGCATTACTCAAGCCCCAACACCCTAGCCCAAAGGTTCCTAGAATTTATAAACTCAAATGCTATGGAACAACTAGTCACCACTCCCACAAGAGGGGAAAACATACTGGACCTGATCATCACCAACATGGGGAGTCTATGCTCCACACCAGAGGTATACCCTTCATTGGTAAGATTGGATCATAAATTAATCTCTCTGGACATCCACATCTCGACCCCACCACCAGCCCAGACAACCACAGTGAAAAACTTCTGAAAAGCTAATTTCACACTTCTCAAAACTGAGGTGAAATCTTTCAAAGCCCCCAGGCCAGTGGAAACTACAGCCCAAACTGCAGAATCCTTTATAAATGCATTCTATGGACACCTTCAGGAATGCATGGATCATGCAATCCCAAATAAAACCAAGACCCAATCCTCCAAAGGCAGGCATCCTGTCTGGTGGACCCCAGCCATAAATAAGCTATACAACAAAAGGAGGAAGCTACTACATGACAGAGCAAAATCCCTAAAAAGGAAGGCATCTCTGATCAGTACTAGCAAAAAACTACGGTCCCTCATAAAATCATCCAAGGCCAGCTTCGAGAGAAAAATTGCACAGGACACTAAAGAAAATCATAAGGCCTTCTTTTGTTATGTTAGAAACCTGGGTGGCAACTCCCAGATATGTTCGGAGTTAGTCCAAAATGACAAAAATACACTGAACCCGCAGACATTGCCAACATCCTGGCAGACAGGTTCAGTGGAAACTTCTCCCCCCCCTTCCCCCCAAAAGAGCAATCCGGCCCATAATTGAATACAATGCCCCATTTGGGATGTACCTTACCCGACACCTGGAGCAACTGGAAAGACCCCAAAAGTACCTCACCATGAGGATCAAGGGACTCAAACAGATGACCTATGCTGCTCGGTTAAAAAAACTCCAGCTCTACTCAGTTGCATACCGCCTACTTAGAGGTGATCTGTGCCAGACGTATAAAGCCATGTCCAACCCAGAATTAATAGACATGCTCCACCTCAAAAAATCCAAATCCCTTAGAGCTACACGCTCGAGGGACTTGAACCGCAACACAGAAATTAATAGGACATGCTGGAGAGACAGATTTATAACTCAGAGGCTCCTATCACTCTGGAATAGAATCCCAGTCCATGTCAGGCAGAGCCCCTCACTGACTCTCTTCAAGAGGAATCTTGACGAGTGGATGGGAGATCGTAGATTTACCCCGGGGATCACTTCTGTGTCACTACTAGACAGAGGCACAGTAAACTAACCTAAAAAGGGCACAGTAAACTCATTTAAAAGGGTGGCAAAACCAAACACACTCTGGCTAGGCTTGTAAATGCCCTAGGGCAGATAGCCCAGTACCAACCTATGAACCTATCAACCTATGAACCTATGAACTGAACTTACACGATTGTTGAGTGATTTTTCTAAAGTTTTGAGCAATTAAGTCATTCCAACTGTTGAAGGGATGATGTTCCAGGTGTCAGGAATCACTTTAGAAAAAAATGTTTTTCTCCTATGGTAAGAGCGTAAGGAGATCAAAATTAGGCATTGTCAACCATATCTCTACAGCCATATGAGTTATTTCTAAGTGCAGCAGCTTTTTAAGGGGGTTGCTGTAGTACTGATTCATTTAAAACAGAGTACCAAGAAGTAAGGCTGCCCTTGAGAGTACTAAGACTGTCCTCGAGAGTACTAAGAAGTAAGGCTGCCCTTGAGAGTACTAAGACTGTCCTCGAGAGTACTAAGAAGTAAGGCTGCCCTTGAGAGTACTAAGACTGTCCTCGAGAGTACTAAGAAGTAAGGCTGCCCTTGAGAGTACTAAGACTGTCCTCGAGAGTACTAAGAAGTAAGGCTGCCCTTGAGAGTACTAAGACTGTCCTCGAGAGTACTAAGAAGTAAGGCTGCCCTTGAGAGTACTAAGACTGTCCTCGAGAGTACTAAGAAGTAAGGCTGCCCTTGCTTGAATGGGAAGTCGAGACATTTTTGCAGTGGTTAAACAATGATGCTCACTAACTATGTCAGTTGAGAAGGATGAATCTATATTCTCTGACTTATGCAACACATCCAAGTTTTGTACTGATTGAAAAGCAGTGATTGGATGGGAATATTCCAGCCTAAGAAAAAATACATGTTTGTGGGGTCTATATTAGAACACTGAACTTTCAGAACTTCGAATGTTCTAATATCGAACCCAATTCAGTGAACGCTGACAACATTGAACATTCAGAACTAGGAAAAAATTTGCTGTTCTGAAACACACACACACAACACAAGCACACCAAACAAACAATCCACACACACACACACACACACACACACACACACACACACACACACACACACACACACCTAAAATCTTACATCTAACCCTACACTAAACTGTACATACACCGCTAACTATCTACTTACCTTAACCCAAACCCTAACCCTAAGGCCCGTCACTATCGCTCACTCACCTCACCTACGCCCTAACCCTAACTCACCTACCCCACCCTAACCCTCACGTCCACACAATCGCACACTTACCTGACCCGCACCCTAACCCTAACTCACCTAAACCTCACATCCACACAATCGCACACTTACCTGAACCTGACCTGTAACGTTCCACCACAGTGCTGAAAATAGCGAAGCGACAGAAACTGACAACCAAATTCTTTCCCTGGGAAAAAAATTCGTTTTTCTGCAGCTTTGCTATTTTCAGCATTCACTGAATAGGGTTCAATATTAGAACATTCAAAGTTCTGAAACTTCGATGTTCTAATATAGACCCTGTTTGTAAAAGAACACTATTAGCCTTGTTAATTCTTGTAATTATTATTGCAATACAGAAGAGTGACTAATGCTATCTACTATGTATAACTTTGTATGAAACATATGTTATCTAATTGTATGCATTTATCTCTTGTCAACCTATATCCTGTGGTTATGTACATGTAACATTTATTCCTTCATATATTGTTTTGTTTGTTTGATTCTACTTGGAGCTTTCCTCCCCCAGACCTCCACTGAAAAACAGTTTTAGTCAGCCAGTCTTTCCCGGTAAACAAATGTAAAATAAATAAATAAATGAAATACATATATGGCTACATATCACATAGCATCTTCAGTTAGAAGATTATGTATGTGCCCCTAAGCTGGGAAAGCACTTTTTGTGACTGTCCCACAACAAGTGGGAGGAGAGTTACCATTTGATCAAGAGTTATCCAAAGGCATTTCTGGAGGGAGAAGACTATGAGGGATGGCTTTGTTAGGCCACATATGTTGAGCATGCTATCATGCGCAAATGTTTGCTTGGTTGTTAAGAGCATAACCATTAGGAGGCAGTCTGTTAGAAAGCAACCACTTCCACAAGTTTTCAAATGCAGTCTGTTATGCCTTGTTTAGTTAAAATGGTAATGTTGCAAAGCGAACGGTCAAGATTATGAAGATCCCACAGCAGGTGACTCATAAACAGGAAGAATAGGAAGGGAACAGGAACACAGTCTTGGGGAACACTTGTGTGCATTTTTTCCAGACTTGGTTAGTCATGAATTACAAATGACAGTGGAGATAATTACTGAACCAAAAGTATACTTCAAAGAATCACCGAATTTTCATTTGTATTAGAATGTCATGATCTACAGATTCAAAGGCTCTTTATATGAACACGGCTCCAGTGAGTGTCCTTTTATTCAGTAGAATAAATGACATATGTGAATGAAAACACAGCAGTTTATGTGCATCACTTGGATCTAAAGCCATCTCTAAGTTAGAAAGGATGTCATGCTGAATAAGGTATTGCAGTGTTTGATAATATGAGTTTTTCTTTAAGTTTTGCAGCTTGATAAATATTATCTAAAGGATGGAAGTCATCAGCTATGCTAAGAGTAGAAACCTTAGGTGTGGGGATAACTGTGGCATGCTTGAACTCTGAGGAGATCATCTTAAATGCTAGGAGTAAGATAAAGATATGTGTGAGTGGGGAAGAAAGTGACTGTCATCCACTTTCAAGTAGCAATGGTGAATTATAAATAGTATTAACTATTGTAATGCTTAGAAAGTTTACTGAGTAAAATTTTAATTTGTTTTATGGCAGTAGCTTTAAGTTAGAAATGTGTGTATTTAAAAGTTGTGTGCAAAGGGTCAAAGTGGATTGTGTGTGGTTTTCATGCTGAAAAACATTGCGTTTTGGTTTGGGTGGGATTCAGTTGTTATTTAGTACAGCATTAATTGTCTTAGGAGATATTGTTTTCTTACCTTTAGAGTTAGCTATTTTGGTTGGGTATTGTGGCTGGCTAAGCCTTTTAATGTTTACCACTACTGGTTATGTTTGCTGACATGCAATTGTTGATGAATCTACAGTATCCCTATTTATCTATATTAGATTGATATATGATTTTTTTCTAGTGGAGTAACTTAGAGTCTTGTTTTTATTTTGACTTCTCTGATCACAGGGACTCATTATTGTTACCTAACCTGATCCCTGAGTTTTAGGTTCATAGTACATACTAGGCCAATGACCAACAGAGCCTTTATATGCCTACCTGTACAACCCAACTCAATTTTGTCCCTATGTATAATGGGTGTTTATTAGGAGGGGGTATGTTAGCTAGGAAGTTTCTAAAGGTTATGTGGGGGGCATGTCAGTTTTAACATTACTGTCTGCCTCTGTCAGAGACATTGGGGCTAGACCCAGGGAACATTTGATTTCCCATCCATTGGTCAAGGTTACACTGAAATAGGGTTAGGGATGGATCCAGCTTCACATGGATAGGGAGCCTGTTATCCATAGCAAGGGGATCCTATGAGACACATATCTGACTTGACAACATGTCTTATTCATGTCACAATCAAAATTTAAATCCTTGGATCTAGTGGTTTATTTTGCAGATGTGCAAACAGTCCATCACAGCTACAGCCAAGGTATCTTGTATGCCATATATAGATTGCCTCTCAGTAACCTGTAGGAGATAAAGTACTAGAGAGAGGGATGTAAGGCAATCCATACAGGACAATGTGTTTATACCTTAGATTCTCTTAGTAAGGAACCTTTTGAGTAATCCACCTGTTGCATATGCTTAGTCAGGTGCATGCTGAAGAAGGCATTATTCTCAATAATGGGTCTGACAAAGGCCAAACAAAGTGGCACTGTGACTTCCTTGGACATGAATGCCATGCTCTTACTTGTAAGTCAGGTGACATAGTGTGATTCTCTTACCACCTTGGCCAAAGGCCATATTACTGTCTACATATGTTCCCAGATCTCTGACTACCAGGTCAAATCTTAGGGGAATCTTATCAATGGAGTAATTAGCCTTGGTGGCAGTTTTCTCAAAAGGCGCTAAAATACATCTCTTGGCATTAAATTTTAATCCATGACTTTGGCACTAGTTATTTGTTAGACCATCTTGTATGGTGTTTGTGTTATGCCAGGAATGTAAGACAGCTCTCATTTTGGAGTCAACTATGAACTTGGTCAGACAAAGGCCCTTGACATTAGCCATTACCTAGTAGATGCCAAATAGGAGTAGTCCCATAACAGAGCCTTGAGGTACCCTGCTGTTGAACAGTCTCTTAGTGGAAGTGGTATTTCCAATCCTGACTTCCTGGTTCCTGTCTTTGAGGCAGCTGGCAATCCAATGATGTAGGTAGGGGTTTACACCAGTTCGGTGAGTTTGTCAACTATACATGAGAGAGATATTGCACTGAATGTGTTAGCCAGGTCCAGGTAGATGGCATGCACAATTTTACCCTCATCCATTGCCTTGTTGACCTTCTCAAAGAAGTCCACCAGGCTTAATAGGCATGAACCTCACTTAAAGCAAAACCTGGTTGTGTCCAGTGTCTGAAGGTAGTCTATGTCTTTGTTGATCATTTCCATGATAATTTGTTCCATGGCTTTGGACATTAGACTAGTCAGACTACTAGGTCTATACTTTCTGGGATCGGTTTACGGTCCACCCTTAAGAAGTGTGATAACAGTTGCAGTTCTTCAGTCTTTATTTGCTGATGTAGATCAGGGCAAGTCATGGGCTTTCTAGTGATCAAAGTCTTCTAGTTTTCAGAGGACAAATTTTGCCATCTATGGTAATTAGAATGCTGAGGAGTATTGAAAGTACAGTTTCAACACAGGAGAGAAATCAAAGTTATTCAGCTGTGTAAATAGGGCATCATTTAAGGATTCAGTTATTTCTCAAGTGGAGATTATAAGGTTCTGGTTACTCAAGGAGTTAGGAAGTATACATAAAATATGAAGTTGTTCAGGATAATTTATCAGAATTATATCCTTCATGGAGTGCTTAGTTGAGCTTATATTTAATTTATGCCTATTTGTATTAGGTGGGTCAGGCTGTGGGTTAGTGTGATTCTGGTCAAATAGCTGGAAAGGTCAAGATAAAGAACACTGATAAAGAATACTTTATGATGACTACAGTGTGACAGAATTTTATTAAGTGAGGATTCAAAGGTAGAGAGTTTGGCAAAGGGTGGGATGTAAACTGTGGCAAGTAATCTCATGTGATAAGATATTGTCATTTGGATTAGTGAGTAGTTGGGGTTATCTCTGGTACAGATCCTTTAACAACAGAGTAGTGAAGAGGATGTTACTTTTTTACTAAAGTAAATATGCCTGCACCTTGTCTGTTTACTGGGTAATTTGCATTGGTTACTGTGTAATCTGGGGTGATGCTGGGGTATACAGGAGTGATCTTTTAGTCATGATTTAGTTTTCTCTGCTCCTGCAGTATTGTTTTGGTGATGCTACAGTTCCAAACAAAGCCACTTCTGGTTTTCACAACAGATAGTTATGGTTGTAATAGTGCAGACGTAGGATCCTGCCTGGGTTTACAGACATGTCATTGGCTTGTTATAGTAGTAGAATTGCTAGGAGTGAGAGTAATTTATGATATTAGAATATGGGAATGCATGGGAGATGAGATAGGAAAGTTACAGACATGACCATAAAGACGTTTGCAAAGTGAAAATGGTTGACTCTTGTATATGGATTGTTCAACACAAGTACTTCGGGCTTGTACTGTATTAAAAGATTTCAACATAGCAGGTATATTTTAAGTGAGGCAGTTTTCATATAAGAGTGGAGAAGATGGAAAGTGGTACAAATTAATATACAGCAGGAAAACTAAAAGTGAAATTGAACTTGTTTTTTATTACATTAACAATACAATTTCAGTTGGGGAGTTTAATTGGCTTTAGCTATCAGTAGATAGAGAAACCGGTGGTTGGTATGATAATATGTGGAGTAAGGAAATGCATGGAACTAAGGGTGTGATACATGTACGTTTGAAGAAGGGAAGATGTGAGGTGTGGAATTAGTCTAAGTCAAAAAAGAAGGTTACAGGAACTATACATTTTTCTATCAGGCAGGGTGGCTGGGGATGGGGGAGGGAGTAAAATACATACTGAGGAGCTGTGAAAGTTAATCCACATATACACAGATCATCATCCTGTGTACATGGCATTGTACAACAATTAGCATCTGTGCTGTAAGTAAAAAGATTTTAAAATGATGCATACTTTAAAAGCAAGGTATTGTTATGCCATAAGAGCTTCACAGTTTCTATGGCAAGCTCACTAGTTTCCACTAATAGGAATAGATGGGGACACTGATGCTTTACCTGCCATAGGTGAGCTGTGGTAATCCATGTACCTGCCAAACAGTTAATGTCAGTATAGCTGCCTTTTAAAATAACAGGGCCCTAATCATCAATGCAAGGTACATTAAATACATTTTGATATGCTCCCTCTGAAGACAAGCATTCTTCAACCCATCTTACAAACTGATGGACTCCCAAGATAATATCACTGGCCTAGAAAAAAAAGCATTCAGTTTAAGAAGTTTGTTTGTGTCTTTCGGCTTTTCCTGGTTAGGGGTTGGCACAGCGGAACTCCGGTCTGCTAATGATTGGTAGCGGATTTTTATGTACCGGGTTACCATCCCTGACGCACAATCTTCAACGAAGGCACGCCCCATTCACGTATGCCTCCACACAGAAGACGCTCTAGCTGAGAATTGAACGGGACAACGTCTTGCTATGGGCGACAATGCTACCGCAGCACCACCACCGCATTCAGTGTAAGAAGTAACTCTACCAAATAAGTGGATGTGTGAAAGCTATTTGCAGATTTTTTTCAAATTATGTTGGAAATGGTGCATTAAAGTGCAATGTTGTCAGACATTGTGTGTGTGTGTGTGTGTGTGTGTGTGTGTGTGTGTGTGTGTGTGTGTGTGTGTGTGTGTGTACATGGAAATGTGTGTCACTGTCTGTAGATATTTGGTGGCCCACCAAGCAAATGGAAAGTATATATATTCTTTATATAAAATACTTTCAAGAAGCTCTAAAGTGTGGGAAATGGAACATGAACACATTTGCAAAATCAAATGTTCACAGTTGCCTGTCTGGGGAATTTGAGAAGGTCCTAAAACCCTGATGTTTCAGATGTTGGACTATGAGCTCCTCAGCAGATGCTCAGGTGACAGATATTCACTGTTGTAAAGTGGTGATGTAATTGAGGTGATTCCCCCTGCTTGGACAAATGCTAAAAGCAAGCAGTTCTAAAAGTGAGAGTTTTTAACTAGGATGATTAGTTCAGTTTTAAAGCAAACAGCAGCGTTTTGTGCTAGTGGAGGCATGCCATGTGAAATATGCTCCTACAGAACTTTACTGATGATCCTATATTGCATACTCTTACAATTTAGTGAGAATATGCAAAAAATATAAAAAATAATCACAAACAACTGAATCAGGATCTCCTATACATAAACAGGCCAGAGAAACATGGAAAATCTTCTACTCAATAATAAGAAACAAAATTAGGTGGCACACACTGAAATTCATATGAAAAATACTAGCAAAGCAAATACTTTTATGTAGAAAAGGTACAAATGATTTATCTGCTTGTACTGGGGATAGACTGTACCAGTCAACTGACTAAGATTTCTTCTGTTTGTAGTTCTGTTTTGGATGAACGTGGAAATGTAAAATGTAAAAATAAAAACCTCATCTTCATACCTTCTGAACTCGGAGATTATTTTCTATAAACACAAAGTAGACAGCCAACACCATGAAGTCTGACATACTGTAATTATGCAGTGAATGCATTGTTGTGTAAATGTAAAGGCAGATGTGGAATATAGGATCTCAAAGATAATTAACATGTCTCAGTGCTACTTTCAATGGCAAAGAAATCTTTCTAATATTTAATTTATGTCAACTGTCTGAAGTATTTGCCTCAGCATTCTGCAGAACTTCACCTTATGTACAATTTTCCATACTGCAGCTGGCTGTAAAGCATTGTATTGTTTAAATAACTGCCAAAACAATTAATACTATGTTTGCAGCAAACTTTTTATCTAACAGAGTGCCAGCTGCAATAGCATTTTGGATGCAACAATTCAATGAAAGGCTGGTGAGATATATACTCTACAGAAGAAATCTTAGCCTGCTATATAATACTATATTTGCTTCGGAAGTCAGAAATTAGGAAAGATGAATAAAGGCCAATTTCATGGGGCTATCTAAGGGAAAATTGAAGCGTTTTCAAGCTTGATATGAAATACTAACAGAAGCAGTTACATTGCAGCAAAAGAACAAAGCATTTACAATTTGCTGCTGTCAAAAGGCAGAAAGCACTAAAGGTCTTAAGGCAAACATTAAGCCAGTAATTAAGACAATGCTATGTGTTTCTGTTGGTGAAACTGACAGCCTGCCACTATATGAAACAAAAGGAGATGACAGCATTAACTGCTGTACACAGGTGCGCAGGAGACAAACCATAATTTTCCTCCATAGGATTAACTTGAAGTACTTCTGTATGCACAAATGATGCATGTACAGATGAGATCATCCCTTGAATGGCAGCTTGTGTTCAATGGATCTTTTCTGACTAATAATAAGTAAATAAAACAGATATTTATTTTATTTATCTTAATTGTTTATTTCAGTTTGATGACTAAGCAAGTCCACTGGGCCAAGAAGAGCCAGTTTTCACAGGAGGCCCGGGGAGAAAAGCTCCAATGACTCACTACATACATATACAACTTAGTATAAACATAATTGTCAGGTTAAGAATACAGCATTTTACATACATTGTACTGAATAAGTTCGCATATTAATACACAAAGCAGTATGACGTGAACATCAGGTTGATGCTACCAAGAAGGATAGACATTTTGTGCTGTAGAGGAACTCTGTTACTATGCATTCACAGCTTATGTTGCTTCAATCCATATAGCACAACTGCTCATGAGGAGAATGTAGTGGTAGCCAGTCCAGCACACAGGCTGAGACAACTTCAGGCATTGTCACATGACACAAATCAGACTACCTAGAAGATAAGAAGGTCCTGTATCATGAATATGTAACTGTCTAGAGTATCGGGCACTGAACTAGTCCATTCATTACTATGTCCAGTGACATCAGCAATTCCACAGACTGCGCACTATTTACATGGAGTAGCAGTCTTGCATCTCTTACACTAGTGAACATAGAAGCCATACCCAGTGCCCCATGCAACATTCTAGGCTACATGTAATCTTAGTATCCATGACAATATAAAATATCAGAGAAAGCTGCACGATACAATGTGCTACCTAACATATTAATGTAAGTTCTTGTCAATTTCACAGGCACTTTTGATGAGAATGCTATATCCCATCTGCAGACTAAACTACGAAGAGGATCCAGTGTTACTCCCTTCAACTTAAAAATGCTATGCATTGGTCATTATGGGCAGTGCAAACAACTTAAAAGGCTATGCGATTGACAAGGTGATGTTTCATCTAATACACTGGGCTAGGTAGAAATTCAGTCATTTTTTTCTGTAACTGAGCATGCTATCTTTGGAGATCAGACAATGTACTGACTAATCCACCAAAATACCCTGCCAAATGGTGTAGAACAAGCTTATGCCAGTATTTTTATTGAATGTGATTTATAACCAGAAAAAAGATTGTTAAGGAAATGCATCTTCCAGCAGACCCTTTGTTTCTGATCAATTACTCACTCAGACTTGGGGACAAGAAATGTCAAGAAAATACAGTTGTGTAAAATCTTACCATAACAGTAGATGTCCTCTTCACTGTTGCAGTTTTATTCACTGAAAGGATCTCCTGGCAAGTACAGCTCAACATCTGGTCAGTATTTTATAGGTGACGTACATCACACTTATGCTCCCCGTGTAGGGCATAGGGCATTAAGGTATGGATGCAAATACTCAGAACCAAATTGCCCCAGGAGGGACAAAAGCCCCCCCCCCCCCAAGGACAGTCTGGAACATGTACATCCAGAAAAAAAAAGTTTGGAAGGGAAGGGAAAGAAAATGAAAGGTCCTCAAACAGAAGTAGTAAATGATGGGGGCAACAGTCATAACAGAGGAGGGAAGGGGGAATGAATGCTGCAGCAGTGAAGAGAAAGACATCTACTGCTATGGTAAGATTTTACACAACTGTACCATGTCCTTCCATATCACTGTGGCAGTATTCCTTACAATAGGGAGATTACAATACCTCAGGAAAAAGACTGGGAGGAGGAAGGACAAGAAGAGTCCTCTAAAATCCATGCAGAACAGGCCTGGCCCTGGAAACAACATCCAATCTGGAATGCTTAGTAAAAGTTTGAACAAAGGACCACGTAAGCAGCTTTAAGGAAGGAATTGGTGTCCAAACCCTTGAAAAAGACAAAAGAAGAAGCAACCATCCTAGCAGAATGTGCCTTTATAGATGAAGAAAGACATTTGCCATGAAAGGAACAACAAATGAAAAAGTCCTTAGAAATCCAGGAGGAAATGGTTTGCTTAGAAACAGCTAAACTCAAAATCCTGGGATGAAAACAAATAAAATGTTGCTCAGATTGTGAATAACCTTTGTTTTATCCAAATAATATGTGAGCTGTCTAGTAAGTCCAAGGTGTGGGAAATCTTCTCAATGGCAAACTGTGGAGAAGTAAAATAAAAAAAAGGAAACTGAATTGACTGATTAAGGAACAACTCATTAACTACCTTGGCATAAAAGGAGGATTAGTATAAAGAGACACATCTCTATGAAAAACTAAAAAAAGAGGAATGGCCATAATAGCCTGAAGTTTAGAAACTCCTGGCTGAAGTAAGAGTTAACAGCAGAACACTCTTCAAGTACAAATTTACAAGAAAGCTCAACCTGCAGGTTCAAAAGGAGATGGAATTAACTTTTCAGGAACAAATCTGAGGTCCCGGGAAGGAGTAATACGCTTTCTCGGGGGGGGGGGGGCTGATATGAAGGATGCCTTTAAGAACTTGCTTCATCTCAAACTGAGAAGCCAAAGGAGGGTTCAACAGAAGACAAGCAGAGATAGCTGACAGATGAGCTTTGACTGACGAGTATGCCAAACCAGTATGGAGCAGATCACACAGAGAACCAGAGGAACCCCTACTGAAAAGGAATCCTGATGGTGAGAGTGGCATCTAACAGAAAATCTTTAGACCTACATGATTTTCTGGTAGTGGGTTTCCTGACCTCCTGCAGAACCTGAAGCACATCACCGTGAAAGAGTTGTCTAGAACGGATCATAACCCTATCACCCACAGTGTCATGTGAAGAGTAGACAGGTGTGAATGGAAAAAGAGACCACTTGTCCTGTGTGAGAAGATCCACCTGGTGAGGTAACTTGTTATGATTGCCCCTGGCCAGATGTAAAAGAAGAGGGAACTAGTGCTGTCTGGGCCAAAAGGTGTCACCAACAAGATCATGGGAGAGTCCTACTTGATCTTGTGCAGAACTCTTGGTAGCAGAAGGAAGAGAGGAAAGGCATACAGAAACATTCCTTTCCAAGGAAAAGACAGGGCCATCCACTTTCCAAGTCAGAGGACACTGTACTCTCAAACAGAATAGAGGAAGTCTGTTCAGAGGCCAGGTAAAAAAGATCTAACTGTGGAACCCCCCCTCAGATGAACAATGTCTAGAAACACATCCATGTGAAGCATCCATTTATGAGTCTGTGTTCTGGACCTTCTCAGAGAGTTTGGCTGGAGAATGTGCTCTGAAGGAATATAAGCTGCCTGAGGAGTCAGTTGATAACTGATAGCCAGATTTGCAGCCTGAAGAGCCAGTCTGCAAAGGAGATAAGACCTTGTACCCTCCCCACTTGTTGATATACCAAATCATGGTGGTACTGTCCATGAAGATTTTCAGGGGGCCAGGGAGGAAAAAGGGAATTAATAAACTGTAGAGACAGAAGCAGAACCCTCATCTCTTTTATGTTGATATGGTCCGACATCTGATGAAGAAGCCTGGGACTCTGAACTTTCAGAAGGCCTCAAGAAGTGCCCTACCCCTGGTCTAAGGCATCCACGAACAGTCCTTGGGTAGGAACTGGAGCATGAAAGGGCAGTCCCGGATTGACAGAAATTTGCTGAATCCACCAATGGACCTTGAGGTGGCAACAATGTTGAAGCCACACCCATTTGATTTACCACTGAATCTTCCTCATATGGAATCTGACAACAGGAAGCATGGGAATAGTGGAGGCCATAAACCCCAGAACTCACAGAAATTCCCTACCTGTGACAGAGGACAAAGGAAAAAGAGACTGGAAGAAGGCTGCCAGAGACAAAACCTTGGGAGCAGGAAAAGAGGCCAACATTGGAATTGTCTGAATCCTGCCGCTGAAAAATATATGATCCCAGGAGAGCATAAGCACCAACTTCTTGAGAATGATGTTGAACCCCAGATGTTGTAAAAGACAAGTGGTAAAGTGAAGGTTTTGTTGAGGACTACCGGGAGAAGGACACTGAATAAGCAGATCATCTAGATAATGAAATATATGTATCCCTCAAAGCATGCAAAAGGCAGTGACAGGAGTGAAGCATTTGGTGAATACCCTTAGGGCAGTAGAAAGGCCAAAGAGCAAAGCGGAGAACTGAAAATGAGAGGAAGAAAGAGTGAAACATAAACATTTTCTGAATAGATGAGGAATAGGGATGTGAAGATAGGCATCCTGGAGGTCTACAGAGACCAAGAAGACCTGGGAAGAAAAAGAGGAAAGTAAGTCTGAAGAGAAAGCATCATGAAAGAAGACACCTTCAGAAAGGTGTTGATGAGAGAGAAGTCCAGAATGGGTCTCCAATCCCCTCCTTCTGAGGATCCAAAAACATCCTGGAGCAAAAATGGTTACCAGAAGAGAGGTAAAAATATTTACCAGAAGGGAGAAGGTAAACACTTGCACCACACCACACTCATCACATAGTCCCTCAAAATTTACAACACCAAAACACACACATAGAAACGCAAAACACACACCTACATTTACAAAGGCTTTCAATATAAACCTGCTCAAGCAAGAGGGACCTCCAAAGCTGCCCCCCTACACAATCCAAATGACACATAGCCCACAATCTCAGTGTGGCACTCAACCACAGCCCATAAGGCATAACAACGTACCCAACATTCTAGTCATAGGTGACTCAATAGTCAGGCACACAGATGTTCCACTCAGCAGGCTAAACAAGGAGAAAGTTACTGTCAGCTGCCTGTCAGGTGCCAGGATCCGCCACATACCACACACACACTCAGGTCACTCCACAACAAGTACAAATATGATTCTGTCATTGTCCATGTTGGTGTGAATGACCTGAGATGTACCTCCCTGGACTACATGAAAAGAGAGATGGAGGAGCTCTCCGATCTTGTAACCCAGGCAGGTATGACCCTAGCCCTCAGTGGCATCCTGCCATCACCCAGAATGATACCACAGTACAAGGACAAAATGATTGACTTCAACAATTGGCTAAGCTTCTGGTGTCATTCTAAGGGGATCCAGTATTTGTCTGCCTGGGATGACATGATCGACAGACCATGATGCTTAGCCAGAGATGGTCTGCACCTGTCGCCCTTGGGATTCTGGATACTGGCTAACACTCTTGCCAGCCCATAGTGCCTTTTTTAGGCAAGGTTAAAATGACAAATTCACCACCATAACAGGTACAAGCAAGCAAAAGCTGAGGATAATGCTATTCAATGCTAGAAGTCTAAAACTCAAAATGCACTCACTCGAGGCACTCCTTAAAATGGAGAACATCAACATCTGTGCAGTGACAGAGACCTGGTTCAAAGCTCCAGAGAGCACCCCTGCATTACCAGGCTATAATATATACCACACCTTTCAGCCACCTAACCTGGAACGAAGCACTAAAGGTGGAGGCGCGTCCATATTCATTAAGGATATCCACACCTCCAGGCTAGTTGCACAGCATAACGCATCCGTGATTATCCAAGTGCAACTAACTCTGGGCAACACCGCAATCCAAATTGTAGCTTGCTACAGACCCCCCACCATGCCCCAGGATTCCCACTCCTCATTTCTTGATACACTGGAAAATATTAGGGTACAATCCAACACCCTAATAATGGGTGATTTCAACTACCCCATCATTAACTGGGAAAACTACTCATGTACCAACTCTTTTACTCAATGTTTTCTAGAATTCATAAATTCCAATGCCTTGGATCAACTTATTCACACCCCCACCAGAGGCAGCAATATCCTACACCTGGTCATTACCAACATGGGCAACCGTTGTTCCACACCAGAGGTCAATTCCTCATTGGTCAGATACGACCACAAGCTAATCAATCACCCTAGACATCCACATCCTGCCCCCACCCCCCATTACGGAAACCACCATAAAAAACTTCTCCAAAGCCAACTTCACACTTCTTAAGACAGAAGTGGCAAACTTCATGACACCCATGCAGACAGACAATAGAGGTACAACTGTCAAATTCTACACAAGTGCATGGATCATGCTATCCCTAACAAAACCAAGATGCTATCCTTCAAAAAAAGGAAGACAATCTGGTGGTCCTCTGCCATATACAAACTTTACAACAGAAGAAAGAAACTGTTGCAAAAAAAGAGTAAAATCCCATGACTGGAGGAGCTCCCTGGTCAGCCTCAGTAAGAATCTGAGATCCCTCATAAAATCCTCCAAAGCTAATTACAAAAACAAAATTGCCACTGACTCTAAAGACAACCACAAAGCATTCCTATAGCTATGTCAAGGATCTCTGTGGCAACACTCAGATCTGCTCTGAGTTATAGCACAATGGCACTAAATATACAGAACCAACTGATATTACCAACATCCTGGTAAGGTTTAGTGCTAACTTTACCCCCCCTCCCACCTCCTAGAGGGTCTATCTCTATACCAGAAGAATGCAAAGTTCCTGTAATCACGGCTGCAAAAGTAAAAAACACACTCTCCAAAGCCAAGAACACAGCATCCATGGGACCTAACAATATCCCAGGCTACATTCTACACGAACTACAGAATGAACTGGCACCCCACCTAAGTACCATGTTCAATCATAGCCTCACCTCAGGCTTTGTGCCCACTGAATTGCGCACTGTGACGGTTATCCCACTCTGCAAAGGGGGAGCCATGATGGACCCCGGGAACTACCGCCCCATTAGCCTGACGAACCTGGTCTGCAAGGCTATGGAACATATCATCATGGAACTCATAAACAAAGACATTGGTAATCTCCAAACTCTGGACCCCACCCAGTTCGGGTTTGTAAAAGGCAGATCATATCTCTAATAGACTTCGATGAAGCAGTCACCAAAGCCATAGATGAGGGTAAGGTGGTTCACACAGCCTATCTAGATCTCACCAAGACTTTCGATACCATCCCCCACTCTGGAATTATAGATAAACTCACTAAATGAGTTACGCCAACTGGCTCATGGACAGAACCCACACTGTGAAAGTAGCAGACTCCAAATCCGACTTCAGACCAGTGACAAGTGAAGTACCACATGGTTCAGTCCTGGGTCCTCTCCTGTTTGGCATCTACTTCTTTGAAGTACAGGCTAACACAGAAGGTCTTTGGCTAATGAAGCTTGCAGATAACTGCAAACTGGGAGCCATAATCAAAACTCCTAATGATGTGGGCAGCCTACAAAAGGGCCTCACTGAGACAGATGCCTGGTGTCAATGCCATGGCCTGAAGCTCAATGCCAAAAAGTCCATTGTCATCTCCTTTGGTAAAAACTCTGTACCCATGAACTACCACATAGGTGGCAGTCTACTTAACACCGAAAGTGTGATAAGAGACCTTAGGACACAGGTGGAGAGTAGTCTCTCCTTTGATAATCACATCACCACAGTAGTCAGGAAATCCTTCTACGTGGCACACCTCATTACAAAAGGTTTCTCATCCAGAAAAAAAGAAGTAATTGTTTCCCCTCTACTTATCACTCATTAGACACATTCTAGAGTACAGCGCCCCTTTTGGTATGTACCTCACAAGACATCTACAACTGGAAAGGCCACAGAAATACCTCACAAAGAGGATTACCGGCCTGAAACAGATACCCTATGCAGACCACCTCAAAAAACTCCAGCTTTACTCCGTCACATATCGCCTACTCAGAGGTGATCTCTGCTTAACATACAAAGCTATGTCAAACCGAGAGCTGTTGGACATGCTCCACTTAAAGAAATCCCAATGCCTCCGAACTACACACTGTAGGGACCTAAACCTTGTCAACACAATAAACAGAACATGGTGGAGGGATAGATTCCTGTCCCAGAGACTTCCCATACTCTAGAACAGACTACCTATCTATGACAAACAGAGCTCCTCATTAGCACACTTCAAGAAAAATCTTGATGATTGGATGGGAAATAGGAAATTCACCCTGGGGATCACTTCTGTGGCTCTGCTCGACAGAGGCACAGGAAAATAATTTTCTTGGGTGGCGAAAGCCAGGGTATCTTTTTGGCTAGGCTTATATAGGCCCTAGGGCCAATAGCCTAGTACCTACATATGAACCAACTTGGTTGGATGGAACAGTTTGAATAGTGCCCTGATCAAAAAGTGACTGCAAAACCTCTGGGGAAAAAATAGATTTGGTCTAGAGGAGGCTGTGGAATGCCTGAAAATGGGAGAGGGGAAAGAGATTTCTACATCAAGAACTACCCCTGATGAATGACACACAGCATACAAGAGTCTGAGATGATATGTTGCTAATTTGGGAGAAACACAGAAAGGTGGAGAGACAGGGGGACCTGGACAAGGGGAAGAGGAGGCAAAATGCCAAATAGAAATAGGCTAGTCCTTAAATGAAGGCCTCTAAGAAGTAGGAATCTGTGTGGTCTTATCAGGATGAATACGCTTGGACCCCCTCTTACTTTGGGAGGTTGAGGAGTTTGCCTGTGAACAAAGGCAGATTTAGAAGGGTAATTCCACTGGCATTTGGGTATGGTGAAGACAAAAATATATGTCTGAGTTCCTGTATGGCCTTACCCTTATCCTTGAGGGACTTGAAAGTACAGTTTTGTACCTACCATAAATGTAGATGTTCGAGTGCTCATACAGCTGCAGTCATTACAGATGGGTTATCCTGCCATCAGGCGGGTCCTCGGTCAGCCAAATTCCAAAGTCTAGGTCTGGCGTCAGTTGTCGTCACTTCTTCCCTGACGTCAGTGTGGCAGGGGTATAAAAGAGGCAGCCGACACCATTTTCTTCAGTTTTTCTTGCCCCAGATGTCAGGTGCCCCCAGAAGGAAGGCAAAACATAATGTTATGCAAACATGCAATATAGATAAATCAAAAAACAGTAGTTGCAAGCAAATACACCATAAAAGAATACCCCAAATAGGTTGTATAATAAAGATGTTTGTCATAAGGCCTGTCCTAAGAGGGGACGGAGGGGGGGGGTAACCTGGACTGCAGCTGTATGAGCACTCGAACATCTACATTTATGGTAGGTACAAAACTGTACTATGTTCATCGTGCATACAGCTGCAGTCATTACAGATGGGTAGAATCCCAAAGCTAAGTAAGGGTGGTAGGCACTAAGTGGAACTAGGAGAAGTGAGGATGCCCTGCAGGACTGCTGTGGCAAAGCCCGCTCTAGATTTTGAGTATAGTGGAAGGTGGTAGTGCTTGGAGAAAGTGTGCACTGAACTCCAAATAGCTGCTTCCAAAATGTCCTTGGTAGGGACCCCCTGAGGAAAGCTGCAGAGGTAGCTGTGGCCCTGGTGGAGTGGGATCTGATGTATGCAGGCACAGATTTTCCATGAAATGAATAACAAAAGCGTATGCAGTGGGCTATCCATTTTGAAATTGTCTGTTTGGAAAAAGCCTTTCCTTGAGCACCTGTAGCATAGGACACAAAGAGTTGCTCAGATTTCCTGAATGGCTTTGTTCTGTCCAAGTAATAACAAAGTTGTCTGTGAATGTCCAAGGAATGTAGTAGTCTCTCCCCTTTGTTCTGTGGATTTGGATAAAAGGTAGGTAAGTGGATAGTCTGATTCAAAGCTACACTGGATACTACCTTTGGAATGAAGGTAGGGTTGGTTCATAAGGAAACTCTGTCCTGATGGAAAATGATGAATGGTTGCACAGCCATGAGGGCCTGCAGTTCCAAAACCCTGCATGCTGAGGTGATAGCCAGAAGGAAGGCTGTTTTCCATGACAAGTATTGTAGCTCTGCTGAAGAAGCCGGCTCAAAGGGAGGCAGGGTCAGCTTTTCCAATATGAAGTTGAGGTCCCAAGCTGGAACTGGTGGTTTCCTTGGGGGTTTTATATTTTTTGCCCCTCTGAGGAACTGCCTTAATAGAGGATGTAAGAATAGAGGAGGGTCTGTGTTGTATTGTGCAGAAATGTCTGAAGCGTGGATCTTGATGGAGGAGAAGGAAAGGCCACTGTTTAACATCTCAGCTAGGTACTGTAAAATTGAGGTATATTTATTACCCTAGGATTCTGGCCCTTTTCTTGATTCCAGGAACAAAATCGTTTCCATTTGGCGGAGTAGGCTTTTCTAGTAGAAGGTCTTCTGGCCTCCAAGATGACATCCTGCACCTCCTTGGAGAGGAGAGTCTGTTGGGAAATTAAGGTATTCTCCATGCAGCTAGATTTAGGGTTTTGAGCTGGCTGTGAAGGGTTTTGGATTTGTGCTCGGACAACAGAAGAGGGACTAGAGGTAGGATCCATGGTGGGGAGTGTGTCAGGCTCTTTAGGAGCGGATACCAGTGTTGTCGTGGCCAGTCTGGAGCAATGAGAATCATTTGTGGCCTCTCTGCTCTGGCTTTTAATAGAACTTTGGTCAGTAGAGGCGGGAAGGCATAGACTGTCAATGTTGTCCAATTGAAAGAGAGTGAGTCCACTTTCCAGGCCTGTGGATGATAGGTCCTTGAACAAAATGTTTTCAACTGGTAATTTCTGTGGGTAGCAAATAGATCTATGTCTGGCTGTCCCCATGCCCAAGTTATCTTTGAGAAAACTTGAGGATGCAACTTCCATTCATGTGGATCTGTCATATTTCTGCTTAGGTTGTCTGCTAGTGTGTTTTCCTTCCCTGGCAGAAATTGTGCCTGTAGTTGAATTTGCAATTCCAGAGCTGTGTTCCATAGGGTCATGGCTTGCCTGCACAGGGGGTATGAATGAGTTCCCCCTTGTTTGTTTATGTACCACATGACTGTGGTGTTGTCTGTCCTGATCAATAGCTGGCCTGGATGCAGTAGGTCTTTGAAGGTCATAAGGGCATTCTGCACGGCTAGCATCTCTCCTTTTGGTTGATGTGTAGATGCTTCTCTTTTTGGGACCATTTTCCCTGAATGCACTGATCTGCCATGTGTGCTCCCCAGGCGTAGTCTGAGATGTCCGTTGTGATGATTTGAGTTGCTTGAGGTACACAGAAAGGGAGACCTGTGTTTCTTTGGCATGCTTGAGCCCACCACAAAAATTCCTTTTGAAAGCATGGAATGAGTGGTATAATTGTTTCCAAGCTGTGGCTGTGTTGAGACCATAAGTTTTTTAGGTACCATTGTAGTTTCCTCATATGCAGCTTTGCACATGGGATTAGTAGGATGCAAGATGCCATGAATCCCAGAGCCTGCAGGACTTTCCTTGCAGTTAGTCCGGTGAACGTTGCCATTTTGCTGAAGTATTGAGACAGTTGCCCTTGTTTGTCTGGCGTGAGGTAGGCCATCTGGGTGGTTGTATTTAAGCTGGCACCCAGGAAAATTATCTGTTGAGAAGGTATTAGTTTTGATTTCTTTTTGTTCACTGTGTATCCCAGGAAGTTTAACAGTTTTATTACAAACGCCAGATGCTGCAATAGAATGTCCTTGCTGTTCGCTTGGATCAGGCAGTCGTCCAGATATGGGTAGATTTGTATTCCTTGTAGTCTGCAGAAGGTAATTACTGATGCCAGGCATTTCGTAAACACTCTGGGCGCAGTAGATAAGCCAAAGGGCAATGCAGAGAATTGGTAATGGGTTGAACCTGCAAGAAATCTGAGGTATCTTCTGCAATCTTGTCTGATAGGGACATGCAGGTATGCCTCCTTGAGGTCCAATGTTACCAGCCAAGACTCCTTGCCTAGCATGGGAAGAAGCTGCTGTAATGTGAGCATCTTGAATTTTGGCACCTGTAGATATGTGTTTAGGATGGATAGGTCTAAGATAGGTCTCCAATCTTTGTCTTTCCTTGGTACCAGGAATAGTCTGGAATAAAAACCTTGACCTTGTTCTTTTGCAGGTACCTCTTGAATCGCTTTCATTTCCATGAGAGCGGAAATTTGTCTTTGTGCCTCTGCCCTTTGATTTTGTGGCAGGTTTGGCATGCCTCTCATTTTTGGAAGAGTGTGAAAGTGGAACCTGTAGCCTCTGTATATAATGTCCAGAATCCATTTGTCCTGTGTAACAATATGCCACTTTTTTGAAAATAATGCCAGTTTTCAACCCAAAGGTGCTGCCATTAAAGCTTTGCTTGGCAGGCATAGGGGGAAGTCATTGTGTCTGTTTTCTTAATGACTGTGATCTTTCTTCTCCACCTCTTGGGGTTGGTGCTTGCCACTGTCTTGCTCTGTAAGATCCTTGAGGTTGTCCTCTACCCCTTGGGCATCTGTATCTGCCCCTTTGAGGTCTGTCCGTGGTTGGAAAGACCAATTTTTTGAAGGCCAGTTTCTGCTGAAGCGTGGAGGTTGTACCTGCAGGAAATCTTTCACTGTTTGCATAGATTTCGCTTTTTCCTCCATTTTCTTTAGTACCTCCTTAGCTTTAACACCAAACAATACATCTTTTTGAAGTGGTGCATCTAATAACTTTGCTTTGACATGATCTGGTAAGGTTTGCTCTTTGAGCCAAGCATGTCTACGTATAACAGACCCTGTGACAGCAGCTCTACACGAGGCCTCTAAAGCATCAAAACCACACTGCAAGGTATGTTTACCCACTTGCTCTGCACCATGCAACAAATCCTGCAACTGTTTCAAATCTGGTTGTTCTGTTTGTGTCATTTTGCTTTTTAACTGGGATAACAAAAACTGTTGGTACTTTAACATACGGAATTGACAGTTTAATGCCCTCATGGTTAAAGTGGCAGATGTATACACCTTTTCCCCCCACCTTTCTAATGCTCTAGAATCTCTCTCTGAAGGTAAAGGGTTTTTAGCAGTAGAGGCCTTTATTCCCTTGGGACCCTGTGAAATAGTTTCTGGGTCAGCAGTATGGCTTTTATAAAGGAACTGGTGAGAATCATGGACCCGGTAATACCTGTCTGGTTTAACAGGGGCAGGAGGTAAAGAATCTGGATTAAGGTTGGCTTCTGCGTACACATCCTCCAAAATATCTAAAACAGGAGGGATAGCCAGGGGCCTATGCTGGGGGAGCAGTAGAAATTCCCTGAGCTTTTTCTTGGAATCTGAGTAATCTTGGCCTTCCCAGTGAAAGTGTTCCCTCAATGTATGCAGGGTTTCCCCAAAAGAGTAGTCCTCAGGGGGGGGGACCAAGGGAATAGACTCCTCAGCATCAGAGTCTTCGAAAGGGGAATAGGCATAATCCTGGTCCTCAGAATGTTCTGAGGTAATAGAAGCCTGGTCTGAGGAAGGGTAGTCTTCCTCCAATCTGGGTCTTTTGTCAGAGGGGGGTTGGGAACCCCTGATGAGAGTTATCAAATCCTCAGCCATTTTAAGCATCTGCTTTTTAGGCATGGGGCCTTGAGAGGAGGTCTGAGGACCCTGTTTTTTAGTTTCATGGCTGCTTTAGATTTAGTGAAGGATTTAATAGAGAAGGTGGAAGGCCTGAAGACGCCTTCAGAAATGGCAGGCCTGACCAAATTTTGAGTTTCCCCGCCAAGAGTGGCGTCGGTATCTGCAGTAGGAATGGAGACCGAGGAGCCTGTGACCTCGGGTACTGGAGTCACCGGTAAAATAGTTTCATCGGTATTCAGGGGCTGCGTAGGTGCCTCGTTGAGAACCGGAGAACCGGTAGTTGGCTTAAGCGTGGTCTCAGTACTCGGTGAAGACCTTGGATGACGGTCCTTATCTTTGCATCTTTTGCTTAAAACTGGTGTTGGTGAATCCGACGACATGATATAATTAAATTTTTTGCCAAAAAAATGAAGGGCGAACTCCACCCGGCACTTAATAGTGCGCTTGTTGAACCTAGCACAAAAACGGCAGGCCGAGACGTCGTGGTCTGGGCCTAAGCAAGGTATACAGAAAGAGTGGAAATCCTTATGTGGTTTTTGCTTCCCACAAGAAATGCAATTATTAACTTTGTCTGATATCGGTCTGAGGCAAGAAAAGTTTCCCCAATGGGGTGCTTAGCTTTAAAGAAGACTTCGGCTGAAATACTTTCGTAAATCTCAGGAGCTGGCCAACTGGCACTTGCAAACTGCTTCTGCTTCGGGCACCGCGCGGCAAGAAAGACTGAAGAAAATGGCGTCGGCTGCCTCTTTTATACCCCTGCCGCACTGACGTCAGGGAAGAAGCGACGACAACCGATGCTGGATCTAGACTTTGGAATTCGGCCGACCGAGGACCCACCTGACGGCAGGATAACCCATCTGTAATGACTGCAGCTGTATGCATGATGAACATCAGATTAGCAACCACTGTCCCAATTTTTTTTTTTTTTTATCCAGAAGAGTGTCTAAAAGTTTGGCTTTAATATTATCAGGCAAGGCCTGAAGATGAAGTCAAGAATAATGCCTCATCATGGAGAGATTGGGAACCTCCAGTCGCTGGACCCCACACAGTTCGGCTTCGTCAAGGGCAGATCATGCCTCCTGAACCTGGTGGATTTCTTTGAGACAGTTACTCAGGCTATAGATAAGGGAAAGGAGGTACACACAGCTTACCTTGATCTTGCTAAAGCATTTGACACCATTCCCCATTCGGGTATTATTGATAAGCTCACCAGCCTGGGCATAAACCCTTACGTCACAAGATGGATCGCAAACTGGCTCTCAGACAGATCCCATAAAGTAAGAGTAGTGGGATCTATGTCCGAATCCAGACCAGTAATGAGTGGTGTGCCTCAGGGCTCTGTCCTGGGGCCCCTCCTGTTTGGCATATACTTCTCAGAAGTACAGGCAAGCATGGAAGGGCTGTGGCTGACTAAGTTTGCAGAAGACTGAAAACTGGGTGCTATAAAGTTTCCGGCCGACATGGTGATCCTCCAGAAGTGCCTAAATGAGACTGATGCATGGTGTCAAAGCCATGGTATCAAGCTAAATGCAAAAAAATGTGTAGTAATCCCCTTTGGAAAAAACAGAGTACCTGCAAACTACAACATAGGAGGTAATCCCCTGAAATCTGAAGAAGAAATAAGGGATCTAGGGACCCAAGTAGATAGTCAGCTTTCCTTTGATAACCATGTTGCCAAAGTGGTTAGAAAATCCTTCTATGTGACCCATCTGATTACAAAAGGGTTTGCATCAAGATCTAAGGATGTAATGGTGCCCCTCTACTCTTCCCTCATCAGACCCATTATTGAGTACAATGCACCAAATGGAATGAACCTGGCTAGACATCTCCAGCAGCTGGAGAGACCACAAAGGTACCTAACCACAGTTGCCCTATGCAGCACGATTGAAAAAGCTAAGACTGTTCTCTGTTGCATACCACTTTCTCAGAGGCGATCTCTGTCTAACGTACAGAGCCATGTCCAACCCAGACTTGTTGAACATGCTCCATCTTAGCAAAACCAAATCTACTCTTGCTACATGCTCTAGGGATATAGACCTCAACACAACAATGAATAGAACATGCTGGAGGGATAGATTCCCTTCGTATAGACTTCCCTTACTATGGAACAGGGTCCCGATCTACACAAGACAGAGCCCCTCACTATCACTCTTCAAGAGGAACCTTGATGAGTGGATGGGTAACAGAAAGTTCACACCGGGGATCACACCAACAGCACTACTAGATAGGGGCCAAGGGTACTAGCTGCTAGTACAAGGGTCTAGGGAACTACTAAAGGGGCAGTGAATACCGCACAATGTGGCTGGGCTAATATATGCCTTCAGGCAGACAACCCAGTACCAACCTATGAACCTATCACACAGCCAAAGGCAGCAGCCATGGAAGAGGAAACAGCAGCATCATAACTGCATTTTACAGAGCGACGAGTGAGATGAGAAGTGGACTCAAGCAGGGAAGAGCTGAACCTTTTCCATATGAATCAGGCAGATCAGACACAGCCTTAAATACCTGAGAAAGGGATGGCCAAGACATACCTTGTTATGTGCATTTGGTAACAGCCCAAAATGACTAGGTGTTAGGAATATATACTTTTTTACCCAACCTCTCCACAGCTCTACTATCCTTATCAGAAGGAAGGAGCTTAGCGAAAGACAAAAGCTTAGAAGGCTTATCAGTTGAAATTGAAACCACAGAAGTGTCAGCAGAAGGACATTTAAACAGAAATTTGCACTCGTCAGGCACCTTACAGAATCTATCTTGTTTCTTAGGGGCCAGAGGCTGAGAGTCAGGAGCTACAGAGGCAGCAGAGGTGGTGTCCAAAAGTGATGCCAACACAGGAGGAACTGCAGACAGCTTAGAACTCTCCATTTGTAGAAGCTCATAGTACTTCTTTTGGATGTTAGAGACCCGGCATCTATCCTACTTAGAGTATTCCATCATTATAAGCAATACTTTCCCCAAAGAATAATTCTTTCAAGAGGGAATCTAGGCTCAAAGAATCCTCTTTCTCAGAGCCATAGTTAAGAGCAGAGGGAATTTGAGAAAAGTATGCAACGTATTCCTCCCCAGAATCTAGATTCTCAACAGAGGAATCTGGAGCCCTTGTCCTCTTAACAGGAGTGGAAGACAAGGGAGGAGCAGGGACTGACACCCCTTGAGAAGGCTTTAAGGCCATCAAGGTAGTGAATAAGACATGAGTAAAATCCTGTCATTCACATTGGGGATCTTTAGCAATAGAGGTAATATACCTGGTCTTTTTTGTTTTTTGGTCGTGAGAAGCACCTAGGCAAAAAAGATGCAGGTCTTGATGTTCTTTATGGGGAATCTGTCCTCCCACACTGCCATTTTCCCTTCTTGGATGGCATGAACAGAAGTAACAACAATACTGAGAAAAAATAGAATTGAAACCCTAGTGGGCCACTTATCTGAAGATGACTTGGTAACCAGTGCAGCAGACAGGCATTCAGACCGACATTTGATAACGGCATTTAGACTGGCAGCATAAATGATATGCTCTATGCGGGGAGCATATGTGCGACTTAGGACGCCTATAAAATCTAAAGACTTTGGTATATTGGCCGGATGTTGGGCTATCTTTGGCAGAAGATTCCTTCAGTGAAGAATACTGCAATAGTTATATAGAAGGACATCATATGTAATGTTTACTGAATGACACCACAAGAAAAGAATTATCAGGAAGAAACACTCTTGTAACAGAATGATTAATTAATGACAATTTGAATGGCTTGATATCCTAGAACATAAGATCCCTGTAAGGGTAGAGGAGGATTTATCCATATAAAGCTCATTATTTGCTCTTTGTTTTGTTTCTATCTCAAACTTTACCCTTTTCCTTTAAACAGTCTTCAGCTAAGGCATAAACTGCTCATTACATTAACAATCTCTTCTGTAAACAATGTTTTGATTTCTTATTCTGTAAAAAAAAACTCTCTGGATTACGAAGTAGGCTTTGAGGCATTTAGCCTAGATAACTAATTTAGACAGCAGTACATATTGCTCTGGTTATCATCTCCAAATGGCATGATACAGAACATAGAATAACCCATGACTTGCTCTGATAATGAACAGCTGGAAATATGAACAGGACTTACCATTTAGCCATTTGGAATTATATTGAGCTGTCCGCAGTGGAGGCATATTTCCAAGGCTGCGATAGATTGCAGGATCACGACCGGAAAAGTCTATCACAGTAGCAGCATAGAGTTCTCCTTGGGATGTAATTACAGCAGTAGAATTGTGACGGGGGTCATACGGACATCGTGCCACTCCATTTATTTTGTCAATAACCTTGGTCAGATTTCCTATCTGTATCAAGAAAAAATCTACAGTTTTAATTTATTAACGATATGGACGGCAGCAGCCATGCCTTAAAAAACACAATTCAGAATTTACAATCACTATAAATGCAGAGCACCATCTTGCTTCCACTAACAGAAGAAAACTTTCTACCACTTCATAAACAATGTCGTATTAAATGCTACCAGAATACATAATGTAGACAACTGATGCATGATGTTTAATTTGATTTCATTAGTACAAATTAAATGTTCCCTGTATTAACTAAACTTTACATCTTCCCCATGGCATTACCTTGAAAAACAATTGTTTTTTGACATTTACTTATTGTTCTTTGGTACAGCTAAACAAGTATAGCATTTATTTGTAACAGCTGTCCGATTTTACAGGTTTAATTTCTTTTCCAGGTTAGAAAAATAAAATGCTACGCTAAAAGTAATGCACAGCAGAGATAAATGATGCCAACAGAAAAGAAATATATTACACATAAAAAAATGTTGAGTGATCTCTCAGCAAAAGACCATTACACAGAAACTGCCAAATGGGGCAGAACAAGCTTACGCCAGTATTTTTCTTCAAACTGATTTATAACCAGACAAAACATTGTTAAGGACATATATCTTTCAGCAGAAACTCGCCCCACTCGCTGACCCTTTGCTTCTGATCAAAACGTAATCACTCAGTCACTCTTAGGGACAAGAAATGCCAGGAATGTATGTGATGTTTGCTGAGTGACACCACAAGAAAAGAGTTAACAGGAAGAAACACTGTTGAAACAGAGGTGAGCAATGACCAAAAACTGAATGGCCCTAGAACATCATTACTACCCTGTAGGGGTAAAGAAGGATTTGTCCAAACAAGGCTAATGTAGCTGCAATCTCTAGCATTATATTTTCTTTTGAATGCCTTCAGCTTAGACATAAAACACTCACAGTAGTTATCTTAATTCGCTCACTGTTATATTACAGCCTGCAATACATGTAACAAACTGGTCAAAATACCATAGTTTACATTTCACTATAGTGAAATAAAATAAGTTGCATAATGCATGGATTATTCACCTCAGCAGCACTGAAAAGCAGGAGGTTTGAGCAGTCTGAAACCACACTACCTCAGCTGTAAAACCTGACCATGGAAAAACACAGCGTCTTATCTATCTACACACACAGATATATATATATATATATATATATATATATATATATACACACACAAACACATATACATACATACATACACATACACATACATATACATTATATCTACACAGATGGATGGATAGATACACAGATGCTCACACGCATACATACAAGTGCATATTATATAGGTGCACCACCTTTCATCAATGTGTCTTTTCATTGACAAAAACTAACAGCTTTTCACTATGATATTGTGGTAAAGTGGGATCCATGTTTGTCTTAGTCAATCGTTGGATGTAGATCATTTGTGGATCAATAATGTATGTTTTCAATGGAAAGTTATGTTTCCACCATATACCTATATATCTATAAATATCTATTTCTATATCTATATCTACATCTGTATATCTCTATCTATGGAGATTTTATATATACTGTATATGTGTATATATATATATATATATATATATATATATATATATATATATATATATATGGGTCCACTATGCAATAAAATCCAGAGTTTCAGTATTTCAAAATTACATAGCCGAAAACTCAAAGTTCCGAAACCGGCAGAAGCGCGAAATTCAAAATTCTGAAGCACGGAGATGTTGAATTTCCCCTTCCACTGGTGCAGTGTGTGGATGTATGGGTTGAATTTAAGTAAGTTTGTGTGTGTAAGTGTGTTGATTAGGGGCTTTAGTGTGTGTAAGTGTGTGTTGCGACTGTGATGTGTGTGTGTAAGTTTCGTTTGTGTTCTGTTTGTGCGATCTCGGAGTTAGAATATATAAGTAGGGGGTGTGCGGGGCAGTGTAGATGCATTGGATTGTGGGGGGAAGTTTTTTGCTTGTTTATGTGTGTACTGTATGTGTAGTGTAGTTTCGGGATTTTGAATTTCGCGGTTGTGTGTTTTTGGAATTGTGAGTTGTGCTTGGGTTTTCGGCTATGTAATTTCGAAATACTGAAATTCGGGATTTCAGTATTTTGAAATTACATAGTGGACCCATATATATATATATATATATATATATATATATATATATATATATATATATATATATAGATATATATATATATATATACACACATACACACACACACACAGATACACATAGACATCTGTAGATATAGAGACAGATATAGGTATGTTTAAAGACAAAACAACGAATGCTCATACGAGAGAATGATTTTTTCTATGGAGTTTTTGATGGCAACCTTTTGTATGAGATCATGCTGTAGTTGGGAATTTGCCCATAACCCACTGCTTTGTAATCTTAGAGCTGGTATATATAATTACCAGTGATATGGGGTACATGGGGGCTTGTCTCCTGCAAAAAAATATTTTTATTTTGATCACTTTAGATTCGATCTAAAATGATTGTTCTTCCTGTTTTCACTTTCATGAGCTTTGCAGGTTTGATAAGATACTCACATATATTATAGTAACACAGTGTGGTGCTTCTCACTATAATGGTATTGAAAAAGAAAATAAATCATTGTAAAAAGAACTGTTGCTTCAAATCTTGACAAAAATAGATATAAACAGAACTGTTGCTTTAAGAAGGTGGACACCATGCTGTATTCTTTTTATAACAGGCAGTGAGAATTCTTGTATGATTCATTTAACAGAACTCAATGTTTAATTAAATAGTGAATTAAAGAGAGGGTCGTAGCTCTACCCAACCAAATAAGTTAGCCTGTCACAAAGGGAAGAATGGTTGCTGGGACATTGATTACGTATTGGTTATATACAGTATGCTGCAGTGCAGAAAAATTGTTGTCATCTACACTGACAAAATCTGGACATCGTCCTTTGTAGGAATCCAAGGGCAAGATAATCTCCATGAGATCCCCTCAGTGTTATAGACAGTGATTCATGTTTCCTGCCAATGTAGAAATGCATTATAGGACTGTTTTGGAAGTAACACTTGCCTTCTTTATGGGGATTTAGGACTTTTGCAAAGTTATTTATATTTTTTTCCTGGTTTTCTTCAGAAAATTGTCTTGGTGCACTTAGTTGTACAAGAAAGAGTCTGCGACAATGCCCTTTGTTTTAATATAAAATAAAAACTTCATTTTCTCCTAATCCGTGGCCTTTTGGTGCATTACTATAACATGATAATCCTTAGACTTTTTAAGTAGTTAATGCACCATGATATATTACTGTATTTCAGTTACTTCTTAACCTAGGAAGTTAACCAGTCTTTCCTGCTTTCTAGGAATCGTTTCAACAACAACTGGGACTGGGGTCAAAGGTAAGTACAATAAGAGTAGCTAATCAACTAGCATTTTGTCTTCTTTTTGCGAGAGATGGTAGTATCTTGAGAACTCTCAAAAGACTTGGGAACAACAACATGCAAACATAATACTTTCTGGGAATGGAGGTCAGAGTTGAACCCTCAGTCATGGAGCTGTCAGGAATCCCTCCCTTCATCATACTGTATAGCCAACTCATCACAGCAAAACTAAAATTTAGTCAGGGACCTAAGAACTTTGGTTGATAATTCCCTTTCTTATGATCATCATGTGACAATGATTGCCAGGTAATACTTTCATTTAGCAGAGCTAACAGCAAAATAATTCCTTCAAGGTCTGAAGAGGTAATTATTCACTCACACTCAGCATTGTTCAGACGACAGAGGATGGAAACTTTATCTCTGTTTTCAGTCTCTTACATTCTTTTGAGTGGAGATCTCTGTCTCACTTAAAGTAACACATCATAACAGACCTGGTTGTTTTGGACATCCTGTATCTACACAAGCCCAAAGGCTCTAACAGCACTAGAACCAAGGACTGAAATCTTCATCAAAAGATAAAAAAGACACACAGAAAAGGCAGAGTTACAACCCAGCCCCTTCTAAACCTCTGGAATACCCTCCCCTTCTAAACCTCTGGAATACCCTCCCCTTCTAAACCTCTGGAATACCCCCCCCCCCTTGACTGTTAAGCAACGTGACTCACTATTTTCCTTCATACATAAACTAGATGACTGGATGCAAATTCACAAATGTACTCCTGGATTTACTAGTATGGCCATCCGGGAGAAAGGATATGCTGCATGAAGGAGGGCGCGGGCAAGAAGTAAGACTAAACGGCCTTGGAACATCTCTGAAGAATCCTTTACAAAGACACAGTGGTGCTGATAAAGCAAGTAGATAAATAATGCTGTTGGCATCAGCCTTTTCATGTTTAGATGACTGCATTTAGGGACTGAAGAATAAGCAGAAAGTCTAAAGAACTGCATAGAGTCTAAAGACAAAAAAAGAAAAAACTTTAACTAAAGGTCCAGGACTTAACTATACATGACATTTAGTTCATTGTACATAAAAAATAGAAACAGTCTCATCTTAAGCCTTTTTCAGGTATGACAAAAAGAGTTCTGCCAAAATTGTTTTGCGCAAGTGATGAATTAAATAAAAAGTCATCTTTTGTGTATGGTTGAGGCTTTTGTCTTTGTACATACAGAAATCCCAGCCATGACAGAAGAGAGGAAACTGACTTTTTTATTCTGTACAAAGAGGGTCCTGTCTCTCATTCCTCCTGCCATGATGGTAAATTGAAGTGTGTACAACAGAGGGTACATCTTACATTTTTTATTGGGAAGTTCACATGAAAATAGAAGTAAGTTTTAAAATGGTGGTACAGCATTTCCATCTCAGGAATGTTAGGCTACAAGACAGAATAAGGCTTTTAGTAGGAATATGAAACAGTCACCACTTAACAGCTTAAAATCAGTAAGAAAAGATTTATGTTGTGGCAAAATATATGTGATACAGCTCAGATGGCTTAGTGGTAAATCCCATGACTATGGTGTGCATGGGTCCAGGGTTCAAGACCTGCAATGCTTAAAAAATGTTTTAACACTCTTCAAGAGAAACCTTGACGGGTGGATGGGAAACAGAAAATTTACCCCGGGGATCACTGCAGTGGCTTTGCTGGACAGTGGCGCAGGGAACTAATGGCTGTGCTGGAGAGGCACAGGGAACTAATCTAAGGGGGTGGCAAAAGCCAACACATTCTGGCTATGCTTATAAATGCCCTTGGGCAGATAGCCTAGTACTTACCTATGAACCTATGAACTCAATATTTTCCGTACAACAGCAATCTTTATCTAAGAAAAATATTCTGTGTTTAGACCACAGTGATGACTTGGTTCCAGACTTCTTCCAGCTGCTGGAAACTGCACTGAACTTTTCCCCAACCCTTCCCAACCAGCCTGCAGCAGAGGCGGTCCCAAACCCCAGGGATAGTACTGGGGACACTAAGAGTAGGAAGTAACAGGATCAGAAATAGGCAGATGGTCTGTTGGAAGGTATGCAATGGGAGGGGTTAAAAAAAAAAGAGAGAAACATCTTCCAGCAAGTTTCCATATACACTGTGACTTACAATTGTGTGTCTCTGAAGATAAATCATCTAAAATGCCATTAGGATGACATATGTAAAGCCACAAGACATGCAAAATTAGATGACACATAAAAAACATGTTAACATTAGATGGCACATAAAGAAACATGTTAACAAAATGAATTATCTTAAATAACCCGGAAATACAACAATTGAAAAGATAGTCATGATGGAAGACATGATAGCAAAAATGGAAAGTTGATATCTCTTGTACTACTGTTTCACAAACTGACAATAATTGTAGTTGAAGAAAACAAAAAAGACAGACCTGTCTACTAGTGCAGATGGGTGAGAAGGCGTAAGTACCACAGGTGAATACTTTTCTTCCACTGATGATCAATACTCGGACATAATTCTGACACTCCTCCTGCAGCAAAAGAAACCGGGAAACTCTAATCAAACTTATGGTCATTACAGCAGATGTTAAGAGCCTCTGTAAAGTTGCAATACCAGACTTTAGTAAAACTTTTTAACACCTATGACACCTTTATGCTTGCTCTTAACTCTGGGCTTTGGCTACTTTTGCAGCATACACAGAAGGAAGCACATGTTTAAAACAAACTAGTGAGCAACACGATCATCTCACTCAAAGAAAAATCAGTCAAATGTGCAATGGAATACCTGCATGATGTATACAGAAACATCATATCAGACCTCTGCAGGACATTTCACTCAATCCAAGGGTACCAAGAACACATGTTTTGTTTTCTCAGAATGTTCAGAGCAACAAAATATTGTGTTAAGAAATTAGGAATGGAATCACAAAGTGGAAATTACTTTTCATGAAAAGAATGGCAGGCTTTAAAGAATTCATTTTCCCGTGGATTTAATGAGGTGTAGCCCAGTCCTTCTTCAATATCCGATTGAGTAATCAATAATGTAGCTTGGTCCAAAAGTCATGCTACACTCTGTATTACAACCTTACTGTTGACTAAGCAATCATGCAGGGTTTCACACATCTTTAAGTACATTATTAAATAAACCACAGTGCAATGAAGGTTTGGTAGATGGACTTGAGGTTCTAAAGGTGAATAAAACCTTACTTAAAACAATACATCATTTTTCACATTACTGTTCACAAAACTAAATGCAACAAACACAGTGAGCTGCTTTCAGTCTTTAAAACTAGGGTCACAAATCCTAAAAGTGCTTCAAGAACGTTAAAGTAAAGGCCCCAATAACACTCATTTACAGGTTATATACCATTTGGCTTTCTCCCCAATCCATAAAACCCAAAGGAAGATCTACTGCACCTCTACCTCTTTAAAAGATACAACCAAACAATAATTACTACATATTTCACCCTAAAATCTTGGGATTTCTGTAGCAGGTCCTAACCATGGCATTATAATTTTCTAAAAGAATGATTTAGAATCCATAAAAGACTGATAATAATAAAAATCAGGTTGTAAGGAGACACTGGATTCTTGTTAGCATGTCTCAAGTGCAGAACACTTCTTAGAAACTGTGAGGTCAACCTAGTATGTACCATGTCATGAAAAGAATAACATAGCCCAAGCATTTCCTTCACTACCTTACTAAAATAATATACCATTTTTTATGTGACTACAAACAAAAGTGAATGCAACAGATACCTCAATCAAAAATATGAGTATACTAGCCTAAGGAATCTGACATTGTACTATCAATATTATGCCCCAAGTTTAAAAAAAAATCTATTTGAATCATAGCCTCATAGATAATTAAGAGTGGGTGGACTAAAAAAACAAAACAAAACAAAAAAAAAAGGTTGTAATCCTTAAGAGGAAGAATATGAGCTAGAACAAATATAAAGAGGAATATTTTAAGGATGTGAAGATAGTAATAAAGGGGCCTTGAACATCTGAACTTTTAAGAAAAGTGGAGGCAAAAGTGAACATAGGAAGAAATAAAACAGGACTTCCCGTTGCATTGAGAATATGCATAGCACCCCTACTCATTGCAAGCAGAACTTGGAAAAGACCAGCACTACCCAGTAAGCACAGATAATTGTCATCAGCTAACTTCACTAGCTAGAGTTATCTGCAGTGTATGGTGAATATGAAAGTCCGCACTATGATTTGATAACTCATGTATCTGCTGAGCAATTTTCATAATCTTGTGCACACATGAAGTGCTTCCCTTAGCAACGACCTTATCCTTCCCTGTTCGGTTAGGCAAGCACACTATGGATTGGCTATTCAATCTGACCAAAAAGGGTCTGTGGGAAGTTAAAACTCCAAAACTTGAAGGATAAAATGATCACCCTCAGCTGCAGAGACGTGATGTGTAAAACCCTTCTTGACATAACTCAGGAAATTCATTCCTTTGATTCTTCCAAAGTCCAGCATCCTAGCACTTGCCAAAGTCAGGAAATGCCTTGGAATTTCATAAAAGTAACACATTTTTGGTGAAACATGCTGGCAAAAACAGATATACACTGACATGTACCACTACAAGGGCTGGTCCATGGACCATTTTCAGCTATAACCCATGCCACAGACAAACAAGGAATCAGTCAGAAATAAATAAATAAATACATAAATATATATATATATATATATATATATATATATATATATATATATATATATACATAATAGACAAGATAAATAAGCATATACAGTTAACAGCTGAGTAAAATCGGGCTTAACTGTAAAGGTTTTATTAATAATGAAGTAGAGTTATTAATATATTAATACAGTTACGTCAAAAATAATGTTGATACATCAAGACATGTTACAAAAAAGTAATAAAATATATGGAGTATTAGACATAATAGATTGTTAAAAATTGAAGTAGGAGGTTATTTCAAGAAAGTTTTACTATGGAAGGTGAAACAATGAGTGGGAAAATAACTCCTAAATTAGACTGCAGTTCATTTAAGAAAATCAATGTACTCATCCACTACCTCTAAAGTAGTTAAACTAATATTAAGTCTTGAAGAGGTGTTATGAGTTTTTTCTTGAAAGAGTTAGAGTTTAAGGCATTACCTTAAAAGAGCCATAGGTTATATGATACTGTACTACTTCTGACAATCAATTTCAAAAGGTGGGTGAGATTCTTTTGAAAGTTTTGCTAACGTACGAAAGCTTGTTGTAAAATAAGGCTGTTTGGTACCTTTACTGATTGATTTTAATGTACAAAACGCAGTTACTCTCACTCCCCCAGCCTGACATTACTGTATAAATGTAGAAAATAGAGAGATGGTGGAGCCAAGATCCCAAAAATATATGTATAAATGTAGATAAATAGACTTGTATGCTGGAAATTACAATACTTGAAATTTATTACAAAACACAGGTTTAAGTAAGCCCTTTCAAGGCAATCCTCTTCTTCAGACCTTAATACAGAAATAAATTAGCACACAAGGTTTAAATAAAACCAATAACCAATAAAAATTCTTTAAAAATCAGTGATGCAACACTCTTTTTTTCAAGAGAGGTTTTAAAGATACAGTACTGCTAAGACTAGGTGATAAGTATGCCTTAAAGTCCACTATCCACCTTAGTTCAGCATATTCAGTTTCATTGTTAATGTCACCTTCTCTAAAGCTCACATTCATTTTTTGCAAGACCAAGAATTTAAAATGTGCTGATCACCACAGTCTAATACATGCTTAGCTAGTGCATTAGTAAGTTTGCTGTTCCTGATATCATTAAGATGATCCATCACCCTTTCCTTCATAGTTCTATTGGTTTTACCAATATAGAATGCACTACAAAGATTGCACTCAGCAAAATACACAATGTTTTTAGTAGAACAATTTGCATAAAATAGAAACTCTACAGGTTTCTGATGCACAGAGTGTAAAATCATGCAGGTGGACCAAATGTTATTGCATATTCTGCAGTTTCTACATGGAAAAATCCCTCTACGTTGTGAGACAAACCTGTCACATGTTTTATTTTGTTTATAGCAGAGTTTCTTTTTCAAATTCTTACTATTTTTAAAACTAAAACTGGGTGTAGAACCAACAACCCGGCTAATCTCGGGGTCAGTGAGAAGAATAGACCAGTTATTTTTAATGATGTCACAAGTCTTGTAGACATCATTAGAAAAAGTAAGACATAGCCTATGGACAGGTAATGAGGAGACATGCTTATCTGGGGGTACATTCATTAAGTGTTCATCTGAGTAGTAAGGTTTGGTTTTGTGACTTTCATGTAAGTCTACCTCAACTATCACTCTATCAATATCAACCCTCTTGTATCCTCTCTCAACAAACTCTGTGGTGAGATGACTCATAGCATATGTTAATTCTTGCCTGTCTGTATGCAGTCTCTTGCAACGTAAGGCTTGGTTTTTGACTATATTCTTAGTAATGTGCCTAGGATGCATACTAAAATGGTGAAGAATGTTATTCTTCCTACAGTCCTTCCTATGTATCCTTGTCAAGATGTTGACAAACATATTTTTGTTAACATTTACATCTAGAAAGTTAATTTTCTCATTGGAGTAACTAAGGAAGAAGGTAAGGTATCCAGTGGTGTTATCAAGAAACCTAACAAATGTGTCCAGTTGTGTCTCCTTGCCATGCCAAGCAAAAAAGATATCATCCACAAAACATTTGTAAAACGTAATGTACTGCTTGCACATGTCAGAGGTATACACCATATCTTTCTTCCATTGAGCCAGAACAATATTGGCATATGTATTGGCACATGCCATGCCCATAGCAACTCCCACTTTTTGAAGAAAGAACTCTCTTTGAAAAAAAAAACATTGTTCTCTGGAGTCAAGTTTAGAAGAACACATACATATTGATTTTGGTATTGCTGAAATTGCTCTCCTTAATAAGAAACTGCCTGACATTCTCAATCCCCTTCATCATTGGGGATGACCATGAACAAAGAGTTCTCGTCCAAAGTAACAAAAATCACATCACTTTAATTTACAGCTAGTTGATTCTCAGCCCAGTCATAAAGGTGTTCTAAAAACTGTTTGCTGTCACGTAGGACAGTAGTTATCTTATTCAACACAAACCTTAGCTGTTTCTCTACATATATAGACATTGGCTCCATGAGCCAACCTCTTCCTGATACAATGAGTCGAAGGGGGGGATTACGTGCATCTTTGTCTTTATCTACATTTATACATATATTTTTGGGATCTTGCCTCCACCATCTCTCTATTCTCTACATTTATACAACTTTGTTTGCTTGGTGAAACTATTTGGCTGGTAAAGATTTTTTATACATTTCTCTGAAATGGAGTTAACCCTGAACAGGGATTTACCTTCATCCTACAACAATTTGGAGAGAAGAGCAAGGACTGAAGAGTCTGCTGAAAACGTTGGTTCATCTAGTTCAACTGGTAATAGTGTGAACCCTTTATTCTCTATATGCTTTGATGATGTAGAAACTGAATCTGCTAACCTTAACCCCAATGAGATATTGACTTTTAATTGCTATCTGAAGGAACTGGAGAACAAACTTTACAAGCACAAATGCCTTCTCTGGCAACAATATCACTTTGAGGCTGCTATCTTCCACAAAGTGATACCCAGAGGGCTCAGGGTACTAAAAATGCCCTCCTATGGGGATAAAAATCCAGAACTTTTAAAAAGATGGCACATATTCAATTTGCAGTTGAGCGTTGATTATATGACTTTAATAAATGAGCTCTTTTTGCCTGAAGAGGACGCTTTAGCCACTGACATTGGTGTGTGTATCTTTCGGCTTTTCCCAGTTAGGGGTTGCCACAGCGGAACTCCAGTCCGCTAATGCTTGGCAGTTGATTTTTACGTACTGGCTTGCCAGGAATGACGCACAACCTTCAAGGAAGGTACGCCCATTCATGCACGTCTCTACGCAGAAGACGGTCTAGCTGAGAATCGAATCGGACAGCATCTTACTGTGAGGCGACAACACTAGCACAGCACCACCACTGCGGGTACAGCCACTGACATTGATAATATGACTAATATGCTTGTGTATTCCTATACAGATGAGATTTGTGTTCAACACCTCGATGATGTCTTTGTAAATGTCTCTTTATATGAAAGGAGACTGGAGAAGGAGAAAATGAAGAAACTCCTTAGAGATTTCTCTGATTTCCAAGGTGGAAACGTCCTCTCTTGGCCGAGGGAGATTCGACCTATAGTAATGCAGGGGAATGTTGAAGGGGCGGGACAAAGAGCACTTCCTCCTGATTCAACTGTAAATAGCAGTCTGAGAGCAGGTGCACACCTCATGACTAACTGAAGCAGGCAGCAGCTTTTTAGGCTTGGGAACAACACAAAAAACGTCTTTCCACTAGCACAGAAATGTGTGAGTAGGAAATACCCCTGGCATAGCCGCTGTTAATAATCGTCAACATGAAGGTACACTGAACATCGATCTTTCTAAGCATAAAGACTGTTTAACTAATCCTACTGAAATGCTACCAGTATTTGGAGCTGTAGAGACAGACACTGAAGTTGATGTTATTACTTCTGAACAGAATATACCTTCACCCTCTGCTTCTAATGTTGTAGCCATTTCTATGGGTAACAGTGTAAACACATACAGCAACTGCAATAATGATGCTGTAGTAATATTATCTAATGACACTGACAATGACTCTATGACTCAAAATGCTGCAAAAGTGCGTAGCGGTCAGAATTCAGTTAATGATTTTAATATGGTAATGGACACAGTAAAACCAATTGTCAATACACCTGTAGTTAGACCGAAAACTTTTTCTTTCAACAACGGTGATTCAGTAAACATAGGATTACAACAGAAAAAGGGGGTTGATTGTCTGCGTAAGTCAGAGAAAGCTCTGCCTATAAGGCAGGATGTATGTAAGAGCAGGTCCAGAAGTTGCAGGAGACGGGGAAGGATGGAATCCAACCCGCACCTCAGAGCAGAGGCCCAAACACACGGGTTCACAGATAAATTACCTTGTCTTTAATCTATCTTATGTTGCTCTTAGCAAAGAGGAACTCTCGGTCCTTAACAAAGGTTTATCCTTCATACCAGCTTGTGGTATGAATTTGGTAGATACCATCTTAGATATTAATTTGTTTGCTAGGAATACAATGTTGAAAGTTATCCATGATGATGATAATGTGAATAATGTTGATGGATGCATTTTTAAGAAACCAAGTTTCCTTGTTCCCAATAATTCCCCTGCTATGAATGCCTTTGTAAAGATGTGTGAAGATGACCTTAGGAAAACGGCTACGTTGAGATCTAGTAATAGATTTTATAATTTGACTATCAAAGAGAATGAGGCTCTACGAACACTAACTAATGCAGAATATTTAGTCATTAGACCTGCAGATAAGAGGATAGAATTGTCGTGTTTGATACTGAAGACTATATGGATAGGATGTTTAGTATGCTTCATGATGAAAAAGTGTATATCACTGTACAGAAGTTTCAGGTTAATGATATTATCAACAGACTGAATTTCTTTTTATATGATTTGCTTATGACTGACCAAATAGATTATAGTCTTTTTAACTATTTTAGTGTAGAGCATCCAAATATACCAACAATTTATGGTCTTCCAAAAGTGCAGAAGGATACATGTAATCCCCCACCTTCGACCCATTGTATCATGAAGAGGTTGGCTCATGGAGCCAATGTCTATATATTTAGAAAAACAGCTAAGGTTTGTGTTGAATAAGATAACTGCTGTCCTTTGTGACAGCAAACAGTTTTTAGAACACCTTTATGACTGGGCTGAGAATCAACAAGTTGTAAATTTAAGTGATATGATTTTTGTTACTTTGGACGAGAACTCTTTGTTCACGGTCATCTCCAATGATGAAGGGATTGAGAATGTCAGGTAGTTTCTAATTAAGGAGAGCAATTTCAGCAATACCAAAATCAATGATATGTGCTCTTCTAGACCTGAGTCTAGAGAAAGTACAGTTGTGTATACCTACCATAAATGTAGATGTTCGAGTGTCTTCACTGTTGCAGTCATAACTGTAGGGTACTCCTGCCGGCAGGCAGCCCGAAGTCGGCCAGAATATCAAAGTCTGGGTCCGGCGTCGGCTGTATCAGCTAGAACCCTGACGTCAGAGCGTATGGGTATAAGGCTGACAGCCGACACCATCTTCTCCAGCCTTTCTTGCCCCTGATGTCAGAAGCCCCCATAAACCAAAAGGAGTCCCAAAGGAAACACAAATACACCAAAAAGGTAGTGGAAAGGAAAACACAGTAAGCAAATAGAGACAAGAGGGGTCTGGAGGGAGGGAAACACCGACTGCAACAGTGAAGACACTCAAACATCTACATTTATGGAAGGTATACACAACTGTACTATGTTCTTCGTGTTTCACTGTTGCAGTCATAACTGTAGGGTAGAATCCCAAAGCTGAGAATACGGGAGGAGGTTATGAAGAAGAAGGAGCAGCTAGAAGACCCTGCAAAACAGCAGAGGCAAAGCCTGCCCTAGACTTAGAGTACAAAGGGAGATTATAGTGCTTGGAAAAAGTATGCACCGAGCTCCAAGTGGCAGCCTCCAGAATGTCCTTGGTAGGAACCCCTCTGAGAAAGGCTGCTGAAGTGGCAGCTGCCCTTGTAGAATGAGTCCTGACGGTACCTGGAATTTGTCTCCCATGAAGAGAGTAACAATATTTTATACCATGAGCAATCCATTTGGAAATAGTTTGCTTAGAAATGGCTTTACCAAGAGAACTGGAAGCAAAAGAAATAAGCAATTGGTCTGATTTTCTGAAACTTTTAGTTTTGTCCAGGTAAAAACGTAGCTGCCTGTGTACGTCTAATGAATGTAAAATCCTTTCCCCCCTATTTTGGGGTTTAGGAAAAAAGGTAGGAAGGTGAATAGTCTGATTTAGAGCCACTCTAGAGACTACCTTAGGCATAAATGTAGGACTGGTCCTCAAGGAAACTATGTCCTGATGGAAGATGAGGTATGGTTCCACGGCCATGAGGGCTTGAAGCTCTGACACCCTTCTGGCAGAAGTCAAGGCCAACAGGATAGCTGTCTTCCAAGATAAGAACTTAATGGCTGCAGAGGCAGCAGGCTCAAAAGGAGGCAAAGTAAACTTTTCCAAAACATAATTGAGATCCCAAGGAGGGACAGGAGGAGTTCTAGGGGGTTTTAAATTCTTAGTTCCTCTCAGAAATTGTCTGACCAACTGGTGGGAAAAAATGGGAGGATCACAATTGAAATGTGCTGAAATAGCAGAAGCATGAATTTTAATGGAAGAAAATGAAAGACCTTTAATCAAAAGGTCTGAGAGATAAAGTAAGATAGATGAGATATCTGGTATTAAAGGATCAGAGCCATGATCCTGCATCCAAATACAAAATCTTTTCCATTTAGAAGCATAAGATTTCCTAGTACTAGGACGCCCAGCTTCCAAAAGAACATCCAGAACTTGTTTAGGAAGAGAAGAGGGGATCAATTGCCTTTGATGAGCCAAGCTGCCAGACAGAGAGTCTTAATTTGAGAGTGAAATACCTGACCCTGATGCTGGGACAATAGAGAATACGTCAGAGGAAGATTCCAAGGAGGAACCAAGGAAAGATGCAGTAGAGTAGGGTACCAAAACTGACGAGGCCAATTTGGAGCTATCAAAATGATTAGACTGGGTTTGTCCAGCTTTATCTTTAGCAATACCCGAGGCAGAAGAGGAAGAGGGGGGAAGGCATATCCCGAAAGATTCCTCCAACTGAATGACAGGGCGTCCACTTTCCAAGCTGTCTTGTGGAAGGACCTGGTGCAAAAGAGAGGCAACTGATGGTTGAGATGAGATGCAAATAGATCTATCTGACGACAGCCCCAAACAGCAGTTATCTTGCTGAATAAGTTGGGATCCAACATCCATTCGTGAGGATCCAAAATGTTTCTGCTTAGGCTGTCTGCTAAGAGATTTTGTTTTCCTGGAATGAACTGTGCCTGAAGATCCAGATTCAACTTTAGGGCTGTATCCCATAAGGTCATGGCAAGTCTGCAAAGGGGGTAAGAGTGAGAGCCCCCTTGCTTGTTTATGTACCACATGACTGTGGTGTTGTCTGTTCGGATTAACAGAGGTCCTGGCTTCACAAGGGTCTGGAAGGCTAGAAGAGCATTCTGGACTGCTAACATTTCTTTCAAGTTGATGTGCCATAGAAGGTGTTTGTTTGTCCAAGAACCCTGTTGGCATTTGTCTTGAAAATGAGCTCCCCATGCATAATCTGAGGCGTCCATGGTTATGGTCTGAGTAGGTTGAGGCAGATGAAAGGGCTTGCCTTTGTTCAACACACACGCCCTGGACCACCAAAGGAATTCCTTCTGGAGGCAGGGAATCAGTGGTATCATTGTATCCAGACTGTGGCAATGTTGAGACCATACACTCTTTAGGTACCATTGAAGTTTCCTCATGTGAAGCCTCGCATTTGGAATCAACAGGATGCAAGAGGCCATGTAGCCCAGAGCCTGCAGGAATTTCCTTGCAGTGAGCTGAGTTAATGCTGCCAAGGTCTTGAAGATGGAAGCCAGCTGTAACTGTTTTTCTGGAGGGAGGAATGCTTTCTGTAAACTAGTGTCTAAAAGAGCTCCCAAGAAGATCATTCGTTGAGAAGGAATCAAATGTGACTTTTTTGTGTTCAATGAGAATCCCAGTAGTAGGAGAAGACATTGAACAAAATGCAGATGTTGAAGTAGAAGGTCCTTGCTGTCTGCCTGAATTAGACAGTCGTCCAGATAGGGGTAAATCTGAATCCCCTGAAGTCTGCAATAAGCTACTACTGGAGCCATGCATTTGGTAAAAACTCTGGGCGCAGTAGATAAGCCAAATGGCAGTACAGAGAATTGGAAGTGTCTCGAGCCTGCCTTGAATCTGAGGTACTTTCTGCAATGTTGCCTTATGGGGACGTGTAAGTAAGCCTCTTTTAAGTCCAATGTTACCATCCAAGAATCTTGTGCGAGCATTGGAAGAAGTTGTTGAAGTGTAAGCATCTTGAATTTTGGAATTTCCAAAAAGGTGTTTAATATAGAGAGGTCCAGAATCGGTCTCCAGGAGTTTTGTTTTCTTGGGACCAGAAAAAGTCTTGAATAAAAACCTTTCCCCACCTCTAGAGGTGGAACAGGTTCTATGGCCCTTAAGGCTAATAAGGCGTCCACTTGATTTAAGGCCTCTGTCCATTGATGTTTTGGCAGATCTGGCCAGCCTGAAGGCCTTGGCAGAGTGTGAAAGTGGAATCTGTAACCTTTCAAAATCACGTCTAACACCCATTTGTCCTGGGTAATGTGAGTCCAATTCTGGTAAAAAAGAGTAAGTTTTCCTCCGAGAGGGGCGTCCAGTGAAGGAGGACCTGAAGCCCAACAGGGAGTCATTGAGTCTGTTGTCTTTGGGTTTGAGATCTCTCTTCTCCCCTTCTAGGTGAAGAAGCAGTCCACTGTCTAGGTCTGTAGGAGGCCTGAGCCTGCGCCCTACCTCTGGAGCGTCTATATCTTCCCCTTTGAGGCCTGTCAGAGGTGGGAAAAGACCAATTTTTGGAGGGCCAATTCCTAGAATATCTAGGAGGCTGAACTTGCAAGAAATCTTTTACAGTCTGCATAGACTTGGCTTTTACTTCCATCTTTTTAATAACCTCCTCAGCCTTAGACCCAAATAGGACATCATGCTGAACAGGGGCATCTAGTAATTTTGCCTTAACTTGTTCAGGTAGATTCTGCTCACGAAGCCAGGCATGTCTCCTGATAACAGTACCAGAGGCAGCCGCCCTGCAAGAAGCCTCTAAGGCATCAAAACCACAATGTAAACTATGTTTGCTGACTTGTTCAGTAGCATGCAACACATCCTGTAATTCCTTGTCCTCAGCACATGCAGGAAAGGCAGAAATCCTTTGTTTTAAAACAGATAAAAGAAACTGCTGATACTTAAACATGTGAAACTGGCAGTTTAAAGCTCTAATAGAAAGGGTGGCTGAAGTATAAACCTTTTTGCCCCACCTGTCCAAAGCACGAGAATCCTTCTCAGAGGGGATAGGATTCTTAGAGGAGGCGGCCTTAGCAGCCTTGGAACCTTGTGAAATAGTTTCAGGATCAGCAGAAGGGTTCTTGAATAAGAAGTGATGAGAATCAGGGACCCTGTAAAATCTATCAGGTTTAGAAGGAGCAGGAGGCATGGAATCAGGATTCAAGTTAGCTTCAGAGAAGGCATCATCCACAATATCAAGTACAGGAGGAATAGCTAAAGGCCTGTGCTGAGGAAGAAGAAGGAATTCCCTGAGTCTCTTTTTGGAAGAAGAGTAATCCTGACCTTCCCAATGAAAATGCTCCCTCATCTCATGCAAGGTTTCCCCAAAAGAGAAATCTTCAGGGGGGGGAGGCAGAGGGAACAGAATCCTCTGCATCCGAATCCTCATAAGGAGGGAAGGAGTAATCCTGATCAGAGGATACAGAAGCCTGATCAGAGGAATCATAAGGGATATCCTGTCTAGGCCTTTTCTCAGGAGGAGGGTGAGAGCCCTACCGAAGAAGCTTGAGTAGAATGTCTGGGTTTAACAGGAGTCTTTGACTTAGCTTTTGTCTTTGTGGATATAGTAATGTGTGAAGGCCTGAAGACCCCCTCAGAAGCCGGTACCTGCACAGCGGTTCCGAACCCATCTGAAGGAGCGACGTCCGAAGGTCCTGCAGCAGACAAATTACTAGGCCTAGTTGGCTCACCATGTGAGTCCGTGTCAGCCATCGGTTCTGAAGTGGCAGACGACAGGTGCTGCAAAAGCGCCTCACTGACGACCGCCGAACCCGAAGCTGGCTCCGGCTGCAACGTGTCCTGTTTGGACCTTGGAGGCCTGTCCTTGTCTTTGCACTTCTTCTGTAATCCGGTAGTCGGTTCCGACGACATTCTATAATTAAATCGTCTATCGAAGTAATTCAAGGCCCAATCGTACCTACGCTTGATAGTGCGAGAATTAAACCTGGCACAGAACCGACAACAAGAAACGTCGTGGTCAAGGCCTAAGCAAGGTAGACAGTAAGAGTGGAAATCTTTATGAGGTATTTGTTTTCCACACGATACACAATTATTAACTTTTTCTGACATCGGAGGAGCAAGAAAAAAGTTTCCCCAACTGGGTACTTAGCTTTGAGAAGTAGAAACTTCGGACCGACGACAATCACACCACGTTGTCTTGAAAACGCCAACCAACAACTAGCGAACTGCTTTGCACCGCACGGCAAGAAAGACTGGAGAAGATGGCGTCGGCTGTCAGCCTTATACCCATACGCTCAGACGTCAGGGTTCTAGCTGATACAGCCAACGCCGGACCCAGACTTTGATATTCTGGCCGACCTTGGGCTGCCTGCCGGCCGGAGTACCCTACAGTTATGACTGCAACAGTGAAACACGAAGAACATCAATGTTTTTTTGTTTCAAAGAGAGCTCTTTCTTCAAAAAGTGGGAGTTGCTATGGGCACGGCATGTGCCAATACATATGCCAATATTGTTCTGGCTTAATGGGAAAAAGAAATGGTGTATACCTCTGAATGTATAAGCAGCACATTATGTTTTACAAACATTTCATGGATATCTTTTTTGCTTGGCATGGCAAGGGGACACAACTGGACACATTTGTTAGGTTTCTTGATAACACCACTGGATACCTTACCTTCTCCCTTAGTTATTCCAAACAGGAAATTAACTTTCTAGATGTAAATGTTAACAAAAATAGGTTTGTCAACATCTCGACAAGGATACATAGGAAGGACTGTAGGAAGAATAACATTCTTCACCATTCCGGTATGCATCCTAGGCACATTACTAAGAATATAGTCAAGAACCAAGTCTTACGTTGCAAGAGACTGCATACAGACAGGCAAGAATTAACATATGCTATGAGTCATCTCACCATAGAGTTTGTTGAGAGAGGATACAAGAGGGTTGATATTGATAGAGTGATAGCTGAAGTAGACTTACATGAAAGTCACAAAACCAAACCTTACTAAATAGATGAACACTTAATGAATGTACCCCCAGATAAGCATGTCTCCTCATTACCTGTCCATAGGCTATGTCTTACTTTTTCTAATGATGTCTACAAGACTTGTGACATCATTAAAAATAACTGGTCCATTCTTCTCACTGACCCAGAGATTAGCCGGGTTGTTGGTTCTACACCCAGATTTAGTTTTAAAAATAGTAAGAATCTGAAAAAGAAACTCTGCTATAAACTGAATAAAACATGTGACAGGTTTGTCTCACAACGTATAGGGACTTTTCCATGTATAAACTGCAGAATATGCAATAACATTTGGTCCACCTGCACGATTTTACACCCTGTGCATCAGAAACCTGTAGAGTTTCTATTTTATGCAGATTGTTCTACTAAAAACATTGTGCATTTTGCTAAATGCAATCTTTGTAGTGCATTCTATATTGGTAAAACCAATAGAACTATGAAGGAAAGGGTGATGGATCATCTTAATGATATCAGGAACAGCAAACTTACTAATGCACTAGCTAAGCATGTCTTAGACTGTGGTGATCAGCACAATTTTAAATTCTTGGTCTTGCAAAAAATGAATGTGAGCCTTAGAGAAGGTGACATTAACAATGAAACTGAATATGTTGAACTAAGATGGATAGTGGACTTTAAGGCATACTTATCACCTGGTCTTAACAGTACTGTATCTTTAAAACCTCTCTTGAAAAAAGTGTGTTGCATCACTGATTTTTAAAGAATTTTTATTGGTTATTGGTTTTACTTAAACCTTGTGTGCTAATTTATTTCTGTATTAAGGTCTGAAGAAGAGGATTGCCTCGAAAGCGGTTACCTAAATCTGTGTTTTGTAATAAATTTCAAGTATTTTAATTTCCAGCCTACAAGTCTCTTTATCTACATTTGACATTACTGTATCACTGGTTTCTAGGAGTAACAGTTCAGTTAGGGAAGGAATACTGCAGTCCGGTGCCATGTGGTTTAGTAGTAATCCGAACCTCAACTCATTCAAGCCTGCAGTGCCTTTTTGTATACTCCCTGCTCACACCCAGAGCTCCTTATGGTGTTGGAACTTTTTAGGTCTGGCTTCAATTACTAAGTGATTAACAGCTAAAAATAAGCAATATTAGAAAGTGCAAGGATTTAGTAACAAATTTACACTAAGAACTGTTAATCTAGGATGTCTTGCAGTAGGGAAATGAACCACCAATCACTTGTTCACATTTCCATATTTATGTTCATATTTTTATACCTGAAAACCCTTCATGTTATTGAAAGGAGGGTGTGATATGACATGGTGGGAGACATGATTTATTGTAAGTGTCCATTTATAATCACACTATACCTGAGATATTGCTAATTATTAGTTGCTGCTGTGTCTTTCGGCTTTTCCCGGTTAGGGGTCGTCACAGCGGATCTCCGGTCCGCTAATGATTGGTAGTAGATTTTTACGTGCCGAGTTGCCAGCCCTGATAAACAACCTTCAATGAAGGTACACCCATTCACACATGTCTCCCCACAGAAGACGCTCTAGCTGAGAATTGAACAAGACGTCTTACTGTGAAGCGACAACGCTACCGCAGCACCACCACCGCAGCATATTGCTAATTATTAGTAATTATGAAAATAAACAATATTTCCATATGTACTTAATATGTCAAAAAACAAATGACAAACTGTTGCATGACATCAGGTGAGACCTTAATTGTTGAAGAAAACTGGTTTTCAAATTTACACTGCAAGTTGCACATCTTGAGAAATGTTCAGTGTTATTTATACAATTAAGCATACATTTTCATATTTATGTTAATATCTCAATAAATGAACTCAGAGGAATTTCTTGTTGCCATGGGAAAGTTTATGTCTTGTTAACAAAACTGTTCTAATAATATATGTCTTGGTTATAATTTTGAGTTTGTGTGCATTATAATATGGTATTTATGGAAAGACTATAAATGTACTGACTTATCACAGCAAAGAGTAATTCTTACTGATAACCTTGCAATCTGTACAGTTTTAATATCTTTTATTGTTCACAGAATATTTAATTCTGTTTATCTTATCCTTTTTAATTTTATTTATCAAAAAATGCTTTGGAATGTAAGATGTGTGTAGGCTGCTAGAGGTGTGACATTCCACACCACGTAGGTGTAGATCAGTTAGTTAATATTCTTCATGGCTTAATTCAGAGTCCCATTTATGAATCACTGCTACTTCAAACTTCATCAACAACTTTCTGGATGCTACAGAATGAACCATTCATGTGCCATTCAAGTGTATTCATTTGGGAAGAGTAACAGTTTCAAATTTATTAAATTTATCCAAAAGTACGGTTTGTTACTTGCCATATTCCAGATGGTCAGAGAAAGTCAATATTACATTTAGTGGTAGATCCACAGGATGGTTCATAAAAACAAATTCTTCCCTATAAGAGCCAAATACCTGTGACCTAGAAAGCAGTGGCTTTCTTATTTATTTGGTTTACATTTGTTTACCAGGATAGTCCGAATGGATACATGTCCATTTTCAGCGGTTGCCCGGGGAGAAAAGCTCCAAATAGACAAACTTACATAGATTACACAAGAAGTTGGATAACATTAGAAAATATATAAAAAAAAGTGATTATGTACAATGGCTTAATAGTGTTCTCTAGTAGGGACTCACAATTCTCATGGAGAGACACAATTAAAAGCAAGAGACCTCAGATTGGATATAGAGCTTGGTGAAGTAATTGCATGTTATATTTACAGATTATGCTTTCAGTTTATAGCTTAATCAGGGTTGGTACATGGGCTAAGCCAGTTCACTTTGAGATACTGTTTGAGTTTTTTTTGAAGAGATTTTTGGAGGATTGTATGGTTAGTTTGGCAACGGATTCTAGGTTTTGCCAACAAAGTTGGCAAACAGGGATTCACCAGCAGAGTTATTAGCTTTGTGGGTTTGAACCAGTAGTTTGTTGGCTGACCTTAGAGATCTCAGGTTGCTATATGGCTTAATAATATTTATAAGTGAGGGGGTATCCTCAGGGTGGTACAGAATTTTGTGCGCTGTTAAGAACTAATTGAATTAAGCTGGGCAGTTCTAGCCACTCTAGATCTTTCAAGTTCTGGCAGTGGTGGATTCTATAGGTGGAGCCAGTGACGAATCTGGCAATATGGTTGTCGCTATGGGAAAGCTTATCCAGTTCGGATTTGTTGAGGTTTGAGAGTACAGGCAAGGCATATAAAAGAGTAGAGAGTAGGTGTGACTGGTCGATTATAGTCCTAGCCAGTGGGGTTAAAAATGTCTTGTTCCTATACAGTGATCCAAGCTTCTTATTGGTGGTCTGTATGGTTTTGTTGAACTGTAGGTCAAATTTGAGATTATTGTCTATGATAACCCCTAGAAGTTTGGTGTGTTGATCTGGGGAGATAGTGGTACCATTGTTAGACGTGACAGAGAATGAAAGTGTGGCAGATCTACTAGTGGGGGTGAAGAGTAGAAGTTTAGTTTTATTGGGGTTCAGCAGTAGGCGTTGGTTGATGAGCCAGTTTTCAATAGTGTTAAATGTTTTTTGGGTTAGGATTTGCAGTTTGGATGGGGAGGTGGCTGAGCAGATCAGAGTGGAATCATCTGCAGATTGAATACAAGTAGCTTTAGGGATAGCAGTGTGAAGGTTGTTGATAAAAATAGAGAAGATTAGTGGACCTAGTATGGAGCCTTGAGGTACACCAATTGTGAGAGGTAGCTGGCTGGAGAGTTTGCCCTGCCATAGTACTGCCTGTTCTCTACCAGTCAGGTAGGACTGGAACCACTGGATTGCGTGCTTATTGAGGGAAATAGATTTTAGAGAAAGAATGAGAAGTTCATGGTTGACCATGTCAAAGGCTTTTGATAGGTCAAGAAAGAGGGCGGAGGATAGCCTATTGTCATTCCTGTTTTGGTTTATGGCATTAGTAAAGGAAAGGAGGGCTGAGGTATGGCCTGAAACCATGCTGGGAGTTGGATAGTAAGTTATTCTGTGAAAGGTATTGCATTAGTTATTTGTGTTCACATTTCTCCATTATTTTGGCTAGTGGGGAAAGAATGGCAATGGGTCTATAGTTGGATATGTCTTTATGGAGTGGGATGACATGGGATATTTTCCAGAGGGAGGGGATAGCACTTTCGGATAAGGTTCTGTTGATAAGGATAGATATGGGATATGCAATGGCATCTGCAGCTATTTGTAGGTACTCTGCAGGGAGGAGGTCAGCAGCGAGGGTGGCAGGTTTTAGTTTTTTTATGTGTTTAAGTGTTTTGATAAAACTAGTGGATATCGGTTGGAAGCTAAATTGGGGGCGATTAGGGGTGTGGTTTAAGTTTGTGGGGGTTAGTTGATTTGCTAGGGATTGGATAGTTTCAGTGAAAAAGTTACTATAAGCGCCAGCTATGGTCTCTGGGGAAATATGGGTGTGGTTAGCCAGGGTTGGGGTGGTAGAATGATATGGATGAAGTAGTTGATTTAAGTCTGCCCAGAACTTTTGAGGGTTGTTTTGGTGTCTTTGTAGGAGATTTTGGTAGAAGCTTTTTTATCTAGTAAAATATATATTTTTTGTATCATTCCTGAGTTCACGATATTTTAGATGGTCAAGTGGGGCTTTAGTTGTTCTCCAGCTGGCCCAGGCTCTGTTTCTAGTTTTGATTTTAGATTTGTTATCTTTTGTGAGCCATGGTGCTGTTTGACCTAGATTTTATTGTACGTGCTGGAGCATGGGAATCAAGGATACTTAGGAATTTAGTGTTAAAGTGAGCTACAGCCTCTTCTAATGGTAGATTTTTTAGTTTTGACCAGTCAACTGCTTTTAGTTTGTTTAGGAATATAGCAGTGTCAAAGTTTTTTCTGTTTCTAAGTGTTTTATATTTGGTCTGGTGAGGGTTTCCTGCCTTATGTTTTATGATATAGGTTAGTAAATGGTCGTTAAGGTCATCAGGGAAAGTACCAGCTGTGTACAGTTGGGGTTGGTTATTAATTAGGATCCAGTCTAGGATACTTTCCCTGTTGGTCGGTTTGTTTATCCTAGTGGGAGAGGTTATGGTCTGTTTAAAGCCAGATAACTTTATAGGGGTGGGGTTCAGAGGAGCAGGGTTGCCAGTCATTACTGAAGTCACCAAGAACTATGGTTTCTTGGGAATAGGTAGTGGATAAACAGTATAGGATATCCTCTAGCGTACTTAAGTTGTTGCCTGGCAGGATGTAAGCACAGATAATGTTCAAGCATTTGTTCTGGTTAATCTGTAGTTTGGTTATGAGGAGTTCTGCATTATTGAATTGGGGTGGTTGAATGGTGTCTCTATTAACAGTTATAGTATCTTTGTAAAGCACTGCTATCCCACCTCCTTTCCTTGTATCACGGTCTAACCGGTGAATATTATATCCTGGAGGTAGTATCTCATTATCAGTAGTACTAGGTTAGTATGGTCTAACCGGTGAATATTATATCCTGGCGGTAGTATCTCATTATCAGTAGTACTAGGTTACTACGGTCTAACCGGTGAATATTATATCCTGGAGGTAGTATCTCATTATCAGTAGTACTAGGTTAGTATGGTCTAACCAGTGAATATTATATCCTGGAGGTAGTATCTCATTATCAGTAGTACTAGGTTAGTACGGTCTAACCGGTGAATATTATATCCTGGAGGTAGTATCTCATTATCAGTAGTACTAGGTTAGTATGGTCTAACCAGTGAATATTATACCCTGGAGGTAGTATCTCATTATCAGTAGTACTAGGTTAGTACGGTCTAACCGGTGAATATTATATCCTGGAGGTAGTATCTCATTATCAGTAGTACTAGGTTAGTACGGTCTAACCGGTGAATATTATATCCTGGGGTAGTATCTCATTGTCAGTAATACTAGGTTAGTACAGTCTAACCGGTGAATATTATATCCTGGAGGTAGTATCTCATTATCAGTAGTACTAGGTTAGTACGGTCTAACCAGTGAATATTATATCCTGGAGGTAGTATCTCATTATCAGTAGTACTAGGTTAGTACGGTCTAACCGGTGAATATTATATCCTGGAGGTAGTATCTCATTATCAGTAGTACTAGGTTAGTACGGTCTAACGGTGAATATTATATCCTGGAGGTAGTATCTCATAATCAGTAGTACTAGGTTAGTATGGTCTAACCGGTGAATATTATACCCTGGAGGTAGTATCTCATTATCCTAGGGTAGTACGGTCTAACCGGTGAATATTATATCCTGGAGGTAGTATCTCATTATCAGTAGTACTAGGTTAGTACGGTCTAACCGGTGAATATTATATCCTGGAGGTAGTATCTCATTATCAGTAGTACTAGGTTAGTACGGTCTAACCAGTGAATATTATATCCTGGAGGTAGTATCTCATTATCAGTAGTACTAGGTTAGTATGGTCTAACAGGTGAATATTATATCCTGGAGGTAGTATCTCATTATCAGTAGTACTAGGTTAGTACGGTCTAACCAGTGAATATTATATCCTGGAGTTAGTATCTCATTATCAGTAGTACTAGGTTAGTACAGTCTAACGGTGAACATTATATCCTGGAGGTAGTATCTCATTATCAGTAGTACTAGGTTAGTACGGTCTAACGGTGAATATTATATCCTGGAGGTAGTATCTCATTATCAGTAGTACTAGGTTACTACGGTCTAACCGGTGAATATTATATCCTGGAGGTAGTATCTCATTATCAGTAGTACTAGGTTAGTACGGTCTAACCGGTGAATATTATATCCTGGAGGTAGTATCTCATTATCAGTAGTACTAGGTTAGTACGGTCTAACGGTGAATATTATATCCTGGAGGTAGTATCTCATTATCAGTAGTACTAGGTTAGTACGGTCTAACCGGTAAATATTATATCCTGGTGGTAGTATCTAATTATCAGTAGTACTAGGTTAGTACGGTCTAACCGGTGAATATTATACCCTGGAGGTAGTATCTCATTATCAGTAGTACTAGGTTACTACGGTCTAACCGGTGAATATTATATCCTGGAGGTAGTATCTCATTATCAGTAGTACTAGGTTAGTACGGTCTAACCGGTGAATATTATATCCTGGAGGTAGTATCTCATTATCAGTAGTACTAGGTTAGTATGGTCTAACCGGTGAATATTATATCCTGGAGGTAGTATCTCATTATCAGTAGTACTAGGTTAGTACGGTCGAACCGGTGAATATTATATCCTGGAGATAGTATCTCATTATCAGTAGTACTAGGTTAGTACGGTCTAACCGGTGAATATTATATCCTGGGGGTAGTATCTCATTATCAGTAGTACTAGGTTAGCACAGTGTAACCGGTGAATATTATATCCTGGAGGTAGTATCTCATTATCAGTAGTACTAGGTTACTACAGTCTAACCGGTGAATATTATATCCTGGAGGTAGCATCTCATTATCAGTAGTACTAGGTTACTACGGTCTAACCGGTGAATATTATATCCTGGAGGTAGTATCTCATTATCAGTAGTACTAGGTTAGTATGGTCTAACCGGTGAATATTATACCCTGGAGGTAGTATCTCATTATCAGTAGTACTAGGTTAGTACGGTCTAACCGGTGAATATTATATCCTGGAGGTAGTATCTCATTATCAGTAGTACTAGGTTAGTACGGTCTAACCGGTGAATATTACATCCTGGGGGTAGTATCTCATTGTCAGTAATACTAGGTTAGTATGGTCTAACCGGTGAATATTATATCCTGGAGGTAGTATCTCATTATCAGTAGTACTAGGTTAGTACGGGCTAACCAGTGAATATTATATCCTGGAGGTAGTATCTCATTATCAGTAGTACTAGGTTAGTACGGTCTAACCGGTGAATATTATATCCTGGAGGTAGTATCTCATTATCAGTAGTACTAGGTTAGTACGGTCTAACGGTGAATATTATATCCTGGAGGTAGTATCTCATAATCAGTAGTACTAGGTTAGTACGGTCTAACCGGTGAATATTATATCCTGGCGGTAGTATCTCATTATCAGTAGTACTAGGTTAGTACGGTCTAACCGGTGAATATTATATCCTGGAGGTAGTATCTCATTATCAGTAGTACTAGGTTAGTACTGTCTAACCGGTGAATATTATTTCCTGGAGGTAGTATCTCATTATCAGTAGTACTAGGTTAGTACGGTCTAACCAGTGAATATTATATCCTGGAGGTAGTATCTCATTATCAGTAGTACTAGGTTAGTATGGTCTAACAGGTGAATATTATATCCTGGAGGTAGTATCTCATTATCAGTAGTACTAGGTTAGTACGGTCTAACCAGTGAATATTATATCCTGGAGTTAGTATCTCATTATCAGTAGTACTAGGTTAGTACAGTCTAACGGTGAATATTATATCCTGGAGGTAGTATCTCATTATCAGTAGTACTAGGTTAGTACGGTCTAACGGTGAATATTATATCCTGGAGGTAGTATCTCATTATCAGTAGTACTAGGTTACTACGGTCTAACCGGTGAATATTATATCCTGGAGGTAGTATCTCATTATCAGTAGTACTAGGTTAGTACGGTCTAACCGGTGAATATTATATCCTGGAGGTAGTATCTCATTATCAGTAGTACTAGGTTAGTACGGTCTAACGGTGAATATTATATCCTGGAGGTAGTATCTCATTATCAGTAGTACTAGGTTACTACGGTCTAACCAGTGAATATTATATCCTGGAGGTAGTATCTCATTATCAGTAGTACTAGGTTAGTACGGTCTAACCGGTGAATATTATATCCTGGAGGTAGTATCTCATTATCAGTAGTACTAGGTTAGTACGGTCTAACCGGTGAATATTATATCCTGGAGGTAGTATCTCATTATCAGTAGTACTAGGTTAGTATGGTCTAACCGGTGAATATTATATCCTGGAGGTAGTATCTCATTATCAGTAGTACTAGGTTAGTACGGTCTAACCGGTGAATATTATATCCTGGAGATAGTATCTCATTATCAGTAGTACTAGGTTAGTACGGTCTAACCGGTGCATATTATATCCTGGGGGTAGTATCTCATTATCAGTAGTACTAGGTTAGCACAGTGTAACCGGTGAATATTATATCCTGGAGGTAGTATCTCATTATCAGTACTACTAGGTTAGTACAGTCTAACTGGTGAATATTATATCCTGGAGGTAGTATCTCATTATCAGTAGTACTAGGTTAGTACGGTATAACCGGTGAATATTATATCCTGGAGGTAGTATCTCATTATCAGTAGTACTAGGTTACTACGGTCTAACCGGTGAATATTATATCCTGGAGGTAGTATCTCATTATCAGTAGTACTAGGTTAGTACGGTCTAACTGGTGAATATTATATCCTGGAGGTAGTATCTCATTATCAGTAGTACTAGGTTAGTACGGTCTAACGGTGAATATTATATCCTGGAGGTAGTATCTCATTATCAGTAGTGCTAGGTTAGTACGGTCTAACCGGTGAATATTATATCCTGGCGGTAGTATCTCATTATCAGTAGTACTAGGTTAGTACGGTTTAACCGGTGAATATTATACCCTGGAGGTAGTATCTCATTATCAGTAGTACTAGGTTACTATGGTCTAACCGGTGAATATTATACCCTGGAGGTAGTATCTCATTATCAGTAGTACTAGGTTACTACGGTCTAACCAGTGAATATTATATCCTGGAGGTAGTATCTCATTATCAGTAGTACTAGGTTAGTACGGTCTAACCAGTGAATATTATATCCTGGAGGTAGTATCTCATTATCAGTAGTACTAGGTTAGTACGGTCTAACGGTGAATATTATATCCTGGAGGTAGTATCTCATTATCAGTAGTACTAGGTTTTAGCCAGGTTTCCGTAAGACACAATGTCTGGAGAGTGGGTTGCTAGTAGGACGTGTAGGTTGGAAATCTTATTGTTAATACTTCTAATATTTAGGTGAAATGCTAGGAGGGAACTAGTGGGAGTAGAAAGGGGTAGCTTGACTGTGGGGGTTGTGGTACGGGAGTGAAGGTTATTGGGTGTGGGTGGGCCAGGGTTGGGATGGATGTCCCCATGTGTTATAAGGTTATAGTGACATGTAAATCATCTTAACATGTAAATAATTGATTTATCAGCCTAGATGTGCCTCATTTTGTAAATTTCTAGACCCAATATTAATTCTTTTGAGCTTTTTCCAGATGAGACAAAAATGGTTCTGTGTTTACAAATTCTATCAGAAATAGAAAACATACCTTAGGTCAAGCTATCCAACCAAAATAAATCTTCGTTTTGGTAGGGCCAATTTATAAATTTCACACTGTGACATTGGAATAGGTTCTTTGCCTAAATAGTATTTATGTCAAATATTAACAGAAAATGTTAGCTGACATTAACAAGGTCACCATAGATTCAGTCCCATTACTTTCAGTCAGTCCCAAGGAATACTTGCAATCACAGTGCATAAACATCCCCACTGGTGCCAGAAACGTATGTATCAAATTACAAAATCCCTTCCATCATTTGTCATAATGCAGTCTTTCAGTCTAGGTCATAACTCTAGCAAGGCTTGTCAGCTGGCTTCAGATTTTTCCATCCGTTAATAACTCCTCTTACTAGCCAGTCACTGATCACATGCCATGCCATTCAGGAGTCTTGGTAATGCACCCAGTCTACAAAGAAGAGTTCTATATTATATTTTCAAGACAGAATACTATCTCCAGCCTGGCTTCTCTGTGATTTCTGATGAAAAACTGATGACAAATTATTTATCATAATTTTCCCTGCTGTAGCTTGGAACAAATTCCATGTTAATATTTTTCTTTCTGGAATACTAATATTTTACTATAGTTGTAAGTAAATTTCCATGATGTAACACCGTTTTGCAATTTCTGAGAGAATATGGAGACCGTGATAAAGTAGTGACTGCCTGTCTCCCACATTGCCAGTCCTCTCAATGGCTTCTTTTTTATGTTGTAATCAGAATAAAATTCATGTTTGTTTAGACTGCTGTTAGTGGTCTGCCTATAAGGTATCAGGAAGGAAGGAAGATTAATGATACAAGACAGCTCTTTCTTGTGGCTGTCTTGACTTTAAACGCACTGCCTGGATGTTCTAGGCACTGACTAACTAGCCAGAAGACATATTAATTTAACTATGTTGTAATGCAGTTCCTGGCACATGATGCTATCTGGAATAGGCCTTGATCTGCATGTTCAGTGCACTAGCTAGCTACTACTGGGAAATGAAGCCAAAGCTGGTCTTAATTTAAAATGTGGTCTCTGGCATTCTGCACTCCTTGTGTTACCCTGAACACTTAGTGAGGAAAGCACACTCTGATCACTTTTCTGGATCGTGAAGCAAGATTAACTTTGGGCAGCATGATGACAGGGAATCTTCTTGGGCTAGGCTTATATAGGCTCCAGGGGTGTTAACCTAGTACACACCTATGAACCTATGAGGAACAGCATTTTATCAGGCCTACCCTGGCATCCAGTGAACTGCTCAGCAAATACAGTAGATATAGTATGTTTAAGCAATACAGAGCGATGGAGAGCTGTGTGCCACACATTTTTACTTATCACACCTAAATATGAGCTTGCAAACCCTCATGCCTATATACATATTTATGGCTTCTTCCATGCAGTGTTCATTCTGTGTTTGAATAACTGAGCATTGTTAGATCAATTCCTATGAGTCTCATCTAGTAAGCTGAAGTGTTTTACCCATGACATCTAAACTCTCTCCACACAGTTTTCTTCAGAACATTTCATGCAGCTTATCTCATTTTGTATATAGAGAAGCATGGCTTAAGGGATGATTTTATCTTGACAGATGGCATTACCAAGTTTTGAATCTCATTAATGTGTGGGATCCAGTTTTAAGCCAAAACAACAGTGTCATCTGATGAAGTGGAGCTAAGTCAAGGATTGAAAGACTATTTTTCTTTAAATTCTACTACCTACGGGGGGGGGGGGGGACAAAGACAAGAGCCTTCCCAACACATTTTGATCAGAATTCTTCCTTAAACATTGCTCTGTTCAGTTCTAATGTTTTTGGAGGCGACTGCTCAGTTTTGGGTAGAATGAAGGGGCTGCTAGTGTCAGAAACCTCTTTTACTTCTGCAACATAACCTCAGGTGATGATACACGTACTACTGGATTTAACTTATCCCTCACATGGCCTTCCAGACCCACACCTTAAATCATTTAACCTACGTTTAGCTAGTGTTTTTACTTCCTCACGAGTGACACACTGCAGTGGCAGTGTTCCTCCATAAGGGTGGCCTTACAACCACCACAAGTAACTAACTACAGACCTTTTAGGCTTACAAGCCTTATCTGCCTTTAATGCAAAGTCTTGGAGTGTATTGTAATTGACCTCAGGCTAGGATATCAAGAATTTTATTAGACTTATTCCCAAAAGGTTTGACTTGGTGAAGTGTAGATACTGTCTACTGAATCTGGGAAACTTCTTTAAAAGGGTTAAGGAAGCTATAGAAATCCATGCAATACACATGACGTATCTTTACCTAGCCAAGCCTATGACAGCGTTCCACATGCTGGCATTATACTAAAGCTAAATGCTTTAAAATTGACCCATATAGGCTAAGATGGATAAAATTGGGGCTTCTCCTATTCAGTATTTACTTCTTTTATCTCCTAGCAGAGAGCTAAGACCACTGTCTAAGAAAGTTTGCAGACAACTGCAAACCGGGCAGTTGTTGTTAAGTCACCCTATGACCCCCAAACTCTCTTGAATGAAGTTGTGGTGCACTAAAAATGGGCTCAGATTAAATGCTGAACAGAGTGGTATCATCACTTGGGGTAGACAACCCCCTCCCTACATTATACTGTATAGACAACACATGACTACAAAACAAAAATGGAGTCCAATGCCTAGAAACATGGGTTAATAATTTATTTCTTTTTTGACTACTATGCATCAGGAAATCCTTTTATTCAGCCCAGCTAATTGCCAAAGGAATAGTATCATGATCTAAAGAGGTAATCACTCCATGATATATTTACTTTGGGATGCATCTCACTAAACATATCAAACAGAAAGTCCCCAAAGGTTTCTAATGAAAAAGATCATTGGACTAAAGTCCCTCAAATATCAAGAGGAAGCTCTATTCATTCATTTAGTGTCTCACAGACTTTTGAGGGGAAATCTACCTTGCTTGGCACTCCATTAGAGGAGTAGTTGTCCTGGACTTTCAGCATCTCCACAAATCTAATGGATACATCAATACTAGATCCAGGGATATAAATCTTCTCCAAAAGAAGACTGGAGGATCATGTGTATAACTGACTGCCTCCCAAACCTCTGGAATAAATTTCCCCCTACACATTAAGCAGTGTGACTCACTATCTTACATTAAATACAACACAGATGACTGGATGGGTATTCACAAATTTACTCTGGGATTGACTGGTGTGGTCTTAAAGAGGGTACTGGGAAGATATAAATGGTAATAAGACTCAATAGCCTTGAAATATCTATCTATGAATTTAATTCCAAAGATGGCCAGTTTCCTTCTCTCCATGAACGTCTTCTCAAGGTAATGTGAAAATGTAATTATTCCATCCCCATTTAAATGAACAGTCTACAGTTTCATACAAGAGATGTCAGCGGACACCAGATCTTGTAACCTCATCACTCCTGTAAGGATTCAAAAGTTTAGGGATGGTAATGTTCCTTTTGGGATTCCCCTCATCATCTAAGGAAGTCTTGGATCACCACCCTGAATGTGCATAATGCCTCAAGTTACATTCTGATTCTGACATTACAGCTGACATTTTTATTCAAGCGGAGAATCAGCATTTTAGCTTATGCTTCTCCTACATGACCTGAAAACTGCCTCCTAGGGACTTTATTAGGTGTACATCTGTAGATTTCAGGATGTGGAGTAGCTTTCTCCATGCATTTAAATGCCTTATCACATGTAGTTGTAGGTTGAGTTGATGAGTCTTTACAATTTAATATTGCCCTCTAGTTGTGTGGGGTACATTCACAAAAAGATATTGGAGCTTTGTCTCTTCAAACAAATAGGGTCTCTGTTCCAAAGGCACAGTGGTGGCTGTAGTTTCAGCCAGCTTCTTCTCAGTTCTCCTAGGTTTCACGTGGTCTTCTACTTGCCAAGATACACACATGCTGTCCTACAAGATGTGGTTTCAGCTGGAACTTTCTAATTCCTCTGTTCCCCTCTGCAGTCACAGAGCTTCACTAGATTTTGTTTACCTGATGAAAATGAATCAGGCTCTTGAGCACATCCTTGCTGGACTCTTGTTCTGGAAACGTACATTTCAGTTGCAGTAATGGAACATACCTAGACTTCTATCTGGCAAATGGCTTGAGAGTAGCCAACACATTGTTCAGAAAGAGAGAGATTCACAAGATCACATACAAGAGTAGTCAACATGCAACTCACGTAGACTTCCTCCTAGTAAGGAAAATGTACTGGGGCAGAATCCATGATTGCAAAGTCATCCCCATTGAAACAGTTGGCCCACAGCATAAAATACTAGATGCCACAATCAGCTGCAAGCAGTAGTCAGAGAAGGCTCTAAGGTCAACAGAGACCAGGCTGAAGACCTGGAAGTTGACTCGAGAGAAAGTACAACAGTTCAAGAAATTATGCAGGGTTCTAGCACCCCAAGAAGAGGAGGAAATAGGTGGAGCTGAAGAAGAATGGCAGCACCTAAAAACAGCATGTGTTAGGACTACAGAAAAGATATGTGGCCAAGCCAGGTATGGAAATAAGGTACATAGGGAAAGCTGGTGATGGAATGCAGAAGTCCAGGAAGTCATCAAAAGAAAAAAGGAGTGCAGGAAGAAGTGGGAGACAGAAAAGACTGACCAGGCTAGGAAGAACTACTGGTTGGCTAACAAAGAAGCTAAGAAAGAAGTTGCAATAGCAAAGAATAGGGCATCAGAGGCACTATACCAACCTCTGGAAAATGACTCAGTAAGGGACACGAAGAAACTATATTAGGTTGCAAGGCAAAGACAGAAATATAAAGAAGATAGTCAGACACCCTTCATAAGGGATGCCAGCAACAACCTGCTCACCAGCTCAGAGGACATCAAAGGCAGCTGGAAGGAGTATTTCCAGCAGCTTCTGAATGAAGAAAAACACCTCACAGAAGCTGTACTGCCCCAGAAACAACCTACGATGAGGGAAGAGGAGGAGCCCACCCTAGAAGAAGTAAGAACAACATTAAGGAAGATAAAGTCAGGGAAAGCAGCAGGCTCAAATGCGCTCACAGCAGATATGATAAAGATGCTGGGTGAGATAGGAGAGAAATGGCTCCTGAGGGTACTAATAGCAGTGTGGAGAGAAAGGTGTATCCCAGATGACTGGAGAATAAGCATACTCATGCCAGTGTACAAGAACAAAGGGGACATCCGCAACTGTGGCCAGTACAGAGGCATCGAAATCCTATCACATTGCATGAATGTTCTGGAGAGGGTGATTGATAAATGTATATGCAGAGTAGTAGAATGTAAAATGGGAGATGAGCAGTTTGGATTCAGATCAGGATGCAGCACAATTGACCAGATGTTTGCATTGAGACAGATACGTGAGAAGAAGCTAGAGATGAGGAGAAAGTCTTATTGGGCATTCCTAGACTTGGAGAAAGCATATGACAAGGTCCCAAGAAAGCTGATCTGGGAAGTACTGCGGTGATTTGAAGTCCCAGAAACATTGGTAGAATTGGTGCAGGCTATGTACCAGGACCCAATGACTCAAGTACAGACAGTGTTCGGCCTCACAGAGGGATTCCCAGTGGGTGTGGGTGTACATCAGGGTTCAGCTCTGAGCCCACTGCTGTTCATACTGGTGATGGACTACATTAACAAACAGGTTGGAGGGGACGGATCAACAAAGCTGCTGTATGCAGATGATGTGGCAGTACAGGAAGACTCTGAGCTTCACCTTCAGCAAAGGATAGGAATATGGAATGCAAATCTGAAAGCAGATGGGATGAAACTAAGCACAGATAAGATGGTGGTAAAGGCAGCAAATTGGGGAAATCAGAAGCAGCTGAGAATAGAGATAGCAGGGAAGACAGTGGAACAGGTAAACAGCTTCAAGTATCTGGAAGGAGTAGTTGAGGAGAAGGGTAGTCTGAATGAAGAGGTCAAAGCTAGAATCATAAGGGCTGCAGGCAACCGATATAGAGTATCAGGTGTAGTCTATGACAGAAGAATGCCAAAAAAAGCTTAAAAGTAAGGTGTACAAGACAGTGGTGCAACCAGTACTACTGTATGGTACAGAAACCTGGGCAGTAAAGGCAGAACAGTTGAAGAAGCTAGAGGTGATGGAAATGAAGTGCCCGCGAAAGGTGATAGGATGCACACTGTGGGACAGACGAAGAAAGGAGGACATGAGAGCATAAGCCAAAGTAGCTCCAACTGCAGAAAAGATCAAAGAGAACAGATTACGGTGGTTTGAGCACACACATAAAAAAAAGCAGAAGACAATCTGGTTAGGAAGATTTGGGACAGACAGGAAGAAAGTAAGAGGAAGTGAGGACGTCCAGCAAAGAGATGGATGGATTGTGTGAAAGAAGATCTGTGACAGTCAGGCATGAGTGTTGAAGAAGGTAGGAGTGAGGCACTGAATCAAGAGAGTTGGCAACAGTTAACATGATACCCCAACCCCATGTAAAAAAAAAGGGGCTGATGATGATGAATGGAACATACCTAGAGCCTGTACAGGTCTGAAACTATGACATCCACTTCAGATCATTATCTTTGCCTTAGCAATGCATACTTTGGATGTCTTTCTAATCTTAGAGCAGCTTTGGAATTATCTTAAGCATGTTATTTTCACCGGTTGTGGATAACAGGTCAGCCATGAGTCACATCTACAGCAAATGAGTATCCTTCAAGGAGCTTTGCAGGTTCACCTTGAGTTCACGACATCTAACCCAATCTCTCTGTTCTACTTGATAGCAGTGGCAGCTGGTGACTTCAAATCAAAGGGGGGCTGCAGGAGTCAGCTGAATGGGTGGGGGTCAATGAGAAGGGGTGCAGCCAACTAGAAAGGGGAGGAGCTATGCTCAAAACCACAAAAACTAACTAACTAAATAGGCTGACCTGGGTGCCAAACCATCATTATGAGAGTCCAATCAAGACACAATGAAGTGTAGATGAATAAAAATATTTCAATGCATTGGCTGCATGACAGCTTACTTAATATCTAGATGGAAACAAAAAGGTTGTGAGGCATGAAAAAATAAATTACTGGAATGCCAGTCAAAATCAAGTATAAGAAAAACAAGCAGCACTCAAACCAATTCTCCTTGCACTGCAGTTCTAATTATAATTTATATTCAACTTTATTAAAGTACCAAGTAACATGCTGAAAGTAGCAATCTCTGTGATGCCCCCACTTGTAAAAATGTTTCTTATCCAAAAAAGACCTGCTGCCTGATAACTATCTACTTGTTTCTTGGGGAAAACATGATCAAAGTAAAAAATGAAAAGCAAACAAGAAACAAGCTCAAGATACATTGCTTAAAGGATTACTGCACAGGTTATGGACCACACATGACTGGCATTCTGTTTAGTTTACGGGTAAAGCCTGCAGAGATCACTGGAAGTCTCCAACAAATGTAATGAGCTTCTTAAAATACTGTAATCCTGTCCTTTATTACAAGTACTGTCATATGCATTTCAATACCCAAGGCTTATACATTACCTAGTTATGTAAGTATTCTCTGCATGGCAACAACAGAAAGACTTTCAATTTTGGCAATTCTTTAACAGTATGCTTATTAAAGCTTACTTGCATCTTACGATCTCAGACAAGCTTACATGGATGGTCATTAAAGAATTGCTACTTAAACACAGAGCAACAGGCACTTACTGAGTAAAAAGCATAAATCAACAGTACAAAAATATGACAGAAACCAGACCATTCTGCAAAATCAAGGACAGATGAAAAGCCACTGTAGTACTTGTGTTTACCTTGGATGGGGGGATAGTCTGCACATTTACACTGCATAACTGCTCCTTGCCTTGCTTTGACACATCCAGAGTCACTACATGGGGGAGTGGGGTGCAACAAGTATGTCACAATTTGAAATGTCTCTGGCTGACTGTGATGGCCCTGACATTTGTCATACCTCTCAACTTCAGAGCAAGAAATCTGGACAAAGCCATGCATAGAAGTGGGGCAAAGGCCCAAAAATAAGGGCAATTTTTAAATACTGCTCTTATAAACTTAGAAAGATAATAGAATAGTATGTCTTGCATTAATATGAATTTTCTGAAGGGTAAGAAATCTGAAACTCAAATGTCTGTCATTATTTTCTAACTTCAGTCTTTAATGATTTGCCACTAATTTGCCAAAAAAAAAAAAACAATTTTATGAAAAATGGACCAAAAATGTGATGCAAAAATATAAAATAGCCACACAATACAGCTGGGAACCTATCAAAGAAGGGACACTTTTGTAATATTAGTACTGCTAACTTGAGCAGCTGGCAAAATAAAAGAATCTACATGCATTTCTGAAATAAAAGTAATCTATAACTCTGATTATTACAGTTATTTTTTAATTGTAAACCCGCCATGTTATCTTCCAAAATTGCTATTTTGCGGAGGGATTATTAGGGGAAGAGCAACATTTTGAGCCAAAATCGGGGATAGTTGAGAGGTCTGGCTATGCCTATAAAGCAATTTATAAATAAAATAAAATAAATTTGCACGTACCTCTCAACCTGTTAATGCAATAAATCTGGACAAGGCCAAATATATTGGGGGAACATATAAACAGAACTAAAAAATGCTCTTGTATAAACTGAGACAGTTGAAAGAATAGCAGGTCTTACTTTAGCATGCATTTTTCTGAAGGTTATGAAGTCTGAAACTCAGTGTCTGTCATTATTTAGTGACTTAATTCCTAAATGATTTGCCAGAAAACCACACATTTTATGAGGAACAAACCAAAAATAAAAAACAAAAATCTATTCATTCTGTGAAAATCTGGACAGTTGTGAGGTATAGTTCAGCTGGGGCTGTCTTTGAGTTTGCCGCCCTTACCCCTCACAAAATCATGGTCGAATGGAGCCTCCCCCCTGCAGCCATTCCAATGATCCATTACTTGGCTATTTCACTCCATTTACCATAAACACTAATGTGCATACTGCTTTACTTCTATTATGATTTGGACTTCATTTGAAAGTTTTATTTTGCATTTTACAGCACAAACACTAAGACATCTGCTAAACAAAGCAATGCAGTCTCACAATGAAAACAGACTTAGCATTAAAACTTCTCTGCCCTTGAAACTCACATTCATTGAAACAGCATTGAAACCCACATTTAAAGAAAATACATTTTGTCAGTGGCAGATGAAGATTAACTTTGGGCTGTTTTCAAATCATAGGCCTCTTGCACATATAACATGCATGTGCTCTTTGATACACCTTCCTTATTGTACTAAATTATATTCCTTGTACAATACAGTACAGTTGTTAGACGGCATTTTAACTTTATTGTTTTGAACATTTTTCCAGTAAACAATGAAACAAAATGCATGCACCAGTAATGACAAAACTGCCCAGTTCAGAACATTTCCATCATAAAAGTCTACTCAAACTTCTACAGTCCACCATCATCAGTAAATATGCACAATATCTGAAGTAAAAGTCATCTAAATAATTCCACATTAAAGAAATCTGTAACTAATGAAGAGGTTGCTGCTAGCAAACACCTTTATATTTCATCGAAAAATAGTGTCTGGTGCCTCTCTGGAATAAATTGCCTATATTACATATAAAAAAATGATAAGCTAGTAATATTGCAATAGGAAATGGATGGCAAACTGATAACAGGTTCATAGTTAGTATATTCACCAAAGAGGACATTCTCAGTACAGCAGCACCCACCCCTTGTGGGAGTAGAACCCACAGCCTTCTGCATCAAAAGCAAGTACACAACCTGTTGTGCTATTAACAATGCAAGCAGACTCTGCATAAGCAGCACTAAACTTCTCTTCTCCTGCAGCTCTCAGCTCCTTGTAAAATCTACTCAATATTCAACTGCATCTGAACTTAGCAGCACAAGAAATCTGGAAAAAGCCAAAATTTATCAGGGGGGGTCAAAAGCCCAAAAACCAGGGGCACATTAAACATTGCTTGTATAATCTTGGAAAGTTGCTAGAGTAAAATGCTGTGTTACCACCATACATTTTACTGCCAAGGTCCCTGTGCAAAACAGTCAGAGCAACATACCACTATGCCAAATCAGCTGCTTTGTGAAAGAGAGGAAGACTGAAACTTAAATGGCTATCATTTAGTGAATTCAGTTCTCACCATAGCTGTCACCCTCTTAGCACAAAACACCTGGACAAACCCAGCAATGAGGGAATACATCCCTCAAACATATTCAGTGAATTCAGTTCTTGCTATAGCTGTCAACCTTAGCATAAAAAACCTGGACAAAGCCAATAATGGGGAAATACAGTCCCAAAAATAGGGACAAATTTCAAATATTCATCTTATAAACTTAGAAAATTGCTAGAATAAAAGGTTTTGTGTTACTATGTACTTTCTGAAGAATATGAAGTCTGAAATTCAAATGCCTGTCAATTTTACTTATTTAACATTTGTTAACCAGGAAAGTCTGATGGAACAAAAACAATTTTCAGCAGAGGCCCAGGGAGAAATACTGCCGACACACGTCTTTGTAAAATGGCAGGACACCAGAGCAAACCCACACAAACACAGGGAGGAGATGCAGACTCCACACAGAAGGCACCCCAGCCAAAAATCAAACCAGAAAACCTACAGCTGTGGGGCAACAATGCTACCACTGCACCATCAAATATCTAAGCATTTAAATATTTAGAAACCACAGATATTATCAGGAACAGAACAGATCAAATATGAGGCAAAAATCTGCAATTTTTTTACAAATGGTGGTGGATAGGGAATTCAGGCCCTTACCACCTACATACAAGATACAGGGTTCAAGCCTGAGGCATTCCCTACCACACCACCATGAGTTTGCTCTAACCACCAGTATGTAGCATCTGGGGCATTACACACACACCTTACCGATGAGCTGAATCCACCCTTTGCCTAGATAACCGCTCACCTTGCTGATATCCAAACAGTCCCTTTGCTGCTGCCGAGCAACCCTAGATATCCGAACAGTCCAAATCCTCCTTGCACTTGGTCCAGTCCACCTTGTTAGCTGCTACATGCATCTTGATTGGTCCAGCCTGCTGCTGCTGCAGTCCGGAGTGCCTCCATTCTGTGATGTCACCACTGCACAGACTGCTGGGCATCTTGGGGCCGAGATGCCTTTCCCCCTATCTAGACTGCTGAGAAAGCAGTCTAAGTGTTCCTGTGTATCTAGAGCGCATGCGCAGATTTCTGGGAATGACAGTGTTTATTTTTGTTGTTCTTAGTTTTATTTTTATTTGTTTTCTAGGTGGGAGGGCTGCAGTCTTGCAGTCCAATAGCACGAGCCGCCCCTGCTTGATAGTAATTAATCACTTAAGGTACCATGTATCATAACTAACTGCTTGTAGTTGGGTTTGTAGATGTCAACCACCAATGTAAAATGGATGTGCTACTCTGAACATTTGGCCTGCAATGTTTTGGAGATGGTGTTTATTGTCACCCAGTGTATTTCGCAACTCTGGTAATGCTGGAAAGGAGAACAGTGTATGCATTCTAGAGGCCAGGTAAAGTAGACATGCTGTTTGTGTTCCTCTGCTTTTCCTCTCTCATTCTTTGTGTTCTTATTCAAATGAACAGCAATAATCAATCTGTCCTATTGGAGAGTACAGTCTAGTCTTTCTATTTTTCCTCCAGGACAGTTCTGGTCATACAGACACAGATCATAGTCCTTCCTGTCCTTCGTAAGCCTGTATGTCTTGCTCAACGTTCATTTTTTGAGTTGAGTATGTTTTCCTTGACAAACTTTCCCGGTACCTAGACATTAAGATAATTTTGTTTTTATAACTGCATTTGAAGCTTCTTAAAGATTTTTTTTCCTTTGTAGGTCCTTTTGTATGTTTTAAAAACAGTTTTCAATGTCTCTTTTCAACCATCCTACTCTGCTTCTTGGAGTTTCTTTTTGTCATGTGAGACCATTTTTGCTGACAAACAGGTCATATACATGCAGTCTTGCAGTAGATCCAAAATAATGTTAAAGTTTTCAGGGAGCTCTTGCTTCTAGAAAAAGTCCTTATGTGCTGTGTTTACAGAGGAATCTACATTCAAACAGATGTTGATCTCCTGAAAAATATACTGGGGACACATGCAGATAATGATTTCCACCTGATCTGCCAGATACGTTAGTTTCTAATATGAATGTGAAAACTGCTGCTGCTGCTCTGGGTGACTTTTCTTGAGTAGTAACATAATCTCCCTTGTTTTCCTTTACACCTGTCACACTGAGTCGACTCTCAGTATAAGTCAAGTGGGGCTGGGCCCTCCTTCTGTAGTTTTGATGTATTGCTTAGTATACTATGACTATGAGTAGGACTACAAGACTCTATGACTGCAGGAGCAAATGTAATGTAAATAATATTATATAACAGTATTTGTTCTACATGGCATAAGAATCCATGACTGTCATCATTAATTTCCTTCCTTCCTTTATCCCCCTGCTTGTATAATTACAAGGAGTACATGTACACTTTCCTCATGCAGTGCTACACACTGTTTTTTTATGGTTAGGAATTTAGTTAAGCTTGGAGATATCTTTTCTTGCCTTGGTGCAATGCTGAATTGTAAGTGGTGGCAGGGATGCTGTGTGGTTGATGTAAGTGGCTGGAGCAGCAGTTTAGATGCTGAATATAACGGAAATGCACAGCATCTTCAAAACAATTACTTATCCGGTCAGTAGTTGGACGGTGCGGTGCAGTGGTAGCATTGTCGCCTCACAGCAAGAGGTTCTCTGGTTCGATTCTGTGCTGGAGTGCCGTCTGTGTGGAGTCTGCATGTCCTCTCTACATTCGTGTGGGTTTTCTCTGGGTACTCTGGTTTCCTCCTACATTATAGGTTCATAGGTAGGTACTAGGCTATCGGCCCAAGGGCCTACATAAGCCTAGGTAAGAAGGTTCGCTGGCTTATGCCACCCAAGAATGTTATTTTCCTGTGCCACTGTTGAGCAGAGACACAGAAGTGATCTCCCGGGGTGTATTTCCTATTTCCCATCCACTCATCAGGATTTTTCTTGAAGAGTGCTAATGAAGAACTTTGCTTGACATAGATGGGTAGCCAGTTCCAGAGTATGGGAAGTCTCTGTAACAGGAATCTATCCCTCCAGCATGCCCTGTTTATTGTGGTGACAAGGTTTAGGTCCCTAGAGCATGTAGCTCTGAGGGATTGGGATTTCTTTAGGTGTAGCATGTATAACAGTTCTGGGTTTGACATAGCTTTATATGTTAGGCAGAGTTCACCTTGGAGTAGGCGATATCCTACGGAGTAAAGCTGGAGTTTTTTTGAGGTGGTCAGTGTAGGGCATTTGTTTGAGGCCAGTAATCCTCTTTGTGAGGTACTTCTGTGGCCTTTCCAGCTGCTGCAGATGTCTTGTGAGGTACATTCCAAAAGGGGCATTGTACTCTATAATGGGTCTAATTAGTGTCAAGTAGAGGGGAACAATGACCTCTTTTTTCCTGGATGAGAACCCTTTTATGATGAGGTGTGCCACGTAGAAGGACTTCCTGACTACTGTGGCAATGTGACTATCAAAGGAGAGTCTACTGTCCACCTAGGTCCCAAGGTCTCTTATCACACATTCGGTGTTAAGCAGATTGCTGCCTATGTGGTAGTTCATGGGTACAGAGTTTTTACCAAAGGGGATGACACTGCACTTTTTGGCATTGAGCTTGAGGCCATGGCTCTGACACCAGGCATCTGTCTCAGCGAGGCCCTTCTGTAGGATGTCTACATCATTTGGGGACTTAACTGTGGCTCCTAGTTTGCAGTAATCTGTGAACTTCATTAGCCAGAGGCCTTCTGTGTCGGCCTGTACTTCAGAGAAGTAGATACCAAACAGGAGAGGTCCCAGGACGGAACCCTGTGGTACTCCACTTGTCACTGCTTTGAGGTCAGATTTGGAGTCTGTAACTTTTACAGTGTGGGTTCTGTCAGTGAGCCAGTTGGCAACCCATCTTGTGACGTAGGGATTTATACCTAGTTTAGTGAGTTTAGCTATAATTCCAGAATGGGGGATGGTGTCGAAAGCCTTGGCGAGGTCAAGAGACTGTGTGAACCACCTTACCCTCATCTTTGGCTTTGGTGACTGTTTCAAAGAAGTCGATCAGGTTCAGGAGGGATGATCTGCCTTTCACAAACCCGAACTGGGTGGGATCCAGAGTTTGGAGGTTACCAATGTCTTTGTTTATAAGTTGTAGACCAGGCTCGTTGGGCTAACAGGTCAATAGCTCCCGGGATCAGTGGTGGCTCCCCCTTTGTGGAGTGGGATAACTGTTGCTGTGCACCATTTAGTGGGCACAAAGCCTGATGTGAGGCTATTATTGAACACGGTGCTTAAGTGGGGAGCCAGTTCATTCTGAAGTTCATGTAAAACGCAGCCTGGGATTCATAGATTCATAGATTAGTACTAGGCTAACTGCCCTTGCGAGCCATTTTTAAGCCTAACCAATTATCCCTTGTGAGACTCAAACCCTGCACCTTGTGTTTGTAATGCAAACACCTTAACCATTAGGCCACCCTCCCAACCCGGATATTGTCAGGTCCCATGGATGCTGTATTTTTGGCTTTAGAGAGTGCAGCTTTTACCTGCGTAGTTGTGATTACAGGGACTCTGCATTGTTCCTGTATAGATATGGGCCTTTTGGGGGGGGGGTTCCTGTATAGATATGGGCCTTTTGGGGGGGGGGTAAAGTTAGCACTGAACCTATCTGCCAGGATGTTGGCAATATCAGTTGGTTCTGTAATTTTCGTGCCATTGTGCTGTAACTCAGAGCAGATCTGGGTGTTGCCATCGAGATTCTTGACATAGCTATAGAATGCTTTGTGGTTGTCCTTAGAATTAGTGGCGATTTTATTTTCATAGCTAGCTTTGGAGGATCTTATAAGGGATCTCAGCTTCTTACTGAGGCTGACCAGGGGAGCTCCTCCACTCATGGGATTTTACTCTCTTTTGCAATAGTTTCTTCCTTCTGTTGTACAGTTTGTTTATAGCAGGGGACCACCAGATTGGTTTCCTTTTTTTGGAGGATAGCATCTTGGTTCTGTTTGGGATAGCACGATCCATGCACTCGTGTAAGTGCTTATAGAGTGCATTTGTGTAGGATTCAGCAGTTGTAACTGTATTGTCCATCTGCATGGGTGTCATGAAGTTCACCACTTCTGTCTTAAGAAGCATGAAGTTGGCTTGGGAGAATTTTTTTACCGTGGTTTCCTTAATGGGGGGTGGGGGCGGGATGTGGATATCAAGGGTGATTAGCTTATGGTCGGATCGGACCAACAAAGGGTTGACTATAGGTGTGGAACACCAGTCACTCATGTTGGTAATGACTAGGTCTAGGATAATGTTGCCCCTGGTGGGGGTGTGGACAAGTTTATCCAGGGCATTGGAGTTTATGAATTCCAGAAAGTGTTGAGTTAAGGAGTTGGTACACCAGTAGTTTTCCCAGTTAATGGTGAGGCAGTTGAGGTCGCCCATTATTAGAGTGTTTGGTTGAACCCTAATATTTTCCAGTACATCAAGAAAAGAGGAGTGGGAATCCTGGGGCATGGTGGGGGATTTGTAGCAAGTTACAATTTGGATTGCAGTTTTGCCCAAAGTTAGTTGCACTTGAATAACCTCAGATGCATTATGCTGAGCAACTAGCCTGGAGGTGTGGATATCCTTAATGAATATGGACACACCTCCGCCTTTGGTGTTTCGGTCCAGGTTACATGGCCGAAAAGTGTGGTATGAGTTATAGCCTGGTAGTGCAGGGGTGCTCTCTGGTGCCTTGAACCAGGTCTCAGTCACTGCACAGATATCAATGTTCTCCATTTTAAGGAGTGTCTCGAGTGAGTGCATTTTGAGATTTAGACTTCTAGCATTGAGAGTAGCATTACCCTCAGTTTTTGCTTGCCTGTTCCTGTTACGGTGGTGAATTTGTTATTTGAACCTTGCCTAAAAAAGGCACTACAGGGGCAGCAAGAGCCTTAGCCAGTATCCGGAATCCCAGGGGCAACAGGTGCAGGACATCTGTGGCAAAGCATCGTGGTCTGTCGACCATGTCATTCCAAGCAGACAGATACTGGATCTCCTTAGAATGACACCAGAAGCTTAGCCAATTGTTGAAGTCAATCATTTTGTCCTTGTACTGCGGTATCATTCTGGGTGATGGCAGAATGCTACTCAGGGCTAGGGTCATACCTGCCTGGCCTACATGATCGGAGGGCTCTTCCATGTCTCTTTTCATGTAGTCCAGGGTGGTACAAAGACATTCATATGGAGCGTTTCTCCCCAGGCATCTGCTGGAAATTGGCTTTGTTCCAAGTCGGACTTTCCTGGTAAACAAATGTAAAATAGATAAATAAATAGTTTTAGGGAATAAATAATCCAGTCAGTAAAATTAGGTGTCCTATAGCCCACTACATGCTGTAGTATGTAAATATTATGAGAGATACAGCTTCTCTGAGTGCTGTTGGAGAACATGATAGTGTCAGAGACTGGACTGTTCTGCAAGTTGCAGTAAATAAAACCTGTTACTTACTAGGGATACTACACAGGGGTCTTGTCTCAAAAAATAAAACTAATCTGGAATTCCCACTCCCCACAGCCTGGATGACATGATCACAAAGGGCACACTCCAGGTAACAAAAAAGTACTTGTCCGGAGAAGTAGCATGCCCTGCTATGAAAGGTTTGAAGCCACCTGGTTATACCAGATTTATAATCTGGCTACAATGATTGCAGAGACAGAAGTGATATCGAATACCTACTGTCATTATGAGTAGGACTCCTAGAGCCTTTATTTTCATTTGAACATTCAGCTGAATCCACTTGAACATGTTGAAACATTTTCTTTTTCAAGATTCAGCAGCTGTCTGGAACAAAAATCCAATTAAATGAAAGGCAGTAGCTTAAGGAGAAATAGAATCGTCAAGTGGAAATGAATTATAATATAAACAGCCACCAGTAACTTTCTACTCGTGACAAGATATTCATACAACGTGGATCCCATTTCACCCATCAAACGTGCTTCTGTTTTCTACAAAAACAAGAGAAAACATGTAAAAAAAAAAAAAAAACTTCTGCATCCCAATAATTAATATTTTGTCTAGGGTAGCAACAAAGAGTAATCACTGAGATCATCATCTAGCTTTGCAATGCTCCTAATATGAAAATTAAAAACTCCTCTTCAGTTACTGCTTTTGTGCACAAGAATGGTGGACTGAAATAGATAATGTTTAGCTGTAATCAAGTACATTCAGCTGAACAATAAAAACAAAGCACTTAGTCTGCCAAACAACCTCTTAAAAAGCAGGAAAAATTAGAGTGTAGACCATCTGTTAACATAAGGAATTTATTTTTATACTACCACAAATGCAAGCATTCAGAAAGGGAAAACTTGCTTTGTTCTTCAACCATGATGCTTCTCTACTGTCTCCCCAGTCACAAACTGACCCCAATAACCATTTTTCCCCCAAGATGACCATCACCACCTTTGCCTTTTCAGTAGGCAAGCTTTAAATTCCCGATAGGTTTGTGCCTCACTTTTTCACAGAACATTTTAGTAAACCACTATTCAGTTCTGTAAGAAATTACTTCTTCCTTGTTTTCAAAAGGTTTAAGGGTTTAAAGCCTAGCTCTGACTCTCGAGCTGTTCGGTTTGTGTGCTGGTATGCACAGCATTTAATTCAGGTTATGGTGTTAGCAACTACCATGGTCAGAGTATCCTTTTTCTTTTTGCTTGAGATATTTCTAAATGTCAGAGCAGTTCATCTTGAATAACATCCTTTGATCTATGAAGTCAAACTTTTCTTTCTATAATACCTGGTCTTACCAATGTACCATCAGGATTCATCATGGATGGAGATGGTAATAGTGGATGTCTATGACCTAGCATAAAGATATTTCCCCCTCTAGATTTGAGGACAGAATGGTGGTATCTGCTCATTTCCAGCCACCATGCTCTTTTCTAACCTTCAAAAAAAATAGCATAACCAAACTGGAATTTGACAAAAAAGGGAGAAAACTTCAAAAATATGATGGCAAACAATGTCCTAAAAATTCTAAAGGCTGTGATCATTGAGAGAGCTCCTCTTCCCCATATCACACCTGATTAGCAGTCATTCTATACCCTACAAAAAAAGCAGTTTAGCAATGCAACAGAAATCAACATGAAACATGTCATCCAAAAAAAACAAAGTAATAATTTAGTATGAAAAAAGAAACAGTATGCTTTCATTTGACAAACGTCTTCCCTCTACTCAAAATACAGAAGAACCATCACAGCTTCCCATGACACATGCTTTCAAAATATGATGGTCTAGTAAGCTACCAAGTCATGAAGGCAGCCATTATTGCCAGCTTAGAAGTCATTCACTGTGCTGAAAGAGATGACATAAAGACTTTGAGTTCAGATGCTACTGAATTACAGCTGTTGTTCATTTCATACCATTTCACAATGAAGTCATTCATTAGGACAGCTTCAGAATAACTATCTATTCTAGACATGACAGGAGTAGCTTTCTGGGATGTTGAAGTACAACAGTGTATTACTAGTCTCTTTCATCCCTCTTTCTTAGAAAACTAAAAAAGTGCATCTTGTCCTGCTGCCCCCTGGTGGCTAGGTAGTTCGTAACACTGCCTTACAACAGTATGCATAGAGTAAGCATGGTGAGTCTTCCAGTTCTCTAGACTTTCCTTTAACAGATACAGTACTCATTTAGTTGAAACTTGGTGTCCATTACAAATGGTTTGACCAGGTCTTAGATACTATAAAATTCATCTGGCTTATTTATTAAAATGTAAGATAAAAGCCAAAGGGATTAGCTCAAGACAGATGGTAGGTTTCTGTTGAAACTGATCTCTTGCTTCTTGCTAGAAGCTCTACATGAAAATATTTTGATTCTTTTAAAAAGTAGCGGTTTTAACAAATTTCGGAAAAATTGCTTTGAGTCAGTTTCATTCAAAGAAAGTTTATTCAGATTAGCAGATTTGTTTAATCTTATAGACTTCATCAGACTCAAAACATATATGTATGAAAAAGTGATTAAAGTTAAAAAAGCTTCTACAACTTTTTAAAAGATCAAAATCGTTTCAGGTAAAACTTCTAGCAAGAAGCAAAAGTTCACTTTTGACTTTTGTTTTTTCATTCACCCTGTTGGCATCCTGCAGGCTTCCGCAGGTTGGTTGAGCTTGGTTTTGGGTATCTACCACTTAAGTAGGACCTATGGTTTTGACTTTTTATTTATAAAAATTTATAGAAATCATCTGACTTATAGAAACACCTAGGTCTATAATTATTTCTTAGGTTTGCTACATTTAACAATAAGGATTTCAGACCTTAATGACCCCTCTATTTTGTCTCCATGAGTTCTGTGGCATTCTGAGTAGATGACGGGTATATATATCTACCTATGCATGTAGAGGGCTATCTCCACAAGGAAGGTATATAACCTAGAAGTGTGAAAGGCACAGTCTCTGCTACAGTGTTGCAGTAGATCCTTTATTTTGAATTAACTGGCAGTTGCTATTCTTCTCAAGCTCACAATATAAATTGAATTATATATTTATTCTATTGTGTTAGTCTTGTTAGCCATATTCAGCTATGCCCATGTTAGATGGAGTGCAGGATATTGAGAAAAGTAGGAAAATGAACATTTTTTTTACTTACAAAGACATTATTAATTGACAAAGCACAACCAGAAGCAGTCTAAGTAGCAAAGAAATGATGGATTAAAAATATAAGCAAAAAAGATAAAAAATATAATATATAATGTGTAATGTAAATAAATGAAGTATAAAAAATATAAAACCAAAGACAAAATAAATGAAAAGTTAGCTGTATTAATTCTTAAGTTAATGCCAGAAAATATCATAGTGGAAATGTAAAGCAGATATCAATTTATAAAGGAAGTAAAAGAAAAGTCTTAAAATATAATTTAAAGTAAAACACATTAATAAAAGGAAGCATGTAAAGGATTAGTTGCAGACTTTTTAAAGTTAATGCATAGTGGCATCAAAGGAAAGGAAAACATTGCATTAGATTTGTAATATACGATGAAACAGACTTATGCAACTAAGAAACGTGTTGTGAGATTTAAATGGTAGTGTTTTAAGTTTGAGTATTAGTTTAATGTATTTCAGATTATTAAATTATATGTTAGGAGACCTATTTTATGATGACTTGTACAGGTCAGGCTGTTAATTTTCAACTCAACCCTGAGATTTTGCTTAATGTTCCTCTTTGATAAGGCTTAGAAAGGCTTTAGAAATAAGTCAAACTAAGACAACACACTTCTGCCTTTAAAGTTAGGTTCAGGTCTTCAGAAGGAAAAAGCATGCACACACACCAGCACGTAGTAACATGACTGGTTTTATAGCACCAATGGGCCAGTGTATACCACTGACTTCTTTGAGGACAGCTATTCCACTAATTCACAGTTAAGAAGGTAAACATATTAGTAAGTCTTTTATTCTTTTTGCAATCCTGGGAATATAGTTAATACTGCAACAGTGAACACTAACAGGTACTTTGTGTTGTTTTATTTTATAGTGCTATCAGTACAAGCTGCCAAGCTGGTTTCAGGTAACATATTTGCTGATATAAAGCGTGATCAGTTTCCCGTATTAGCATACAAATATAGCTGCACCTTCTACAATCAAATAGTAATCTGCTTGATTTTTTTCAGTATTCACTGTCAAAATGTGGCTGAGTACTTCTTCTCCCACTAAGTAATTTTCTTCTGTGTTTGTTATCATCATGTTATCATGTCAATGCAGTGAAAAGTACATAGTTTAGCAAGGATCACCCTTCCATTATGGTAATATTTCATCACTGTAGATATCTTCAAAATACACAATGTGGATTATTTACACTTCCATAACAATGCTGACTTTAAAATTTTAATTGCATATGTAAAGAGCATTGAATCTAAGTCATATGACTACCTTATGTTGTTTTTTTCTCTCACTGTTAATATCTATCAGATTTTAAATCTTCAGTTTGCTATGCTACCTGTATACAAGTATCGTAATTGCACTTTCATTATATACAATGTCACTACCTGCTACTACTGTAAGAACGGTCTTCCAGAAGCATTGTTACATAAGATTATTGGTCTTGTCTCCCACTTGACCAATTTATTCTGTTCTAGTCATTTTACCGTTATAAATGTCTGTTACTATTTTTTTTTTGTATTGTATTATACAATTTTCTTTCTACTAACATAATAGTCTACTAACAATGGAACTTTTCTCCCTGGGCCACTGCTGAAAAAGGGTTGTATGCCCAGTCAGAGTCTCCCGGTAAATAAATGTAAAATAAATAAATAAATAAATGCTATTTAACAGGGGTTGCCTTCACAACTGCCTGACATTCTGGAATTAAAGTAGGGTCAGATAGTACAGTAATGCTATGACCAACAGATATGTGTTAGGTTAGTCATTTCAGTCAAGTAAAAAAAACTGCACAGGCAATAACAAGCCACTGTAGTGTTTGAGCTCTTCTAAAATCAATACTAACTAGCAAATGGAAAATGTGTTATGCTCAATCTTCTGTCTTCAGGGCATTAAAGTGGTCACTCTGCATTTTATGCAGGAAGATTGAATTTTGAACTTCATCGCGGCTAATCTGTAGGACAGAAAATGTGCCCTATTAGGCTTTGCATTTTATAGTCACTTCAGATAATTTGTCACTTGGAACTTTATGCAGGAACTTGAAATAACAATAGGTACTCTTCAGATTAAAATACATATCACAAAAGATCGGCAGTGCTCAGGGTAATAGTTTGGTCATAAGGCAGTGCTAACACCAGCTGTAATGTTAATTTTGTACACACACAACACAGTTTGCATCTCTGTGGTCTATATTCAGTGTGGTAGCTTGTCGCTCTGCTTTATGCTTAGAAACAGGACTGCTGTTTCAAACTAGAGCATAGTCTGTGCTAGCAAAACTGCAGACTTATGGACAGGCCAAATTAAATATATTCTGTATTTAACGGAATCTGAATTCTGCAAAGACCTAGTGTGAAGACTGGTAGAAATGGGTGAAGGCTGCCAGCCTAGCTATATAGAATTGTGCAGATAATTCTATCATTTGTAAATATTAATGTTGAACTTAAAACAATGTGGCAACATTGCCCTCTGCTGTAAAGAAAGCTAAGTCAACCATTTCTTGTTGGTCCTTTGAAATTAAAATTATTTCATGCCTGTCTTTGATGTTTTACAATTCGGCTCTGGACGGTCTAGATGAAGGCTTCCTGCCTATTGTTTTAAGGCTAAATTTAATGACCAGGTGAGTAGTAGTACCCAGGCTGACAGTTAGGCACCACTCTCAGAGGATGCCAGACTTCCTGTGGAAGGGGAGCTGAGAAGGGTTACAAGGAGAGAGTTGAGACAGGCTCAGCTCTCAGACCTTACATTGCAAGGCCTGAGGCAGGTAGCTAGGGAGGCACCTGATTCTCAAGGAAAGGGGGAATCTGTAAACTGGGACAAAGGGTTACTATACGGAGAGTGGACCCCTGAGGGAGGGCTAGAAGGTGAGAAAGTATGGCAGTTGGTAGTGCCTAGAGCCTATCGTCTGGTGCTTTTAGCCATAGCCCATGATATTCCCTTTGCAGGTCATATGGGCATAAAACGTACAAAGAGGCGTACTATGCAGAACTCCTATTGGCCTGGAATTTCCAGTGATGTAACAGGGTACTGCAGGACCTGTGAGCAGTGCCAAAAGATAGGCAAGGCAGGAGACAAGTTGAGAGCTCCTTTGATACCTTTGCCTGTGATTGAGGAGCCATTTCAGAGGGTAGCTATGGATATTGTGGGGCCTCTGAGTACCCCAAGTTCCACATAAAAAAGTATATCCTAGTGGTAGTGGATTATGCTACACGATACCCTGAGGCAGTGACTTTGTTCTCCATTGAGGCAGAGAAGGTGGCAAATGCTTTATTAGAGATTTTCAGCAGGGTAGGTTTCCCAAAAGAAATACTGACTGACAGAAGTGCCAATTTCATGTCAGACCTGCTGGCTTGTCTGTGGAAGACCTGTGGGGTGAAGCACATGAAGACCACTCCCTACCATCCCCAGACTAATGGTCTTGTTGAGAGGTTAAACTCTACAATCAAGTCCATGCTACGGGCATATCCAGATCAAAGTGGGACAAATATTTGCCCCATCTACAAGCTAATCACACTAGACATCCACATCCCACCCCTCCCCCCAATAGGGAAACCACTGTAAAAAAACTTCTCTAAAGCCAACTTCACACTTCTTAAGACAGAAGTGGCAAACGTCATGACACCCATGCAGACGGACAATAGAGGTATGACTGCTGAATCCTACACAAATGCACTTTATATGCACTTACACGAGTGCATGGATTGTGCTATCCATAACAGAACCAAGATGCTATCCTCCAAAAAAAGAAGCCAATCTGGTGGTCCTCTGCCACAAACAAACTTTACAACAGAAGAAAAAAACTGTTGCAAAAAAGAGTAAAATCCCATGACTGGAGGAACTCCCTGTTCAGCCTCAGTAAGAAGCTGAGATCCCTCATATAATCCTCTAAAGCTAGTTATGAAAAAATTGCCACTGACTCTAAAGACAACCACAAAGCATTCTATAGCTATGTCAAGAATCTCAATGGCAACACTCCAATCTGCTCTGAGTTACAGCACAATGGCACTAAATATACAGAACCAACTGATATTGCCAACATCCTGGCAGATAGGTTCAGTGCTAACTTTATCCCCCTCTCACCCCCTAGAGGGCCCCTCTCTATACTGGAAGAATGCAAAGATCCTGTAATCACAGCTGCACAGGTAAAAAATACTCTCTTCAAAGCCAAGAACACGGCATCCATGGGATCTGACAATAACCCAGGCTGCATTCTACATGAACTACAGAATGAACTGGCAGCACCCCAACTAAGTGCCATGTTCAATCATAGCCTCACCTCAGGCTTTGTGCCCACTGAATGGCGCACTGCGACGGTTATCCCAATCCACAAAGGGGGAGCCACGATGGATCTCGGGAACTACCGCCCCATTAGCCTGACGAGCCTGGTCTGCAAGGCCATGGAACATATCATCATGGAACTCATAAACAAAGACATTGATCATCTCCAAACTCTGGACCCCACCCAGTTTGGGTTTATAAAATGCAGATCATGTCTCCTAAACCTGACAGACTTCTTTGAAGCAGTCACCAAAGCTGTAGACGAGGGTAAGGTGGTTGACACAGCCTATCTAGATCTCGCCAAGGCTTTCAACACTATCCCCCACTCTGGAATTATAGATAAACTTACTAAACTAGATATAAATCCATATGTCACAAGATGGGTTGCCAACTGGCTCATGGACAGAACCCAAAGTGAAAGTAGCAGACTCCAAATCCAACTTCAGACCAGTGACAAGTGAAGTACCACAAGGTTTAGTCCTGGGTCCTCTCCTGTTTGGTATCTACTTCTCTGAAGTACAGGCTAACACAGAAAGTCTTTGACTAATGAAGTTTGCAAATGACTACAAACTAGGAGCCATAATCCAAACTCCTAATGATGTGGACATCCTACAAAAGGGCCTCACTGAGACAGATGCCTGGTGTCAAAGCTATGGCCTGAAACTCAATGCCAAAAAGTGCACTGTCATCCCCTTTGGTAAAAACTCTATACTCATGAACTACCACATAGGTGGTAGTCTACTTAACACTGAAAGTGTGATAAGAGACCTTGGGACACAGGTGGACAGTAGCTTCTCCTTTGATAATCACATTGCCACAGTGGTCAGGAAATCCTTCTACATGGCACACCTCATCACAAAAGGTTTCTCATCCAGAAAAAAAGAGGTCATTGTTCCCCTCTACTCATCACTCATTAGACCCATTGTAGAGTACAACGCACCCCTTTTGGTATGTACCTCACAAGACATCTACAACAACTGGAAAGGCCACAGAAATACCTCACAAAGAGGATTACTGGCCTCAAACAGATGCCATACGCAGACCGTCTAAAAAAACTCCAGCTTTACTCAGTCACATATCACATACTCAGAGGCAATCTTTGGCTAACATACAAAGCTATGTCAAAGCCAGAGCTGTTGGACATGCTCCACTTAAAGAAATCCCAATCTCTACGAGCTACATGCTGTAGGGACCTAAACCTCATTACCACAATAAACAGAACATGCTGGAGGGATAGATTCCTGTCCTAGATCCTTCTCATACTCTGGAATAGACTACCTATCTATGTCAAACAGAGCTCCTCATTAGCACTATTCAAGAAAGATCTTGATGATTGGAGGATGGGAAATAGGAAAATCAGCCCAGGGATCACTTCTGTGGCTCTGCTCGCCAGGGGCACAGGAAAATAATTTTCTTGGGTGGCAAAAGCAAGGGTACCTTTTTGGCTAGGCTTATATAGGTCTTAGGATCAATAGTCTAGTACCTACCTATGAATCTGTTGTTTGCTTACAGAGAGGTTCCCCAGGAATCCACAGGTTTTTCACCCTTTGAGTTGTTGTATGGGCATAGGGTGAGGCAACCTCTAAATTTAATTCAAGCTGAGTGGGAAGGTGTGTGTGAGTCTCACAAGGACTGTTATGGCATACATCCTAAACCTCAGGACAAGGCTCAGGGAACTCATGGGCTTGGCCCAGGAAAACCTGGCAGAAGCCCAACAACAGAAAAAGGTGTGTTATGACAGGAATGCTCGAGCTAGAGAGTACGCTGTGGGGCAGCAGGTAACGGTTCTCATTCCTGTCAGACACAACAAGCTGGAAGCAGCTTGGGAGGGACCCTACAAGGTGGTAAGAAAGGTAAGTGATGTTAACTACATGGTGAAACTGCTAGGCAGATGGCAGGGGCACAAACTGTACCATGTTAACATGATGAAACCTTACCATGATAGGGAGGCCCTTGTACTGAGCATTTGCAGTGGATTGCAGGAGGAGCCTGAGGGAGATCTGGGGACTGATCTCCTCAGTGAGGCTCAGGCTGACACCTCAGTGGGAGGGGTAGCAATGTCCCAGCAGCTATCTCCTACCCAGGTTCGAGAAATCCAAGCAGTGTTGCAGGAATTTGGGGACATGTTCACTGGGAAACCAGGGTGCACTCACCTAGTGCAGCACCAGGTGGATACAGGACCCCAAAGCCCTATCAGGCAGGCCTGAGAGAGTCAAACAGACTCTGAGGGAGGAGGTACAGGAGATGTTGGAACTAAGGGTGATTCAAGAGTCCAACAGTCCCTGGGCCTCCCCAGTGGTGCTGGTGCCAAAGAAAGGTGGCAGCACCAGGTTCTGTGTGGACTACAGGAAATTAAATAGTCACACAGAGTCAGAGGCTTACCCCATGCCTAGGACAGATGAGGTCCTAGAGCAGCTGGGTGGGCTAAGTATCTTACAACCATTGATCTTACCAAGGATTACTGGCAGGTGCCCTTGACTCCCAGTGCTAGAGAGAAGTCAGCCTTTGTGACTCCTTTTGGCTTGTATGAGTTCACAAAGATGCCCTTTGGGATAAAGAATGCCCCAGCAATTTTCCAGAGACTGGTAGATCATATCCTAGCAAGACCAGGGGGGTTTGCCCTTGCTTACCTAGATGATATTGCCATCTACAGCCATTCCTGGCCAGAGCAACTTCAGCATGCCAGGGAGATGCTGGGCAGACTACAGAGGGCAGGGTTGACCATTAAGCCGAGCAAATGTCAGGTGGGTATGGCAGAGGTCTCCTACCTAGGACATAGAGTGGGGAGCGGTAAGATAAGGCCAGAACCTGCCAAAGTGGAAGCCATTCAAGCATGGCCTGCACCTGTTACTAAAAAGCAGGTGAGGACATTTTTAGGGACAGCAGGGTACTACAGAAAGTTCGGCCCCAGGTATAGTACCATAGCAGCCCCTCACAGACTTGACACAGAAGAACAGGCCAGATAAGTTAGTGTGGACCCCAACATGTGAGCAGGCATTCCAGAAGCTTAATGCAGCTTTGGGAGGACCCCTTGTATTAGCCAGTCCAGATTACAGCAAATAATTTTTTGTGCAAGTGGATGCTTCAAACCATGGGGTGGGGGCTGTACAGATTTCTTCAGAGGGGGAAGAGCACCCAGTGGTTTATCTGAGTCATAGGCTCCAACCCAGGGAGGAATGCTATGCAGCTGTAGAAAAGGAATGTCTAGCCATAGTTTGGGCACTGCAGGAACTTCAGCCATATCTGTATGGAAAGAAATTCACTGTCATTACAGATCACACCTCCCTAACATGGTTAAACAGAGCCAGCCAGCAAAATGCCAAGTTGCTAAGATGGAGTCTGGGGTTGCAAGCATATGATACGTCAGTGCTGCACCACAGTGGGAGTAGCAATGCCAATTCAGATGGGCTCTCAAGACAGGGAATGGGGTAGGTATACTCAGATAGACCTAACCCTCTCAAGTGGCGTTTCTCAAGGGTCACTTGAAAAACTAGATTGAGTTCTTCGGGGGGGGGGGGGAGAAATGTTAAGACTGGCAGAGATGGGTGAAGGCTGCCAGCCTTGCCAGGTAGAATTGTGCAGATAATTCTATCATTTGTAAATATGAATGTTGAACTTAAAACAATGTGGCATCATTGTCCTCTGCTGTAAAGAAAGCCAAGTCAAGCATTTCTTGTTGGTCCTTTGAAATTAAAATTATTTCACGGCTGCCTTTGATGTTTTACAATTTGGCTCTGGCTGGGCTAGATGAAGGCTTCCTGCCTATTGTTTTAAGGCTAAAGTTAATGACCAGAATTTACATGTGGAATGTCATTTATTGCTCTAAGTGTAAAATAATGTAAATGCAGTTTCTGTCAGCCTGAGAACACCAGGAAAGTGTGAAATGGTGTAATGTTTTATCAGAACTGCAGTTTCCATTTAAACAGAGAACCAGGAGGCATTAAGCATTTTTGTCTGGATCATCCAACTCACAGCACTGCCTCTTGCTCACATGTAAGTTATCTTAGACTTGTGTTTTCTTTTAGAGATAGCTAGAAGCTAGAAAATTAGACTGTTTTTCTGTGATGTCAGAACTGTACTACTGAATTATTTTAAGTATTTCTGTCTGATCTCTGAAGTCTTGACTAGCATTGACTGTGTAGTAGAAAGTGTTGTCTTGTAGTTTTAATTTATTATTAAATAATTTAAAAACCTTTTAACTGTGGCTGTTTTGTGTAGAGATAATTTAAGCTCTAGAGTACATTGCATATTTATAAAGGTTACTGTCCAAGTCATTTCATATAAGCCTTGACTTATTAGTCACACTTACCAATTGGATAATAATATTGCACAGTAATAATTGGACGCCCTTTTAAGGGCCTTTGAGTAGATGATAATTATTAGCTGGGTGGTGGCAGGGTACAACCGCATAGTCTGGGTAAAAGATGCACAGCTGGAGAACCTGTGCCAGCCTTCCCCAGAAGTGTCTGTGTGGTTGTATAAACTCTTATCTCAAAGTGTGTGTGTCAGCTACTTGGGCAGGGACAAGAAGCACTAGTTGGACAGAGAGGGTGCTGGAGATTTTAGCTTGCCCAGCTAGGCTGAGATCTGGATGCTATAGCTGTGCCAGTGGGTAGTCTTATTGGGGATCTGGGGAGCAAGGGAGCGACCTGCCCCGGACTGACTGTGATCTCTGTGTGCTCTTAAGGGAAATTGTACTTTACTGTGTGTATTTGTTATCCTTTCCTCATATATAAAATGGCCTCCCTGGTACTAGTGGTGAGGATTGAGGCTCCTTGATTGCTGGGCCAGGGCACGGGCATCACACCTATTGCTCCAAATACAGGTTTATCTAGAATTTATGAACTAAGAAGTGTTAGTTGTGTTCATTAAGTTCTATTCACTCTTGCTGTGACCCAGATAGATACCCAAACATATTTATTGAAGTCTTTAATAGTAATGGCCTTTTTATATCAGTCTGAAATGCCTTGTGCATTCAGGGGTGGGGGGGGTGGGATGATGGGGCATCTTCCTACCAGTCCATAGAGGGCTATATCAACATTCTGTTCATTAAATAAAGACACAGAAAGCAGTAAAGCAGCTTACCAGTTCTTAGATTGGTACTAGGCTATCGGCCCTATGGCCTATACAAGCCTAACCATAACAGTTCCCCGGCTATTTCTTCCCAGGAAATTTAGTTCCCTGGTCCCCTGTCTAGCAGGGTGACTGATGTGATAACCAGGGTGAACTTCCTATCTCCCATCCAGTCGTCAAGTTTCCTTTTGAAGAGGGCCAAAGAGGTGCTCTGCTTGACATGTATGGGCAGTCTATTCCAGAGTATGGAGAGTCTCTGGGACATGAACCTATCCCTCCAGCATGTTTTGCTCATTGCGGTGACCAGGTTTAGATCCCTGGAGTGTGTGTCTCTGAGGAATTGGGATTTCTTTAAGTGTAGCATTTCCAACAACTCTGGGTTTGACATGGCCTTGTATGTTAAGCAGAGATAGCCTCTGAGTAGACGATATGTGACAGAGTATAGCTGGAGTTTTTTTAGACGGTCAGCATAAGGCATCTGCTTTAGGCCTGTGATTTTTTTAGTGAGGTATTTCTGTGGCCTTTCGAACTGTTGCAGGTGTCTTGTGAGGTACATACCAAATGGGGGGGGGGGGTTGTACTCTATAATGGGTCTAATGAGGGATGAGTACAGTTGAACAATGACCTCCTTTTTTCTGGATGAAAAGCCTTTAGTGATGAGATGTGCTACATAGAAGGATTTCCTGACTGTTGCAGTGAAGTGGTTATTGAAGGTGAGACTACTGTCCACCTGTGTCCCTAAGTCCCTTATCACACTTTCGGTGTTTAGTGTACTACCACGTATATGGTAATTCATGGGTACATGGTTTTTCCCAAAGGGGATAACTATACATTTCTTGGTATTGAGCTTGAGCCCATTGTTCTGGCACCAAGCATCTGTCTCTGTAAGGCCCTCTTGTAGAATATCCACATCACTTGGGAATTCGATAATGGCTCCCAGTTTGCAGTCATCTGCGAACATTGTTAGCCAGAGTCCCTTGGTGTTGGCCTGTACTTCAGAGAAGTAGATACCAAACAAGAGTGGTCCCAGGACTGAACCCTGTGGTACTTCACTTGTCTGGAGCTGGATTTGGAGTCAGCTACTTTTACAGTGTGGGTTCTGTCAGTAAGCCAGTTTGTGACCCATTGAATGATGTAGGGATTAATGCGCAGCTTGGTAAGTTTATCTATGATTCCAGGATGGGGGATGGTGTCAAAGGCCTTGGCGAAGTCCAGATAGGCTGTGCGGACTGTCTTACCCTCATCCACAGCTCTGGAGACTGATTCAAAGAAGTCAATCAGGTTGAGGAGACAAGATCGTCCCTTCATGAAACCAAACTGGGTGGGGTCCAGTGTTTGAAGGTTGCCAGCGTCTTTGTTTATAAGTTCCATGATAATGCGTTCCATGGCTTTTGCAGATCAGGCTCATCAGGCTGATGAGACAATAGTTCCTGGGGTCCAAGGTGGATCCCCTTTGTGGAGTGGGATAACTGTAGCTGTGCACCACTCATTGGGCATGACGCCTGTGGTGAGGCTATGATTAAACATGACACTTAGGTGAGGTGCTAGTTCATTTTGTAGTTCATGTAGTGCACAGCCCGGGATGTCGCCTGGTCCCATGGATGCTGTATGCTTAGCTTTGGAGAGTGCATTTTTTACCTGTGTGGCCATGATTGCTGGTATTTGGCAATCTTTTGGTATTGAGATGGGCCCTTTAGGGGGTGAGGGGGGTGAAGTTAGCACTGAATTTATCTGCCAGGAAATTGGCAATATCCTTGGGATCAGTATATTTAGTGCCATTCTGTTGTAGCGCAGAGCAGATCTGAGCATTAACATTTAGATTCTTGACATAACTATAAAATGCCTTGTGGTTGTCCATAGAATCGTTGGCAATTTTATTTTCATAACTAGCTTTGGAGGATTTTATGAGGGATCTCAGCTTCTTACTGAGGCTGGTAAGGGAGTTTTTGTATCCTGGGATTTTCCTCTTATCTGCAACAGTTTCTTCCTTCTGTTGTATAACTTGTTTATGGCAGGGGACCACCAGATTGGCTTCCTTGTTTTGGAGTAGAGCGTCCTGGTTCTATTTGGAATGGCACAATTTATGCATGAGTGGATATGCTCGTACAGTGCCTTAAAGCAGGATTCGGCAGTTGAGCTTTCAGTTCCCATCTGCATGGGTGTCGTGAAGTTTGTCACTTCTGACTTGAGTAGCATGAAGTTGGCTTTGGAGAAGTTTTTATGGAGGTTTCCCTACTTGGGGGTGGGGGTGGGATGTGGACATCAAGGGTGATTAGTTTATGGTCAGACCTGACCAACGAGGGGGTGACCACTGGTGTGGAGCATCGATCTCCAATGTTGGTAATGACTAGGTCAAGGATATTTGAGCCACTGGTGGGACTATGGATTAGTTGATCCAGGGTGTTGGAATTTATGAATTCCAAGAACCGTTGGGCAAAGGTGTTGGTACCTGAGTAGTTTTCCCAATTAATGGCAGGGTAGTTGAAATCACCCAGTATTAGGGTGTTAGGTTGTATCTTAATATTTTCCAGTATGTTCATAAAGGTGTAGTGAGAATCTTGGGGCATGGTGGGGGATCTGTAGCAAGCTACAATTTGGATTGCAGTCTTACCTAGTGTTAGATGCACCTGTAGTATTTCAGATGCACTGTGTTGGGCTACTAACCTGGCGGTGTGAATATGAACACTCCACCTCCTTCAGTGTTTCTGTCCTGGTTTGGTGGCCAAAAAGTGTGGTAAGAGTTGTAGCCTGGTATTGCGGGGGTGCTCGCTGGAGCCTTGAACCAGGTCTTAGTTACTGCACAGATATTGAAGTTCTCCATTTTTAGGAGTGCCTCGAGAGAGTGCATTTTGAGGTTTCGACTTCTAGCATTGAGCAGCATTACCTTCTGGTTTTGCATGCTTTTATCTGTTGCAGCGGTAGTTTTGTCATTTGAGCCTTGCCTAAAAAAGGCACTATGGGGGTGGCAAGAGCTTTAGCCAGTAACCTGAATCCCAGGAGCGACAGGTGCAGACCATGTCTGGCAAAGCATCGTGGTTTGTCGATTATGTCATCTCAGGCAGACAGATACTGGATCCCCTTTGAATGACACCAGAAGCTTAGCCAACTGTTGAAGTCAGTCATTTTGTCCTTATACTGTGGTATCATTCTGGGCAAAGGCAGGGTACTACTCGGGGCTAGGGTCATACCTACCTGGGCCGCATGATCCGAGAGCTCTTCCATGTTTCTTTTCATGTAGTCCAGGGAGGTATGTCTCAAGTCATTCACTCCAACATGGACAATGACAGAGTCATAGTTGTACTTGTTGTGGAGTGACTTGAGTGCATGCATTATGTGGCGGATCCTGGCTCCTGCCAGGCAGCTGACAGTAATTTTCTCCTTGTTTAGCCTGGTGAGTGCGACATCAGTGTGCTTGACTATGGAGTCACCTATGACGAAAGTGTTGGGTACATTGTTTTGCCTTAGGGGCTGTTGTTGGGTGGCACTTTGTGTCACTTTGGTTGTGATTGGTGTTTGTTTGCGTATCAGCTTCGGAGGTCCTTGTTGCTTGGGCAGGTTAATGTTAAGGGCCTCCACATATGTGGGTTTAGTGTTACTATGTGTGGGTGTTGGTGGTGTGCATTTTGAAGGGCTATGTGTTGCTTGAGTTATAGTGTAGGTGTTAACCTTCTCCTCTTGACTGTCTAGCACAATCTTGGCTGTAGAGAGCTTTGCTTCCAGTTTGGTTATGTAAGTGCATCTCTCGCAGGTTGTAGTGCTGGGTGGTAGGAGGAGAGGGTTGTCTGTATACATGAGGCAATTGCTGCATTGCCCCAGTATGCCCAGATTCATCAGGTGGACAGGAGAAATCACCAGAAGCTGACCCTTGGACATGTCTGGTTTTGTGTTTCTTTTGTAGAGTACAAGACCTGTTTTCCCTTACCTTGGCAAGGCACTTTGCAGTTATAGGCTGTTTAGTGCCTACAATTAATTTCTCCTTATATACAAGGAGAGTTGAGTGCTTGTATCAGTTTAAGGCTTCCTAGTGCTTTCCTGCAGGTTATAGAGCAAGTACTAGTCACAGGGATCAGCTAGTTCTAAGGGAAAATTTAAAGAGCAGACTTTCTGGCACCGGGAATACCAGTTACAGTTCTCTACCTTTTTATAGCCTTGCATAGCTTCAAGTTCACAGTTTATGGAATGACCACAGCACAGCTTTCCTTTACATGAGAATGTTTGAAGGACACAGAAAGCTGTTCTCCATGCCCCTGAGATCCATTATCACCCTGAGATCTTCTTCTTCTTTCGGCTTTTCCCAATTAGGGGTTGCCACAGCAGATCACCTGTCCGCTCATGATTGGCAGTGGAGTTTTACAGTGTATATTACCACCCTGAGATACTGTTGAGTAAATAACACTGCTGGTCTGGTTCAAATACTGCTGTTATCTCATTAATTCATTTCTTTGATAACATGAGCCTTAGTTACCTGTAAGAAGTTACTACAGCTGTATTTGGTACTGTCTGACTCTGTGTCAGACTGTCAGTGAAATACGCAGCAGTCTTAAAGCTGCTACTTTCTTCTGTACACTTCTGTATGGTTCCCTTGGAGAAAACCAAAGGATTATGCAGTTCTGATTTTCAGAACTATGAGAAATATGTTTTGCTGTACCTCTCAAGTATATCAGTGATACAGTCCTCCACTTCTGTATACATCAGACTTCTTTCCATTACTTTTTTAATTGGTTGTCAAATGGTTGAAGATCAAGTCAAAATTCTGAGGTCCTGGATCTGAAATCCAACTACTGGTTAAGAACTGGAACTTTGAGAATCCTCTGTCCATTTACTCTAGTTGGTATTTTTAAGAACCTATTCTTGTGTTATGCTGTCAAGCCAAGTTGATTACGGGTATCATTTGGCTTCTTTGGGTGTCCATTATGTGCTAAACATTGAAAGTCAATTGTTTGATCAGGTTAGAGCAAAATAAGCGATTACCTGAGAATGCTACACACTATTTTCAGAAGTTTCTCCCTTCCTCATTATTGAGTGATCATCGAGTTTGTGCATATATACAAGTTTGAGGAGTAAGGGGAGTCTCCCCCATTATGTGGGATGAAGTGTAAGCCCCCTGCAAAAAAGCATTTCTTTTGAGCTGTTCTACTACCCTGCTTTAAACAGGCACCTTTTAAGGATTTGTAATATTGTAATGGATGCTTAGATGATTAAGGGGTGGAAGAGGATTGTATCACCATGGTAACATAGCTAAAAAATCTCAGTCATCCTACTGCAAGACTCTAAGATTCAAATGTAAAGCACATTATGTCCCTCTTGCAGTCATGCTGTAACATTTATGTTTGCATCCTCCACAAAACCTAGCTGCAAGATTAGTGATACACTTTTGAGAATATACGTATCTATATTTCTGACTATGACTTACTACTATCCAATGGCTAGGAGAGATCACCATCTCATGTGACTCATGTTTAAGAACTGTAAGACTGCACCTTTAGCTACCTGAGCTACAAGCATTTTTGAAGCTGTCCTAACTACTTTGTACTCTGTATCTCTTTTGAAAGTATACGGCCTGACATAAATTCTCTTTGTAATGAGGTTAAAAAAGGTTATTTACTTTTTGTCACCATGCTTCTTTATATTCCTACTTAAAAAGCTCTTCACTGGACGTTTCTTTTCCAAATCTACCATTCATCACCACTGGTTCATGTAGTATCTCTGTGGGATGAACACATTTCTCCATGGAATAAACAATATGCGATATTGAAAGGTGATCTATGGCAATTATACCCTGACATATCTCAGTCTAAAAAAAGAGAACGGGAACCCAAATGCACACACCACTATCTTAACAGCGAAAAGGCTGAAGATCGAATGGCCTAAAACACGAAAATGCTGTTCATCTATGTGTTTTTTTGTGAGATCGCGGTACAGTGAAGATCAGAAAATTTGCGCTTCCCTCACTGTACTCCGATCTGAGAGTTGGTATATATAATTAACAGGGGGTGAACTTCGAGGTACAGCATTTTTTTACTTTTAGGCCATTCGACATTTGGTCTTTTCAATGTTATAATATAGATCCGTGCATTTATGTTTTTTTTGGGGAGGGGGTTATAGGGTTAAGGCACTAGTACTATGAGAAATTCTGGACTCTCTTTCTCTTGTTCACTCTGGATGAGGACATTCCTGAATCAGTCTTCACCAAATAATGTCTGTGTGGGCTAGAACTATATACCTACCCCTAAGGACCATGCTAACACCCAGTCTAGCCTGACAAGGCAAAGTAAACCACAGGGCTCTATGTACTTCCAACTCAGGGTAGCTCTGTAGCAAACTGTGTCCAAAAAAGAAACCAGGTCACTGGTGTCACAGTCTAATCTCTACACCAGTGGGTGAATCATAAACATAGTTCTGCAGTTAGCCCTTAAACCTGAGGTTTGGTATCGTGAACGGGTTAATTAGCTGCCATCATATATTGCAAAACTCTGCTGAATTAATACCAGTACAATGTGAATGTTGTGACCATGCACTGATGTTTAATTATAACGCTGCTTTCAATGCACTGATATTTAAATAAGCTGTTTTCTTCCATAATTATTCTGCTTTAACAGGGACATTTAATACATACTTAAAAAGTGTGCGGCCTTGTATACAACTTGTCTCACTGTCATGCAGGAAGCAGTGCAAACTGCATGAAATTCTCTACACCAAATTAAGCAGAATTGGAAACAAAAGCAACTGTATTAAGATATTGATTAAACAGTATGTCAAGAAGGGATGGCATATGAATGAAATGTTGTGAATCAGCAAATGCTCAAGACACAGCCAAGTGCTTCTGCCAACAAGGAACATTTATTAATCCACTATAATGGATAAAGCCACCTCTGCCAGTGTTCCTTAATATGATTATGAGCTGGGTCCTGTTCAATACATTGGATATTTTGTTTGAAAATATATTTGTTGAGCTGCTTTCAGTTCTGCTTGGATAACAGCCCAGATGACAGGGCCTTATGGAACAGCCTGAATGAATGGGCCTTCTGAACAACTTGAAATTAGGATTTGTTTTACCTGTGTCAGAAAATGAAAAGTTCTGTAACATGAGTACCTCTATTAGTCTGATTTTGAAGAGAGAAGGGGAAAAATGAATAAATTCCCACATATTCAACATAGTTTTTTTTGACCAACTTTGTTCTGTGATTGACACAGCTCTGACTTCATATCTTTAAAATCACTCTACTGAATTTATTATACCAGGCACACAAACCAGTAGTGAGCATAAATTTATTTTACTGTTGAAATTAAATACTGGTGCATATAGGCACAGTACCTTTATCTCATTCCTTTCCTAGGAAATACTTTCCCATTTCAAACTTAAATTAAATTTCACAACAGTTTTATGAGCAATTTATTTTCTTATTATATTGCCTTCACAACATTTAGATACTGTATGCCTGGAAGGTATACGTTGCCTTGTATGCTTATTTATTCAAATGTTATGTTTATAACCTTTTCAATTATTTATTTTTATGCATTTTGTTGGAACATGTCACCTCCTGCCATGAGATCTCATCCTTTAGTTTATAACACCGCTCAGTATAATATTCAATCAACTGGCTTTCTGCAGCATTTTAAAATTTCATTAAAACACATGTGTAGGACAAATGGCCATATTTGCTGCCTGTGCTTACAATGGCTATCAGAAATACATAGCATGTGTGTTCAAAGAAAAAGTGTTGATTTAACTCCAATTCTGACTGTTCTTTTTCATTTTCCTGCTTCCTGCTCTAACACAGATGGATTGCTTCCAGTTTCGTCTTTCAGCCTTGCGAGCTGTGAAAGTCTGTAGTATCCAACAGCGGTTAAACTGTCACTCAATGAACGTGAAAGCCATTCTGATCATTTTTAGTTTAATTGAATGCAGTCATTTCTTAACCAGCTAAGTTTACTCCCTCTCTAAACCTTTTCAATTATTAGCCAGGCCAGAGGTAAAGGTAAATGCAATATACTTGGACAATTTAGTGCTGACACTGAAGCATCATATCTTTGGGAGACAGGAAGAGACTGCCATACATGGTGAAACCATATGGACTTGGAGAAAACATGGAGAGTCCATGCGGACAGAAGGCAGGACTGAATCACAGACCCTGGAGATACAAGACAGAGATTTGCACTACTGAGTAGCCTTTCATCACAACCCTGTGAACCCAATATATGTAAGAATCACTGCTACATAAAATTCACAGCTAAATAAACAAAACATGCAGGGGGTTACAGAATGAACCAATTATTATGGCGTATCTGTACTTTTTGCCTTTCCTGCCCCACACACAAGATTTTGTGCTAAATTGTTACACTGGGCAACAAATGGAACAAATAAACACATAAATAAAATTGCAAAATCTCCACAAATGAGTGAGGCACAGGAGCTTGTGTCTTTTTTATTGTCAAAATATCAGACCTAATTCTACCAGTTCATCTTCACAGTATAAAAAACGTAATATCCTGCCTTAAAAATCATACAAGCCTTGGGTATTCTTCCTCACTTTTAAGCCTTCCTTTTGATGTTTTACATTTCAGCTGAATGTCAAAAAATCTGTAAACAATTACCATCAAACACAAGGGAAAAGATAAGATTATGATGGAAGGGGGATTCAAACACAGAGTCAACCTGGGTCAAAGCCCCTTCACACAGTCAAGGGCTTGGTGACATCAGGCTTCAAAAGCTTTACAGATGTAGATATTACACACTGCAATGTATGGCTTATTTTTATGAAAACTACCGGCTAGCTTAACTATTTTACTTTTACTGTTAGGCAGAGGATTTATGTTGTTGTTTGGAAGCAATTATACTGCCCATAAATTAAAGTGGAATGTGTCTGCAGGTAGATACCAGGAAACTGGTCCAGCAGACCATTTAAAGACTAGCCACTGCTATTCCTGCTACTTGCTCCTTCTATCCATAATGGGTGGGATGAGACCAGGGATGAATTTATCCTTTTATCAGTGTTACATTCACAGAAAATTAGGATCTGCTTCACTTAACATGGAGGATATGGATATCTTCCAGTGAGATGGTGAAATCGACATTTGCAGTTTTCAGCAACCTTAGTCAAGCAGAGAACCTTAAGATTGGCTTTGATACCACTGAAGTATATGGTGAAGAATAATTGTCTCTGCAGGGAACCATGCAAATGAGGAATGATGCTGGTGGCAAGTTGCGTAGTGGAAAGTACACCACCAGCCCTGACTGAGGGACTTCTTTCTAAGGTAATTTGTTATTCACCAGGTTATGAGCTTATATTCTACTGTAACAGTTTATCTATGATAAAGTGAGGCATAGGTCAAAGGTACTGGCCATATCAAGGTAAGAAGTGTGGCCATACTTGTTTTCATTCTCTGCCTCTGTAACCTTCTCAAAGAAATCCACCAGGATTTGTATAGCCAGGATCTACCTTTCACAATGCAAAGTAGCTATAGACCTGGCCTGTTATGTTAAACAAACAAACAAACAAACAAACAAAACAAACTAACTAACTATAGCAAGCAGCCACATGCCAAGAGCTGAAAGGCCTGGTCCCATCCCACTGGGTCTAGGCAGGCCATTCAGACCAAAGGACAAGACAGCTCTTTAATATGTTAAAGCAAAGACAGCATCACTGATGCATCCATTGCTAAGTAGCAAACTATTCTTTACCTATACGAATTGCAAGTATGATCTTGAACTTCTCGGTAGCATCACAGTTCCTAACACAGACTGGAAAATGGTTCCAAATACCGTTCCAAGAACCACTTGATGGTTTTCATGTTTGCATGTGTAAGGCACTACACAGTTTAGATCTAGCACCTCCAAATATATATAGAGAGACAGAATCCCTCCCCAGGTGATAAATAAAGGCATGCCTGAAGAGTATACTGGTCATGTTTAGAGTTTAGAGAGTATGATAAAGCATCCCACTATTAATCTTTAACTCATCATGCAGAGAGCCAGACATTGGCGTCTCTGGTCATGTTAAGTTTTGCATACACAACAGTATCTTAGAAAAAAGAATGCTGTACATGTCAAAGCCTGTTAACATAAGTCATAGGTGAGGATAGTAGTAATAGGCCACATTCCAGGAGTGCACACCAAGGTGGTTGCACAGAGGTATACGGACATCCACTGTTCTAGATATGATAAATTTAAACAAGCAACCTTAGACAGCACTAGTCATCTTATCTAGCATGATCAGCCTCAAACAACTCAAGTTTCTCAAACAATGGAATAACTTTATAATCACCATTCCAACCTGTGCTAAACCACTAAATACATCTGAACAAACACCTGTATTTCTCCTGCCATACCTCACTAAACCATTGGAGGGAGCGAAATATATATATAGTCAGGTCACAATACACTTTTAACAATTCAATATACTAATTCCTTATTGGCATAGATTTCTAAAATGAAGGAGAGCCTGAACTGCTTTAATAACAATTACTTATACAGTACTTACTAATACTAGCAAAGGCCTAAGGCCTACTGACTGCTGCTCTTTTCATTGACTTCAATAAAGCATTTGACTGAGTAAATCATGGCTGCTCATTAAATACGCTAACTGCCTCTAGTTTTATTCTGCCTACTATAAACTTGTTCTCTAGCCATTTTTCTGACAAAACCTTCTCTGTCAACAATATGACAACACCCAAAAATATCATCACAGGTGTTCCTCAGGCTGTATTTTGGGCCTGGCTTATTTTAGCCACTTCATGGACCAAATCTGCATTTACCTCAAAATCTCCACTCTAATTATTTATATGGATGACACAGTACTTTTCAAATCTGCTCAGAATCACACAACGAATATTCATAAACCTTAACTTACTCTAAAAAAAAAGTCAACACCTGGATATATGACAAGCACCTAATAATGAGTGCAAAAAAAGACTAAAGTAATGCTCTTTGACGTTCCTAAGACATGTAAACAACTACTTAATCTTACTTTCCCACTTACTTACAATAGTCAGGATACTGAACATGTAACCTTCGTTAAACACTAGGTCTTATACTTAATCCATCATTAAGTTTGTCCACGCACGTCAACAACATAAAACTCAACTCTAACTGGCTGTCACAGACTTTCCTACTTCCTCACACTGAAGGAAGAGATGCAATTGTAAAAAAAAAAAAATCTTGTAGCCACAGTCAGAATATAGCTTATCCCTCCTCAGGCTATATACAAAAAACTCATTGACATACAAACATTACCTAAAAGAATCCACCACTTTATACAACTTTCACCTCAAACACAGCACACTCTTAAATGTGCTAAATGGCTTCCTGTACAAGAGTATTCTGATCTTCTCCTGCTTAGATAAAATGTACAAAACAGTACAGGATACCTCCAAACCACTTTGCCCTACATTACCATTAAAAAAACAAAGCATACCAACTGCATCCATACGCAGGTAATACAACTATACTATAAAACCCCACAAGCAGCCTAACTTCAACTGACTATGCATTCTTAATTCTAGGCCCAAAGTTATGGGATACACATCCCAATGACATTAGAAAATGACCCTCTTACAAAGAATTCTGGTTAAAACTATTTGAATATCTTCAAAAAAGGACCACTTGTTCCTACTTTACATATCCTACAGTCAAATATTTCCAAATGATTTTAATAATTTAACATGCTTGCATTACTCCAAGCTTCAGTCACTTGTCCAATGATTACTATTGCCAGAATTTTACATAGCATACATTTATACTGTCTAGCTGCTCAATCAGTGTACATGTCCTGCATCTATGTATGCCTCTGTTTCTATACTGTGTAAAGATTATAATCCTTTTTGTAGTGCACATTTACCTCGTACAAATGCACCTTTTTTCATCTGTGCAATTCCTGGGCATTGGGTGAATTACGTCTGTTTATGACCAGACCACCATCCAATTTATCAAATATAATTAACATAAATAAAAAAAAATAATAAACACACAAAAAATGCTTGGGAAAGTCACAGGAAACATGGACACCAATTTCTTTGAGTGCTTTTGTTCAATTTATTAACTAGAACTTCATCAGAAAACATTTACACAACCACACTCCATCTTATTTAAAGAACACTTCAAAAAGTCACATGACATCTCTCTCCAATAATATCTGAAAATTAAAGATGTATTTCTCATTAAAAAAATTATGACATGAATGCATCGTGAATATTACACACATTAAGAAAATATAATGATTAGTTATAAAAATACATATAAAATTATTTCCTACATAATTATCTTCAAACAACATTAAATGCATTCTATCAATATAATCCTCTCTCTCTAGAACAACAAATCCACCACTTTTATCAGGTTTCATGAACCTAAAATCATGTTTGCCCAGTTCAGCCAATAATTTCAGGTTTTTTTTGTACGTTTCTGGGCATATTTTGTGTTCTAATAGGTTCATAGAGTAGTACTAGGCTAACTGCCCTTGCAAGCCATTTTAAACCTAGCCAATTTATCCCTTGTGAGACTCGAACCCCGTACCCTGTACCTTGTGTTTGTAAGACAAACACCTTAACCATTAGGCCACTCTCCCAACCCTTATCTAATCATAATCTTATTGTTACCTAATATTAAAGTTCAAAGCTTCACCAATGTCCAATTCACATATTTTTTTCAAACATTATTACTGCTGGATGGATGGGTGGATTAAAGGCACTTGAAACTCTCAATGGTTCATATTGTCAGCTACTTTGCCAAACAGAAGCCTAAAATTTAATTTACGGGAGAATTGTTTTACATCCATTAACACATATGCTAAACTGGCATGCTTAGTGGGAATGAATGTGAGCCCTCAATCAAGTAAGTCACCACAGTCAGAGTTAATTGGTAAAGATGAGAAATTATACATTTTAAAATCTTTTTTTGTAATAGTCTTACACCTTGACCTTTCATTTGGCATGATAAAAACCCCACTTAATTGCGATTGGATTTCCAATAAATCTGATTCTGTCTCTGGGGTTGACTTCTCTGCGGGGGTCGCTCTGATGTTCTCAGATGCCATTGATTGTTTTCTTGGTAACTGGTGTGCTGTTTCACTCGTATCTGTTTAGACTGGCTACGAGGCTGCAATTCTAAAGGGACAATATTTTCATTAAATGACTTGTTTTCTTGTTGCCCCTCAGAAATATGATTAACTCTATTTGAAACTGCATGGTTGTGACCAGTATTACCGTTATTTGAAACACCATATCCATTATTAGCAAATTTATGCCCAGGAGGGGGAGGATAAGCAGTATGATTATTATAATCCCGCCTGTCACGTTCAAGTTTCTTTTTTTTTTTTCTCCATAGTTTTAATCTTTTGGCCTGTGCTATTAAAAATCAGTACATAATCCATTTTAAACTGATTAAATAACAGTTCATGGGTTATTAAATTATTAAGAGTAGTGACCTCTGCTATTAGCTCATCAATAAATTTCATATTATATTTTATTAACAGTTCCATTAATTTGCACCCATGGCGGTCAAATATCTTTAGCAATTCATTATGTAAAGGAGAGTTTTCCACTAAACCAGTAGGAAAGTACCAGGTGAGCAAGCCTTTAGGGACTCGCTCTTCTTTTATGCATTCAACAAAGAATGCATTCTCCAACTGGAGTCTCTCTACTTTTCAACAATTTATAATCAAACTCTTAAAGTTTTTGTATTAACTTTGAAGTATTCCATTGCTGTGTATCAGCTAAATGCAAATCGCATAGCCAGTCTCTCAAAATGGGAGCTTCTCTATTAACAGAGTCAATACCCTGAACTTGACTGGGCTCATTCAGTGAAAGGTTAGGGTCCTGAATAAACTGGTTTAAACAAGAGTCCCCAACTACATCTCTGTTTCTTATTGTCCGTTCACTGTGTGAAGGTACCACCATCACCTCGAACGTTTGAGATAGTTGTTGCATGAAAGCTGTAAGGTTTACTATGGAATGCTGTAATTCCACAATATCAGGTTCTGAAAATAGCGCTTCTGAACCCACCAGTTCTCCCATAGCCATAGTGTGAAACACCAAACCACAAACAAAAATAAGAAAGTTAAAACTGAACACACCTGGTCACAGAACCTCCCCCAGGACAAATAACAGCACTGAAGGATTTAAAATAAAAACACGGAATTAACAACAAGCTAAATAGATAAGTGCATAGTGCAGTTAGGGGAGCTTGTATAAGTTTGTTTTTAATGTGTGCATTGCTTTAAGTACAGCTGATCACTGAGGAGGCTTGGTTGTCAGGTGACTAAATGAAGCTTTTAAATTAATTCACTTTTTGTATGTTTTTTGGATGTAATGAAGTTTTAAGCATAAATAAAACAAAACAGCTTACCTCTTTAACTTCTTGTTAATTCCATGTTTTTATTTTAAATCATTCAGTGCTGATATTTGTTCTGCTGGAGGTTCTATGACCAGGCATGTTCGGTTTTGTTTGAGTTAATTTCTTATTTTCATTTGTGAAACCTTCAGGTTCATTACCCATTACAAACCCAGCAATACAATTATGAAAATGCCAACTGGTTACCTGTAAAAGAGCATCCAGACTTGCTTGCCTTTTTCCTTCTAATTAAATCATTATGACTAGTATCCTTTCCATACCTAGCTAAGGACTGTTCCCAATGTTGTGTCTTTTTGGCTTTTCCCGGTTAGGGGTCGCCACAGCGGAACTTCGGTCCGCTAATGATTGGTAGTTAAGTTTTACGTGCCGAGTTACCAGCCCTGACGCACAACCTTCAGCGAAGGTGTCAAAGGAAAAATATACTTTAAAAATGATCAGTACACGGTAGGTTCAGGTTAAGGCACTTTAATCTTGCAGCAAGGAGACAAAAACGTGCTAATACAGAGTTTGTCTGACTAGAATCAGGAAATGCAAGCATTTTTATACATTTTCTAATAAGACATTGCCTACCAAGCTGACGTAGTGAATCACAAGTTTTGTCATCATCATTTTGTAGTGATTATTTTTACAATATTCTGCTGGTACTATCAATTTTTGTGAGAAACCTCCTAAGAAAAACAATGTGGCCTTGGCTACCACCGGTTAGATATATGCAATGTTACCATTCAAGGTACTATGGCTAATTCGAGCACAAAGCAAGTATAGATTGCAGTTCATTTCTCTAACAGTCCTTTGTCTATGTTATCTCTAACTTCTGCAGCTGTGCATGTTCTCATACTTCGAACAGAGCTGATTGTTTAGAATCATTACATTACAGAATATAGCATTGTTCATTCATTTCTTCCTGACCTAGCAGATAATCACCTGCTTCTCAAGTACATTGGCAAAAGGCATAAACATGAATATTGCTGTGCTAGCAATTACTAGGACAGAGGGCATCTTGCAAGTTTCAGAAAGCACACTGCAGTTTCAAAAAGCATCTTTTAGTCTCATATGAAACTCAACTGTATATAAAACAGTGCATATAAAATAGAATGAAAAACGTGTTAACTTATTTAGTCTCTAATCAGCATTAAGCACACACATTAATACATATTTTTCTGACATTTCCCCCCGTTAATACTTTTTAATTCTATTTTCAAAAGAATAAACAGTTTGCTTCTTCTCCTAACCTCTTCCATTCAGGATTTGCAGTTAAGAGAGTCAGTCAGTTTAAACTTATGAAAGTGTTTCACATTCTAACAATTCTTCAATTTCAGTACTTTGATACAAAGTCTCAGAAACTGATATATCTATAAATTCTTTGATTAACTTTTTCATGCAGGGAATACCACAACAAATACATGCTCCTAATAGGAGTAATCCCACACAAATGGCAATCAGGATGTTCATTAGGATGAAACCCCACCCCCCAAACAAATTCTGGAAAAAGTCCATCAGAGTGTTTGGGCCTGGTTTGGTCATGGTCGACACTTGCTGTATCACCTCAAGGTGGTTGTTTATCTCATGTTGATGATCAGGTATATACGCACAACACTCTTCTTTGATTAAAGTGCACATACCACCTCTCGCCGCTAGGGTGAAGTCAAGAGCCATACGGTTCTGGAGCACTACAGTTCTCATAGCATTCAGTTCATCAGTTATCAATTCAAGAGCAGAAAAAGTTGCATTACTCATTACTTCGAGAAGTTTAGACAGTTTTTGCAGCTCCCAAATCGATTTCACTGTGCCATATGCAGGTAATATATGCCTGCCCAGGATATGACAGCATCACTCAAGTCCATGTGCATCAGCTTGGTACCCACGGTATGATAGTCTTTCCAGCCTGCCTCGATCCGTCCCACTAGATTTTCAGGCTTCTTGACAGCTTTCATGGCTACATCTCGGGTATTTTGAATATTTCCCTGAGGCAAAACTGCAGTGTGTCGTACGGCCGGAACCAGGTACCCCAAAAAACAACTGCCGGACCTATTCTCAGGTAACCATTTATATGCTTTCTTACCACACACAAAATAACAATCCTCTACCTTAGTAGTTACTTTGCTACGAAATGGCTGCCCTGCATGAAACATTTTCCTATCTATTACAGACAGTTGCTTAAAAAGTATAGGATTACGTTGCACTTCATCAATAGTCTTATGCATGGACTCAAGAAATGAGTCATAATTCGAATTACAAACTGTATCCATTCTGTTTGCTTTGGTATAACATTTGTAATGTACAGTCACATTACATCTGCTCCAACCCACTTGAATTGTGTCATTCTTATAAAAACATACAATTCCCTTTTGTGTCACAGGCAAATACAGTGTTACCTTATCATGTGCTTTGATAGCTACGGTGTCATAAACCAGATTTTCCCAGGTCTCATTGACCCCTAGGGGGACTGCAGTCATTAATAACCCCCCCGTATGCTGTTGGTATGGCTGTGCAAATCCAGCAATTCGAAACATTAAAAGTCTCAGCATACACACGTGTAATTGCCTGATAAGTGTTGAAGTTCGGGTACCAGTCTATGATCGGCTCATCACGTTTGATCAGTTCAACTTTTGTGGCTGGGAAAAGGAAAGGCCACAACAAAAAGATCAATGTTATCAGTATAGCTACCAGAATAATTATGCAAGTTTTCTGAGGTTGTTCTGCATCTCTGTTTGCTCTATACCTGGTCATTTTGTTCTCGTTGTACAACAGTAACAAGGTTTTTGTCCAGTTCAAAGTTCTTAACCAGTTTACAGTGTGTCAAATGAATCCAGGACGCTCGCTCCGCAATCTTGACTGCAGTGGGTGTCAACAGTAGTACCTGGTACGGCCCTTCCCACTTTGGAGAACTCCAGTTCTTTTTCTTCACCACCTTCACCCAGACCCATGCGCCTGGGGCTACTGCTGCTTCTGATGGTCTGGTTTGCTCTTTATCTGAAACAGAATTTAACTGCAAAAGTTTGTTATTCAAAAATCGCCACATATACCCTGCAAGTGAACTGTCAGCCTCCTGCTCTGCAGGCATGAGAGGTTTCCATTGAGGTGTATAATATGCCCTCCCAAACAGAACTTCAAAAGGAGTTAACCCTTTTGCATTTGGAACAGTTCTCATGCTCAACAGTGCCAGAGGTAGACAGTGCACCCAGTTCTTTTGTGTCTCACTAATCAATTTCCTAAGTTTATTCTTCAACACCCCATTATGCCTCTCTACTAATCTTGCAGATTGGGGATGGTATGCGCAATGATTTTTCAGAGAAATCCTGAAATAACGGCCAAGTTGTTGTATAGTTTGATTTACAAAGTGTGTGCCATTGTCACTATAAATCTTTTCCGGTATGCTAAATCTAGGAATAATTTCTTTAACGAGGACTTTTGCAACAGTAGCTGCATCTGGATTTTTAGTTGGAAAAGCTTCCACCCATTTGGAAAACATATCTATAATGACAAGGCAGTACTTCTTATTTTCGCATTTGTTCAGCTCTATAAAATCCATACAAATAGTATGGAACGGGTACGGTGGTGTAGGGAAAGTCCCTTGCTTAGGTTTCAATGCCCCTTGTACATGATGCTTGTTACAAACATGGCATGCTGCACAAAAATTTTTTGTGTAGTTTGTAAATCCATACGTCGTAAACACTCGATTCACTAAATGTACCATCCCCCCTGTTGAGACATGGCACTGCCCATGGCTCAACAAAGCTGCATATCTAAACAAGTTAGATGGTAAAATCGGTTTCTTTTATTTGGAGATGTACAGTCCCTTCTCAAGGATTGCTCCTCGTTTTATCCACTTTTGTTTTTCTACATTTGTAGTAAGTGTCTGCATTGTTTTTAACATTTCTAGGTCTGAAATCTCAGATGGTTGTAATTCCTCACTCAAAAGAAAAACTTCTGAAGCTGAAGCTGCTTGTTTTGCAGCTGTATCAGCCCTCGCATTACCTTTTGAAATTCTATCCTGTTGCTTGGTATGAGCTACGCATTTGCAAATAGCTACTTTCTGAGGTAACTGAATAGAGTCTAACAAGTTTAAAATAAATTGTGCATGGTTAATTGGTTTACCAGTAGATGTTATCATTCTCTATTTTTCCACTGCTGCGCAAAAACATGTACAGTAGAAAAAGCATACTGGCTGTCAGTAAAAATGTTCACTCTTTTACCTTTTGCTAAGGTACATGCCCTTGTCAAGGCAATCAATTCTGCTGCTTGTGCAGATAAGTTGTGTGGTAAGGACTTTGCTTCTAAAATCTCAGTATCAGAAACTACTGCATACCCCACTAGAGTCTGTCCTGTAGGACCCCTCCTGCACGAGTCGTCCACATAGTATGTCACCTCGGCATCATCCAAGGGAACATCTGTGAGATTTTTTCTAGGTAGTGTCTTTTGCTCGATCTCCTGCAGGCAGCAGTGTGGTTTGCCATCTGCAGGGGTTGGGAGCAAGGTTGACGGATTCAAAGTTGTACATCGTTCAATTGTCATATGAGGTTGGCTCAACAGTATAGTCATACAGGAAAGATGTCTAGCAGGAGAAAGATATGCTACTTTTTCTTGCAGTAAAATAATCGCGACTGCATGAGGCACTCTCAATTTGAGAGGGTGGAACAATACTACTGAGGCTGAAGCCTGCACTGCCATTGCAGCTGCGACTACTGCTTGTACACAGTGGGGCAAGGATCACGCCCACTGGGTCTAGCTGTGATGAATAATAACCTATGGGGCGTTGTTTGTTCCCATGCTGTTGTGTTAACACTGATGTCATATAACCTTGCTTACAGTCTACAGTTTGGAAAAATTGTTTATGATAGTTTGGTAATCCTAAAACTAAGGAAGAAGCTATCAGTTGTTTCAGTTTGCAGAAAGCTGATTCTGCTTCTGGTGTCCACTGCAATAAATCATGTACTGCCATCGGCTTTTTGAATATCAAGTTAGTCAGTGGAGCAGATTCCAAGGCATAGTTTGGAATCCAACTCCGACAAAAGTTAGTAGTACCCAGGAAGGACATCATTTCCTTCTTGGTAGTTGGTTTACGTGCTTGTAATATTGCTGTTACACTTCTGGTAAAGGGGAGGGAAGTTAAATTCCTGTGTGACTCAGGGGCTTCACGGACCCTGATACATCCTTCCAAACTACCAGAAAATTCAGAATCACTTGACTACATATTAGTGAAAGCAGCTAATGGACAGCTGTATCGGGAGCCACTCTCCCACAACATAGCGATAACTGACTCAGTTTCAGGGATGACCCAGAAAACATTAATACATATTTTTCTGACAGAAGGTATGCCCATTCACGCATGTCTCCACGCAGAAGATGCTCTAGCTGAGAATCGAACTGGACAGCGTCTTATTGCGAGGCGACAACGCTACCGCAGCACCACCACCGCGGGTGCATTTCCCAATATCATTTCACAACACAATCTAATGATTCAAAACTGAACTAAATGTAACATTAGTACCCTCTGAGAACCTAGATATTACCACGACTGAACTTCTTATCTCAAAGCTTCAACTAAACCCAAAAAAATCCATCTATATTATCTGTATTTATCTACCTCCTGGAAATAACTCGTCTACCATAGAAAATATCCTCAGTTGGGCCACCTCCACCTACCCACAAGAAACCATAATACTTGGAGACCTTAACCTTGACTGGTCCTCGTTAAACACTAACAACCCAACCTCTCATATTAACCTCCATGGCTTCATACAGATAATAGACACCTCTACTAGGACTAACAAACTCAACAACAAAGAAAGTATTCTTGACTGGATTCTCGTTAACAAACCACTTCTAAAATATCAATCTGGAACTTTACCCGATGACTTTAGTGATCACAAACTTACCTACATTCTACGACAAAAAAACGCCACTAACAATACTCCCACCTATAGGACCCTCCGAGATCTTAAACGTTTCAACCCCATTCAATTCAAAAGTGAACTAAATGCCTGCAACTGGAATCCACTAAAGACACTTCCTCTTGAAGAAGCTGTCCTTTACTTTAATATCACATTCCTAACAATTCTAGATAATCATGCTCCAAAACGCTCCATCCGAATTAAATCTAAACCTGCCCCTTGGCTATCTAAAGATACAAGACAAAAAATGTTACTTAGAAACAAATCCTGGACCGAAATGGCGAACTAGCAAATCTCCAACAGACCATCAGACATTTAGGCACCTAAGAAACATTACCAAAAAAGCTATCTTCTCTGATAAAAAAAGTTATTATAGTAATCTCCAGCAAGCAAATCACAATAACCCTCAAAAATTCTGGTCAACCCTAAATAAACTTCTTCACCCAGGACAGACTACCACTCCATCCCCTTCCGGTCTGAAAAGTATTCCTCCTTGATACAGCCAATACCTTCAACTCATTCTTTATTAATAATATTAACTCCTTGGCCTCTCATCTCTAGTGGCAACACTAATATCCCTGACCTTCCATCCCTCAAACTACCAACCTTTAGGCTACAACCCATCCCTACTTCCTTTATTCTTAAATGTATCCACAGACTCAAACCTTGCTCCCCCTCAGCTGACCAACTGCCATCTGAATTCCTTCAAAAGCAGCCTCTGAAATAGCCTATCCTATATCCATTCTCATTAATAGAACTGTTAATGAAGAAACCATACCTGATATCTGGAAAATCTCTCACATTATACCCTTACATAAAGGAGGAAACTCCTATGACTATTCTAATTATAGACCCATAGCTCTCTTATCCCCACTAGCGAAGATCATGGAAAAATGTGTTCACCATCAGTTAATGAACCACTTAATAAAAAACAACATTCTTACAAACTGTCAACATGGCTTTAGGCCTTTTCATAGCACAACCACCGCTCTCCTCTCCTTCACAGACTTTATTAACAAAAATCGCAATAATAACATCCTATCTTCAGCTCTCTTTATTGACCTGTCCAAGGCCTTTGACATGGTCAACCACTCTCTCCTCTTAAAAATTCTCGAATCTCTTTCCTTAGAACCTAACGCTGTCCACTGGTTTAGTTCCTATCTCACTAACAGGAAACAGGCTGTCCTCTGGAATAAGGAACTCTCATCTCTTCTCCCAATCTCACTCGGAGTCCCCCAAGGCTCTATCCTTGGACCCCTTCTTTTCTCCCTCTTTATAAATGACCTACAAGTAGCTATTCCCCAGGCTACTTGTATACAATATGCTGATGATTCCACACTAATCTGCTCTGCTAAATCCATTTCTGAACTTCAAACAAATACTCAAGCTGTATTTTCAAAAGTTGAAACTTGGTTCTTAAATCGTTGCCTACTCCTAAACGCAAAAAAAAACCAAACTCTTACTCTTTAAGCCTACGACCAGATCCCCAGCTTTAGATTTCACTATCTTATCTAACAATGGAACCATTATAACACCCGACCCTACTACCAAACTGTTAGGTGTCACAATTGACAACAATCTTACCTTTGACTGTCATATCAACAACACTATTAAATGTGTAAATAGGAAACTTGGCTCTCTCTATAGAATTAAGACTTTCTTAACCTCCCCAGCCAAAACTACTCTTGCCCACTCTCATCTCATTTCCACTCTTCTCTACGCTTCTCCCATCTATACTAACCTCAAGAAAAACAATCTTTCCAAACTGTCTACTACCTACAATAACATAGCTAGATTTGTTACTGGGAAGCCTTTCAGAACTCACCACTGTCTGAATCTGCAGCAACTGAACTGGCTTGAACTGTCAAACATGTTACTTCTTTCCCAACTTACATTTGTCCAAAGAGCTTTCTACCAATCTCTTAACACACCTGTACTTTCTAACCTCTTAACCCCATACGCTAATCTAAACTCACTCCGCTCATCTAGCAAACTGCTAGTTACCCTAACCAAATCTAATAACCTAGCTGGTGACTCCCTCTTCTCAAACTCCATCGGTAAACACTGGAACCAACTTCCTACCGAACTTACTTCCATTCCAACTACTTTTCTATTTAAACAAAACTCAGAACATACCTCAAAAGCCACTGGATGTGTCCCTGCTCTAATCCTGACTAAATGTTGTTTCCCCCCTTAACCCTCTTTTCTCTCCCTTCTGCTGTGCCTCCTCATTTCTAGCTTTAGCTCCCCTCCTCCCTACATACCTCTCTCATATTTCTCTCCTCCCCATTGACTATGACTCTTTTCCTATAAACCTGTATTTCCTCTCTCTCTCTCTATTGTTGTCTCTCTCTTCTCCTTGGTCTTCCTCTTTCTTTACCTGCTGTTAAACTTAAGCAAAAATGTTCAATATGATGTTTTTTTAGATTATCCAGATAGTTAATCTCCTTTCCTTTTGGTAACAATGTACATTTCTCTGCCTTTGGTATTTCAATTTTTTGTTCCTTGTTTTTTACACTATGTAATAATATTCTTTATGATCGCATTTAGATTGTATAGAAATTTTTAACTTCTACTCTTGTTTGGATAACAATATTCCTTGTCTAAGTCCTACCAGTCTGTAATCTGTTGTCTCTATATGTGGAGCTTTTCTCCCCGGGCCTCTACTGAAAATGGAAATATATCCAGCTAGACTAGCCCGGTTAACAAATGTAAAATAAAATAAAATAAATAAATAAATAAATAAAATAATGATGCCCTAATTTTGACATATCTCCCAGAAAGCAAACTATGCAGCAATCATTTGTCTTTCAACTTTAGGACCAAAAACCTGAGACATTCTTTTAGCACTCAAAAGCATTTCTGACTACAAACAGTTTAGAACTCAGCTGCTAAATTTCTAGAAAGAACCGTAACCTGCCGCTGCATCACTGACTCTGACATTACTTAAACAATGTAGTGCCCATTCAGAATTTTTCATTTTCTTTTCTCATATTTTTAGCACTTCTGCTTTATGAGAAAGAGTTTCTTACTCAGGACTACATAAATACTTAAAGTTCTAAAAAATGAAATTAATGTAATCTATTTTAATAACTTTATCATCATCAGAAATAAAAACTAATGCATTTGCACAAAGTTTGAAATGAAACCATATATTTGTGTTTCTTTAAGTCATGTTATGTCTGAAATAAGTCTTCAGTAGATCAGTACATTTCTCTAGTAAACAAATTCAAATAAATAAATACAAAACTACAGCCTCACAGGATTTTCTTCCCAATTTTTGTCAATCATTTGCAAAAAAATATGTTCAGATTTTGTATAAGATTTCATGATTTTATGGTCAGAAGATGCCAATTTACTTGATTAGAATGCAAAACATCAGGTGTAGAAACTGCAGAGATTAATAAGCATGTGACATTCTTTAGCAACAAAGAACACAATGAAAAATGGACCATCTGTGGGGAAAGTGATACAAAGCTTAGCAATAGGAATTGGAAAATATACAAAATGGCAAATCTGCAGCAAAAGATCATTAAATATGGGAAACGGCAGTCGGAAGCAGACACAAAACAAGTGTTTAATTATACTACCATGTCATGAAAACAAAAAAAAAAATTGAAAACTGTTTCATGGAGAAGGATGTTACTGTGGCAGCTGTTGAAAACTGTACTCATTTTTTGTAGTAAATAAATAAGTGTTTTCTGCAAGTCTCTTTCTGCATTACAGTGCTTCTTATGCTGTGTGGGACCTAAACTCAGTTTGTTTTACATTTTCTGTGTCTTTATTCTTTCTGTATGTACTAGTCTGCCACTTTACCACTGAATGCTTTATTTCTAATAGATTCAAACTCATGTATATATAAATTAGGTTGCACACGTAGCTGAAACTGCTGAATACAAGGCATGTTTTATGAATAGTGCTGAGACAGTTTTACTCTAAGCTCTATTACTGCTCTTTGCAGTGGTGGTGCTGCGGTAGCGTTGTCGCCTCATAGCAAGACGTTGTTCCATTCGATTCTCAGCTAGAGCGTCTTCTGTGTGGAGGCATACGTGAATGGGGCATGCCTTCATTGAAGACTGTGCATCAGGGCTGGTAACCCGGTATGTAAAAATCCACTACCAATCATTAACAGACCGGAGTTCCGCTGTGGCGACCCCTAACCGGGAAAAGCCGAAAGACACAAACAAAAACTCGGAGACCAGCCCCACTGTGTTTATGATTACTTTTTATTCAGCCATTTTCATGGAATATTGAGATAAAGCCTTGACTTTGCCCCAGATGATCTGGGTTCAAATAGTAACTTGAGCGTCAGAGGAACTGATATGGTGGAAGTGGAAATGGAGCCAGGTTTGAGCCACAAAGGTTGATCATGACACATGTATTAACATTACCGAGTACCGAGACAGGGTTGCTCAGTTCTGTTAGTGTTGGACCATGACTTAAATGCTGCATTAATAATACCAGAGTACAGCAATTGGGGTATTCACTTAAGTAAATACTAAGCAATATGCTCTTGTAGGTCATTATAAGCCCAGTCAGTTTCCCTTTCAAAGGTGAGAATCAAATGCTGCACCTTGTGACAGCACGGTAAACACCGTAACCATTATACCAACCTCCAGCCTAGTGTACAAGGTAACTCAGTGCTGCCGGCACCATCACCCATTAGCAATAGTTTCTCTACCTTCACCTGAGCTTTTCACCACAAACGCAAGCTACCATCGCAGCTGGTCCTTTTGGAGTAGCAGGACCTGCAGTCCATCATAGTAGATTAAACAGCAGAAGGATGAGACATCACTTCACACATTCCTGCACAGTACTGCAGTTCCAGGTTGCCAGTCATTTGGTACTCCATACTCATCCTTTGTAATCATTGCATGTGCCTACAGCCTAGTAATCATAAATAAACAAGAGTATTCAGTGTAAAGGCAGTTACTTGCTTTGCCTCTTCCAAGGTGCTTGCTTAAAGTCAGAGTCGCACAGTATTTTCTTATACATTCCTTTGAATTCTCATGTCACTAGCATCCAATCAAAGCTGTTGCTCCTGGAAGTCATTCGTCTAGTGGAGAGCAGTTTCTCACTCCTGTCCCATATCTGCTACATCCAACATTTAACTCTAGCCTCAGTCTAGAAGCACGCACTTTGAATTAAGTTTGTGATAATCCCTCTCATGTACCTAAGCTATCTTACAAATATGGTTTTGTATTGTTTTATTAATTCCTGCACTTAACTCACTCTTAATCTGTTCATACAATGTCATCATGTCATTCCCCTTCAGGTAGCTCATACGGATCTGTACACTGCAGAAATGATCTTTAGCTCGGCACCACCACAGATATTTGTAGGAATCTCTTACAGAAGACTGCAGGATAACGAAGCAGAGTAATAGCAAGGCACAATATTGGGCTGTCCCTGTCTGAAGGTACGCCCTTCACACTGCTTACCACAGCAGTTTCACTTCTTGACAAATTCATAAAAAACTACTTTCTACACTTGCACTGGCTGTTTTGCCATTGTGATTTATGCATTTATTTACATCATCAGATCAGAACAAAATGATGAAAACTTAATGACAAACTGGAGCTTAATTTTCTGAAAATAAAAATAAATAAAAATACTTCTGGAAAACAGGAAACACTGCTTGAAAAAGAGTCAGAATGGCTGAATGGAAGACACGACTGTTATCAGTGAAGAGGGAACTGGCCTCATTAAGGAGAGCTGACCGCATCCTTCTTGAATGACCACAACAGGGACACAGAATACTTGCTTTTCCATAATGGATAGTTGTGCTTAAGTGCAAGGCAGAATGGCCATCAGTAACCCAAAAACCTGAATGAGCTGTGTGCAAGTTGTTACCTCTCAGAGTAAGAAATGGGCATATGGAGTAATTCAAAAAAATGAAGGGCAATGCTAAGCCATTAGACTGTTAGCCCTGGGTATCTGAAATGCATGCTAAGATTTCTGAGGGACAGCAACAGATCTGTATGTCAAGCATTCAGAGAATGACACGTTGTTACTGCAGATGACCTGTGACATTACAGTGTGCTGCAATTATCATTTTGCACGATTTCCTCTATTCTCAAATAAACGTCCCTAGCCTGCCATCCACCAAGCTGTTCTGCTGGACATATACCAATCCTGCCATCACTGTGATGTGAGGCTGTGAGTGACAGCATTTTGCCTTGTGAGGAATGGCTATGCAACAAAGCCACAGTGGTGCCCAAGCTACACACAAACATTTATGATGGCACATGCTGAAGACCACAGGCTACTGCATACTGGATATCCTGGCACAGGTTAGTGCTCAGCTGCTAAGCATTTCTCGTTAATGACACCCTAAGGTGTAATGTCTTAAAACAAACACTACATTACACAAAGAAGCCATGCTTTGAATAAACTAGTCTAGAAGAACAAGGCCAAACCTCTGTTGTTACGGATTCTGCCATCACGCTGTTAATTTCTGAAGTGGATTAAGATCTTTTATCACTTGAATGTTTATCATAAATAGGAAAAAGAGTGTTTTGAATTTGTTAAACTGATTGGTTCATGAAGTGCTTTTCCTTGACAGAAACATGGCTATAGTCAGGTTTACACTATTCAAGTCACTGTGTGAAGAACTCCATGAGCGCCCTTTGATTTTGAAATGTTACAATACAACTGTTTGCTTTTCAAGTCTATATCAGTACTGGGGAGTCTCATTTGAAAGGGCAAAGATTCACTTTTCTCTTGTACTTGCCTTAGTAATGTTTTACACACACACACACACACACACACACACACACATATACATATATACATATATATATATATATATATATATATATATATATATATATATATATATATATATATATATATATATATATATATATACATACATACATACATACAGTGGATATAAAAATTGTACATACCCCTGTTAAAATGCTAGGTTTTTGTGATATAAAAAAATGAGACCAGAATAAATCATATCAAAACTTTTTCCACCTTTAATGTGACCTATAACCTGTACAATTCAAATGAAAAACAAATCTGTTGGGGAAAAAATATATAAAATAAAAAAAGTACAATAAGCTGGTTGCATAAGTGTGCACACCCTTAAACTAATACTTTGTTGAAGCACCTTTTGATTTAATTACAGCATTCAGTCTTCTTGGTTAGGAGTCTGTCAGCATGGCAAACCTTGACTAAGCAGTATTTGCCCACTCTTCCTTGCAAAAGCGCTCCAAATCTGTCAGATTGCAAGGTCATCTCTTGTGCACAGCCCTCTTCAGGTCACCCCACAGATTTTCTATTGGATTTAGGTTTGAGCTCTGGCTGGGCCATTCCAAAACTTTAATTTTCTTCTGGTGAAGCCATTCTTTTGTTGATTTGGATGTATGCTTGGAGTCATTGTCGTGTTGAAATGTGAAATTCCTCTACATCTTCAGCTTTCTAGCAGACACATAAAGGTTTTGGGCCAAAAGTGACTGGTATTTGAAACTGTTCATAATTCCCTCCACCTAGACTAAAGCCCCAGTTCAGTTGAAGAAAAGCAACCCCAAAGCATGATACTGCCACCACCATGCTTCACCGTGGGGATGGTGTTCTTTTGGTGATAGCAAGTGTTTTAACGTCAAATGTACATTTTGGAATTGTGGCCAAAAAGTGCAACCTTGGTCTCATCAGACCATAATACATTTTCCCACATGCTTTTGGCAGACTTAATGTATTGTTTTATAAATTTTAGCCAGGTCTGGATGTTTTTCGGTGCAAGAAAAGACTTCCGTTTTGCAAGCCTACCCCATAGGCCAGACATATGGAGAATACAAGAGATTGTTGTCACATGTAATACACATCCAGCACTTGCCAGACATTCCTGCAGCTCCTTCAGTGTTGCTGTAGGTCTCTTGGCAGCTTCCCTGACCAGTTTTCATCTTATCTTTTCATCAATTTTGGAGGGATGTCCATTTCTTTGCAACGTCAAACTGTTTGATGACTGTCTTCACTGTGTTCCATGGTATATCCAGTGCTGTGGAAATTTTTTTGTACCCTTCTCCTGACTGATACCTTTCAACAATGAGATCCCTTTGATGCTTTGTAAGCTATCTGCAAACCATGGCTTTTGCTGTAGCAGGCAACTGAGTAAATGTCAGGAAAATCCTACTAGGACAGCTGAACTTTATTTGGGGTTAATTAGAGTCTCTTCAATTGATGGCAGGTGTGTACTCAAAAAGAATGAATGCTGTAATTAAAGCAAAAGGTGCTTTAACAAAGTATTAGTTTAAGGGTGTGCACACACATGCAACCACCTTATTGTACATTTTTTATCTTTTTCCTCTAAGAAAGTTGTTTGTTTTTCATTTGAATTGTACAGGTTATAGGTCACATTAAAGATGGGAAAAGTTTTGAAATGATTTATTGTGGTCTAATTTTTTTATATCACAAAAACTTGGCATTTTAACAGGTGTGTGTACACTTTTTATATCCAGTGTGTGTGTGTGTGTGTGTGTGTGTGTGTGTGTGTGTGTGTGTGTGTGTGTGTGTGTGTGTGTATATGTATATATATATATATATATATATATGTATATATATATATATATATATGCGGTATATATGCAGTATATATACATATACATATATATGCAGTATATATATATATATATATATATATGCGCAGTATATACACACACACACATACATACATACATATATATATATATATATATATATATATATATATATATATATATATATATATATCTTACAAGCTACATAAGGTAAATAAGCACTCATAAAACAAAATTAAAAACAAAAAATAACATAAAAAATGCTCCAAATTAGACAATAGTTGTTTGGAGTAATGTGTGTATGTATGTATATAAAAAGTCTTTTGGCTTTTCCCGGTTAGGAGTCGCCACAGCGGATCTCCGGTCTACTATGATTGTCAGTAGATTTTTACAGTGTCCAGTTGCCAGCCCGGTGTCCAACCTTCAGAGAACGCACACATGCATTCACGCATCTACCTGCATGTCTTTTTAACATTCCTTCACTCACGGGGAGGCCATACAGACTCCACACAGAAGCCACTCCAGCCGAGAATTGAACCGGAGAGCCTCTAGCTGTGAGGCAACGCTAACTGCTGCACCACTGCGGTGAGTATATTAAACCATTAGCTATGTGATAAAACTTTTAATAAACTTTGACAGTGGAGGTATTACATTACACATGCTATATTTTAATAACACATTTAAAAATATCTGCCTCTCCCTCTGTGTGTGTGTGTGTGTGTGTGTGTGTGTGTGTGTGTGTGTGTGTGTGTGTGTGTGTGTGTATATATATATATATATATATATATATATATATAAAAGTCAATTCAATAAATACAAACCAGAGGCAAACACAGCAGTCTCGTAGATCTAGCATCTCAAGAACGTTCAATAGCACAAATTGTCAAAACTGATTATGAAATACTTCATTCAAGGAATACTTTGTTGGTAAAAAACTGGTTTATTGGCATGCTCAGGTATATATATATATATATATATATATATATATATATATATATATATATATATATATATATACACACACACACACACACACGTGTGTGTGTGTGTGTGTGTGTGTGTGTGTGTGCATTATCATACCTCTCCGCTCTATCTGATTTTTCCTCATATTTTTGACCTGTCACTTGCAAAATTTTTGATTTTCTGTTAAATCACTGAGGATTATAGTCAGTCAATAATGTCAGATGTTTTACACTTCTTATTGCTCAGAAAATGTATGTCAATTCAAATTTTGTTTTTCTATTAACTTTTTAAATGAATTAGTGTAATATTTAAAAATTGCCCCTGATTCTGGGCTCTACCGTGCCAACTATTTTTCCTTTTGTCTCTAAATCTTTTGACTCTTGAGCAAAGGACCTTTAAAATAGTCAATAACAATACCCAGACAAAATCCAAAACTGCTACATTTTTGTGTTGTAAAGGTCTGGCTAAAAGGAAGGAACATGCATTGTGACAGGAAAAAAAACATCTGCATGCTGTCCTTCAATGGAGTTATGTTTGCTAACTGTAGTTAAGACATGCACAGTGTAAAGAACACTTTAAAAAAAAAAGAGTTTTGCATCACAGAGAAGACTTTCCTCCATAGAGTGTTGTATTATGACTGCTGATACACTGAGATATAACAGAACAGAAGGCAGATTTTATCTATTTTCTTTTTTCAGTTACATTATAGTGATAAACAGTATGAAATACTGATAGACCACACATGCCTTACTATTTCATACATACAAAATCAATTTCACGCACATGCACACACACACACTATATATATATATATATATATATATATATATATATATATATATATATATATATATATGTTGTTGTTTGTCTTTTCCCAGTTATTGCTATGAGGCAACAACGCTACCACTGTACCACATAAATATGTATTTCTGTATTGCCTTTCTATATTTTGAATACTGTAGTTTGTTTTCTTTACCTTGTGTTTTGCTCTCTCTGTTCTGAGTCAGGCAGAAATAAGAACTGATTAATTAAGGACTCATTCATAAGACAGAAAAGGTCACTTAAGGTTAATCACTTGTTAACAGAGGGGGTGGAGCTAGGAACTAAAATTTCTATTTAAGGAGTAAACTAAAACATTTCAGAGCTTTACCAGAAAGGCTCATCCAGACTCTGCTACACTTTGCTGTGAAGGAAAGGTTAGTTTGCTGTTATTTTTTGTATTTCTGTATTGCCTTTCTATATTTTGAATACTGTAGTTTGTTTTCTTTACCTTGTGTTTTGCTTGCATTCTGTTTAACAGCATATTAAAACTTCAAAAGAGACCACAGCTCTCTCTGTTCTGAGTCAGGCAGACTGTCTTTCTAGTTGCCTGCCTCTTATGTTAATCTGACCATATATCTCATTTCTCTCTACTTTCACTGGCTTATGTGAGTAATCACAAAACCATCACTTTTGAAATCCCACCCCTTCAATTATTTAAATTTATTGGCCATCCTACAGTATTTCATAGTACCAAAATACAAAAGTAACCACCCCTTTCAGTCCATCTTGCTGTTTTAAAAATAGTAACTCTCCACTAAACCTTAACTTTTTAAACAGGTAAAACTCAAGTTACCTACTTTCATATCTAACTTCTCTAGTGCACACTGCAGAGTGCATTCTTTTCAATCTTACCTTTAAGCGTCCCTGTTACTAGCACTTTCTCTAATACCTAAAAAGATCATCTCTACTTGACTCCAAGTAGACTTTTCTCTATCTGTTAAACCTAGCACTTGCTCCTACAGTACTTATTACCTTTATACGGCACTCTTATAGATAGCACCCCAAAAAGGCAAACCCCATTTCTCGGTCACCACGTCCCCGAATCTCTTTTAAAGTTGTTTGTCTAGTCCTTCTAGCATGTCGAGGGATCAGTTGCTAGTGTCCTCTCCTGCTCAGCTGGTGAACCTGGGAATATTGAGGCAATGTTACAATTGCCTCATGTACACAGACAACCCTCTCCTCCTCCCACAAAACACAAATACATGCGAGAGATGCAACTATACGGCCAAACTGGAGGCTGAGCTCTCTCAACATAGGACTGGCAAGACCAGTCAGGAGGAGAAGGTTACCACACACACTATAGACCCAGTCTCACATAGTACCATCACAACCTCAAATCATACACATAAACACACAAAGACATACTCGGCGGCTCTGATCAAAAATCTACCAAAACAGCAGAGGCCACCAAAGCAGACACCCAAACAACCACCACCTCAGAACACAACACCTGCAACACATAGACCTCACAGTCAGAGTGTCAAACAGTCACAGCCCTTAAGGCCAAACACAATGCCAGACACACTAGTCATTGGTGACTCCATAGTCAGACACACTGACGTCCCGCTCACCAGACTGAGTAAGGAGAAGGTCACAGTAAGCTGCCTGTCGGGCGCTAGAATCCGCCACATAACGCAAGCACTCAGGTCTCTCAACAGCAGGTACAAATATGACTCAGTCATTGTCCACGCTGGTGTAAACGACCTGAGACGCACCTCCTTGGACTACATGAAAAGAGACATTGAGGAGCTCTCTGATTATGTAGCCCAGGCAGGTATGACCCTGACCTTGAGCAGTATCCTACCTTCACCAAGAATGATGCCACAATACAGAGATAAGATGATCAGCTTTAACAATTGGCTTAAACTCTGGTGTCATTCAAAGGGGATCCAATGTCTGTCTGCCTGGGATGACATGCTGGACAAGCCACGCTGCTTCGCAAGGGACGGCTTGCACCTGTCACCCTGGGATTCGGATATTGGCAAAGGCTCTTGCCACCCCATAGTGCCTTTTTAGGCAAGGCTCAAATTCTAAACCTACCACCCTAGAACACAAAAAGGAAAAAACTAAGGGTAATGCTGCTCAATGCCAGAAGTCTAAATCTCAAAATGCACGCACTCGAGGCCCTTCTCAGTATGGAGAACATCGATGTCTGTGCAGTGACAGAAACCTGGTTCAAGGCTCCTGAGAGCACCCCAGCACTATCAGGTTTTACCTCTTATCATGCGTTCCGCCCCAAAATCCGGACAATACCAAGAAAGGAGGGGGTATCCATATTCATCAAAGACACCCACACCTCAAGACTGGTGGCAACGCACGATGCATCGGAGACCATCCAGGTGCAATTAACCATAGGCAAGACTGCTCTGCAAATTGTAGCATGTTACAGGCCACCCTCACAAACTCAGGAACCTCACATGGCCTTCCTGAAAACACTAGAGGGATAAATGTATCACCAAACACCATCATACTAGGTGACTTCAATTACCCTAATATAGACTGGGAACACTACTCAAGCCCAAACACCCTAGCCCAAAAGTTCCTGGAATTCATAAACTCAAATGCCATGGAACAACTAGTCACCATCCCCACAAGAGGAGAAAACATACTTGATCTCATCATCACGAACATGGGAGCACAATGTTCAACACCGAAGTATACCCCTCACTGGTGAGATCAGATCACAAACTAATCTCGCTGGAGGTCCTCATCCCACCCCCACCTGAAATAAAAAAGACCACAGTAAAGAACTTCTCGAAAGCCGACTTCACACTTCTAAAGACTAGTGTGGTCTCCTTTAAGGCCCCGAGCCGACGGAAAACAGTACTCAAGCCGCTGAATCACTTACAAATGCCTTCTACCAGCACCTGCAGGACTGCATGGATAAGGCAATCCCAAGCAAAACAAAGACTCTTTGTACCAAAGGCAAGCGTCCACTCTGGTGGACCCCAGCCATAAACAAACTCTACAACAAAAGGAGGAAGCTACTACAAGATAGAGCAAAATCCTTAAAAGGTAAGACACCCTTGATCACTATAAGTAAAAACTAAGAGCTCTCATAAAATCATCCAAAGCAAATTTTGAGAGAAAAATAGCTAAAGACTCAAAAGACAATCATAAGGCCTTCTTTAGCTATGTTAGAAACCTGGGAGGAAACTCCCAGATATGCTCAGAACTAGTTCAAAATGATGTGAAGATTACTGATCCTACAGACATTGCCAACATACTGGCTGACAGGTTCAGTGCAAACTTCTCCCCTCCCCAAAAGGAGAGATATCTATACCAAGCGATTGCAGCCCCCAAACATCTCCAACGCCCAAGTGAGAACTGCTCTCTCCAAAGCAAAAACACAGCATCCATGGGACCTGATGGTGTCCCCAGCTGTGTGCTCCACGAACTCAACGAGGAATTAAACCCACAGCTAGGACAGCTGTTTAATCATAGTCTTACCTCTGGATACGTACCCAGGAGTGGCGCACTGCAACTGTGGTCCCACTTCACAAAGGCGGTGCCTCCACTGACCCTGGAAATTACCGCCCATTAGCTTGACAAGCCTTATCTGCAAAGCCATGGAGAGGATCATAATGGACCTCATAAATAAAGACATAGGGAATTTGCAGACTTTGGATCCATCCCAGTTTGGCTTTGTCAAAGGCAGATCATGCCTTCTAAACTTGGTTGACTTTTTCAAACAGTCACCAAAGCCATTGATGAGGGAAAGGCAGTCCATACAGCCTACCTCGATCTGGCGAAGGCCTTTGATACAATACCCCACTCGGGTATCATTGAAAAACTCATCAGCTTAAATGTTAACCCATACATCACAAGATGGGTTGCAAACTGGCTGAGTGACAGAACCCACAGGGTCAGAGTTGCTGGCGCCATGTCAGACTCAAAGCCTGTCACAAGTGGTGTACCACAGGGCTCAGTCCTGGGCCCACTCTTGTTTGGCATCTACTTTTCCAAGTACAAGCAAACACAGGAGGGTTATGGCTGACAAAGTTTGCAGATGACTGCAAACTGGGCCATAGTAGAAAACACATCTGACACAGATATCCTTCAGAAGGGTCTCACAGAAACGGATAACTGGTGCCAGAGCCATGGCCTAAAGTTAAATGCCAAAAATGCATAGTCATACCCTTCGGGAAAAACAAGGTTACCCCTAGCTACCAAATAGGTGGCAATCCACTGAGTACAGAAGAAGTTATCAGGGACCTGGGGACCCAGGTTGATAGTAGTCTGTCATTCGACACCCATGTAGCTAAAGTAGTTAGGAAGACCTTCTACATTGCCCACCTTATCATGAAGGGATTCTCATCTAGATCAAGGGAGGTCATAGTCTCCCTATACTCATCACTCATCAGACCAATGATTGAGTACAATGCCCCATTCGGAATGTATCTGACCCGACACTTGCAGCAGCTGGAGAGGCCACAAAGTTCCTCACCAAAAGGATAAAGGGTCTCAAACATCTGTCCTATGCTGCCCGACTGAAAGAACTCCAGCTCTATTCAGTCGCCACCGCTTGCTCAGAGGTGACCTTTGCCTAACATACAAGGCCATGTCAAACCCAGATTTGATGAATATGCTTCACCTCAAAAAATCTAGATCCGTCAGAGCCACAAGGGCGGGAGACTTAAACCTCGGCACGGCTATTAATAGGACGTGCTGGAGGGATAGATTCATCACCCAAAGACTCCCTATGCTGTGGAATAAAATCCCGGTATATGTGAGGCAGAGCACCTCGCTGGCCTTGTTCAAGAGAAATCTTGACCAATGGATGGGAGATCGCAGATATACCCCAGGGATTACCTCAGTGTCACTGCTCAACAGAGGCACAGCAAAATAATGGGTATAGTTCCCCATACTAAAGGAGTGGCGTAAGCCACAAAACTATGGGCTAGGCTTGTAAATGCCCTCGGGCAGATAGCCTAGTATGAACCTATGAACCTATGAACCTATATATATATATATATATATATATATATATATATATATATATATATATATATATCTACACACACATATGTATACTCTCACATGCACACAACCCACAGATGAAGCTGCAGCACCAAATGAAAATATGATGGCACAAATCTTTACTAAGAAAGTATACAAATTCAACAACAGACCCAGGTTTCATTCTCCTAGCTTTTTCAATGTTGCACATCAATAATATATTTACTAATAGGACATCTCAATATCCGCAGTATCAGCAACAAAATTGTCCATCTCCATGCCCTCCTTGATCGTAACTCCTTTGACATCTTCTGCCTTACAGAAACTTGGTTAAAACCTGGAACTAAGGATAATGAAATTATGCCCCCTGGCTATAACATATTGAGACAAGACAGCTTAAAACATAAGGGTGGGGGAGCAGCACTCCTATATAAAAATTGCCTACAGATCTCCTCTATAACTTATAACCCACCTCTGGACAGTAAGGCTGAAGTCCTCATCTCCAGACTTCAAATCAACCCTAACAAATCCCTTTATGTCATCTGTATCTACCTACCCCCCCCCCCCCGGCAATAACAACATTATAATAGAAGATATTCTTAGCTGGGTGTCCTCAACTTACCCACAAGAAACAATAATACTAGGTGACTTTAACACTGACTGGAAAACTGTCAATACCTATAATACTTCCTCACATATTAATCTTTATGGCTTTATTCAAACTATCACCTCAACTACCAGAATTAACAAACCAACCAAAAAAGAGAGCACCTTAGACTGGATACTTATTAATAAACATCCACATACTTACAATGTAGGAACTTTACCAGATGATCTAAGTGATCATACTCTAACTTACATTATAAGACAAACGAATGACATTTCTAACACCTCTACCTATAGGATCTCACAAACCAAGAAACACTTTAACCCTGTACTATTCCAAAATGAACTCAATGCCTGTGACTGGAAACCTCTAAAAATTCTCCCACTAGATGAGGCTGTTAAATATTTTAACTCTAAATTTCTAGCAATCCTCGATGAACACTCACCTAAACAATCTATTAGAATGAAATCCAAACCAGCCCCCTGGCTTTCAAAAGACACCAGACAGAAAATTCTACTTAGAAACAAATCATGGGCTAAGTGGAGAGCTAACAGAATTTCCCCTGAACAACAAACTTTCAGACAGCTAAGAAATATAACAAAAAAAGCTATAGTTACTGACAAAAAAAACTACTATTGTAAACTACAGCAAACACACCAAAAGAAGCCACAGAAATTTTGGACTAGCATAAATAGGCTCCTTCACCCTGGCCACTCTAGCACACTATCCCCACAAGATGCTGATCATAATACCCCACATCAAATGTCCAACAACTTCAACACCTACTTCACAGAGACCATACAATCTCTAGCCAGTCAGATTTCCACTGACAGCACAAGACTCCCAACCACTTTACCTGGATCTTTACCAACATTCCAATTTCAACCTATCTCAACCACTCTCATCTACAAAATCATACTAAAACCTAATCCTTGTACTCCTTCAGCCGACCAGTTACCTTCTGAATATTTGCAAAAAGCAGCCAAAGTCATTGCCTTTCCCATATCCATCCTAATTAACAGAACCATTAATGAGGGAATCATCCCAGACATCTGGAAAATCTCCCACATCATCCCCCTACATAAAGGTGGTAAATATAATGATTACTCTAACTACAGGCCGATAGCTCGACTATCACCTTTAGCAAGTGTCATGGAAAAATGCATTCACCACCAGCTATTTGACCACTTAACTAAACACAACATACTGGCTAACTGCCAGCATGGCTTTAGGCCATTTCATAGTACTACCACCGCTCTCCTATCTTTCACCGACTCCATTAATAAGAACCGTAATAACAACATCCTCTCTTCTGCTCTCTTCATCGACCTTTCACAGGCTTTTGATATGGTAAACCACCCCCTGCTTATAAATACTCTTGAATCTCTTTCTCTGGATACCCTAGCTATACGATGGTTTAGGTCCTACCTCAACAATAGGCAACAGGCAGTTCTCTGGGAAAATAAACTATCATCCCACTTGCCAGTCACCCTCAGGGCTCCATCTTAGGACCTCTTCTTTTCTCATTATTCATCAATGACCTTTCATGTAGCAATCCCTGAAGCTACCTGTATTCAATATGCAGATGATTCCACGCTTATATGTTCTGCCAACTCCATTCCTGAACTACATTCACTAACTCAAAAAGTATTCAACTCAGTAGAAGTTTGGTTCTTGAAATGCTGCCTCCTTTTGAACGCCAAAAAAACTAAGCTCCTACTCTTTACACCTACCAGTAGGTCCTCTCCTATAGACTTCTCTGTCAAATCCAACAATGGCACCCTTATCTTCCCCGACTCCACCACCAAACTATTAGGAGTCACAATCGACAACAACCTTAACTTCGATAGCCATATAAATAACACCATACAAACAGTAAACAGAAAACTGGGCTCCTTATATAGAATCAAACCCTTCTTAACTCCAACAACTAGAACCACCATTGCCCACTCTCATTTAATCTCAACTCTTCTTTATGCCTAACCTATTTACACTAATCTAAAAAAAAATAATCTTCTCAAACTAGCAAGCTCCTACAACAATATTGCCAGATTTGCCACTGGTAATGCATTTCGAACTCACCACTGTCTGAATCTAAAGCAGCTAGATTGGCTTGAACTTCCTAACATTCTGATTTTTTCCCAACTTACCATTACCCATAAGATCTTTTACCAACCAAACAATACTCCTATACTCGCTAACCTCATTACCCCTTATAATAATCTTAATTCCCTACACTCTTCTAGCAAACTACTTGCTAGAATAAGTAAGTCCAATAACTTGGCAGGTGACACCCTTTTCTCCAATACTGCTGAAAAAAACTGGAACCTTCTACCAATAGATCTAACTCTACTACCTTCACTGTCACTCTTTAAGCAAAAACTCAAAAGACACCTAAAAACTCACTGGTTATGTCCCTGCAGTAACCCTGACTAATCTTCAACCATTCCCTACTTCTATCTTCACACTGCCTCTGGATACACAATCGTACTCTGCGTACCCCTCGGTATGCAGAAACTGTTACTAGTAAGATTAAATATAACTTCCAGTATTTATTTAATCTATCAATGAACTGTAAAGTACCTCATATATCATGTTGTAAGATGACTTATATAATCCTATATACTCATCCTTCTTATCATTGTACTTCTTCTAGACTCCTTTTTTGTATTCTAATTTCCTCCTACTCTATTTGTTATACAACTGTATATGATATTTTGTGTTTTGTTTGGAACTTTTCTCCCCGGGCCTCTACTGAAAATGGAATATATCCAGTTAGACTAGCCCGGTCAACAAATGTAAAATAAATAAATAAAAATAAAATAAAATACACACTTTCACCAATGTGAATTCCAAGGAAAGCAATCAAAATATCAAACTGCAACATTAAAATATTTACCGGGAAAAGCCGAAAGACACAACAACACAACATATAAAGTATATTTTATATATTAATTTTACGATTTTTTTACAATAAAATAAAAAATAAATCTCTAAAATATAATCAAATTATTTAAGAATTTATTTTAACGCTGATCTATAGTGACTAGAAATAAAAATATAAATAATTTATCTACAATTCAACTAACATCTCATGCCAAATGACAAAAATATTTTTCTTTATGCATTAGCATTTAATACAGATGTAAATAAGCCACCCAGGTAAATAATTATTTCTTTTCCTTACTATCCTAAATGAAATGTCAGCGATATAAAGACACATTTCCCATGACCTTGTCTATGCCTATGAAAAAAAAAATTACTAGGGTGAGTCAGCCGATGCTTATACAATGCATTGTGGTCCTTTTTGCATCAAATACTGTTGAAATGTGGTGCCAACCTCTGTTTAAACATACTTGAGGTTTGGGCAGTGTAGAAAACCCAGCACCAGATTACCACCATATAAATCGTCCAAACTGACATACAAATAATTAGTAAGTATCGAATATCATAACTCCTTGTGGTGTTTGCAGATGTAATTTTTTGTTGTTTTGCATATGTGGAAGCAATAATTACAGTTTTCACAAGGGCAATATCCTCTTAATTGTTGGTTAAGAGGGATCTGCATTAGTATTTTAATAAATGGTGTTTTATAGTTAGAAAACCGCTGGCCCAAAGTTGGATCCTTACAATGACAAAAACAGCATTTATCCAGCAGAGCTGCAGTAAATCATGCTTTAATTCTGCCCAATCAATATTCACAATATTCTCAATACAAAAACTGCTGTATGCAAATGTACTGGTAAATCAAATGTCCTTAGCAGACATTCTCTTTTTACTAGATTCCTGATAACACAAAAGTTTATTTCTAGGCATATTTTTCAAAGTCTGATATGCATTGCTAATATCAACATTATTGCAACTTCTCATCTGAAATTTATGACAAAGTACCCTTGCTTCCTTATCAAAATCAGTATCTATACTACAAATTCATCCCTGGTTTGGTACCTATGTCTCTAATGCAAACAGGTAACCTGTAAATGGTTCCTCTCCCAGGCCTATGCTTACCACTTATCAAGGGTATCAGAACTTGTCAGAGATTTGGGATGCATGGCTGGGCTTAAAAGGCCCTTGTGGTCGTTAGCCTAGTAAACACCTATGATTCTATGAACATATATGCATCTCAGCCTTAAAAACTGCAAATTGGGAATGTTTTTGATAGTATGTCTAGGATGGTAAATGTTGGCTGAAAGGAAAGAGATTTTACAAAATGGTTTATTATAAACTGTAGTATTTACTGAACCATCAATAAGCCTAGTCACATTCACATCTAGATAATTAACTGTAAATAAATCAAAAGCAACAGTAAATAAAATATGAAATTTATTATGATTAAGAAAATGAGTACATTTTTAAGCTCATCACACCCACTACACCAAGTCAGTCAACAGTCAGCCAAGAAAAAAGGCCACATTTCAATCTTAGACAAAAAGATGTTAGCATCTGTTATTACAGATGTAAAGTTTTTTGAAAAAAAAAAAGCATAAAAAAGTCTGCATAAAGGGGTGTAAAACATTCAGACACAGCAGTGCCACTGAACTGTAAATAGCATTCACTCTTAAAATAAAAAGACATTTATTGTTTAATGCCTCAAGTAAGAACAACAAAAATCACTGAACTCACAAGGGTAGATATCTGCCAACTCCAAAATATTTAACTGCACATAAGCCTGCACAACGGGAAATGCTAGTACAGACAGCTTGAATATTGAGGGTACAAGGGTAGGAGGTATTAACCTTTGTAATGTTAATCATTAATTGTAAGAAATCCGTAGTATCCTGCAATCTGGAAGGAATTTACCTAAGAAGAGGCTTCAGATATTGTTCCAAAAATTGGTTGACTCAGTGACCCTCCCTCAGAAACAATTGGTCTACCCAGCCGTGGTAATATTCCCTTGTGGAGTTTAGGTAGCAAATAAAAAGCCTGAGGTACTGGATCTTGCACCATAAGCTGTTGCATGATAATATAAAACCAATACCTCTAGCCACTGTATTTAAGCCTCCTTATAATCAACACAATCTCACAAAATTACAGCCTCACCTTTGTCAGCCATCGTCACAATTAGATCTTCATTCTTACTCAAATCAAGTAAAGCCTTCCTTTCAAATGAAGAAAATTTTTGACCAAAACATCCAAAAACAGAGCAAGCAATTCTTATTTAAATCAGCATAAACCAGTTCAAAAATTCTAACCAAGGGATAAGGCAAGTTGAAAGTGGAATGGTTAGAAGAGAATACATGGAACTCTACCTCACCAGTAGTAATTGTATGTGTAGCAAACTAATATTTAAAATATCTGATACTGTGAACCATATTATTTTTTGGACGTTGTGTTTGTATATCAAGAGCAAGGGATACATATATCCCTCAACATTCATTCTTTTCCAGATGATAAACCTACAATTCTCTAAATAAGCCATAGTGTTTTTCAAATTTAAATAAGTACTATTGAAAAACCTGATCTGATTATCTGAAAGTCAACCAAAAATAGGAAATTGATGTACCAAGTTTAGATGAGTTATTACCCCAAGCAGGCCACAATGTGAAAAAAGAAGGGAAAATTCTCGATCATTTCATTCATATAGAAGGTATGAAATTATGAAGACTTCTAATAGAATTACATTTGTAGTTGAACTACTGGCGGTTAAAATGGCCTAGTATAAGAATTCACTTTGGACAAATTTATTCTGCCACTGTACTCTGCATTTTTGAGTTTATAAAGGCTGAGACTCCAGAAGCACTCAGTTCTCCTTGAGTGTGTCTTACATGGAAAACAATTGTGTTTGTTACTGCATCTGAAAATTGCTCCTGCGGAACTAAATTTTAATACTGACTGTCCTCCTAACACATCAACTAATGGAAAACAGGCACTACTGGGCCCATTTACCCTACTCATTTCTCCCTACTTCCTGTGATATTTACACACCACAACTGACTTCAGGCTTCACAATATTTCTACTGCTACAGTTCCACATGGATGTTCTTAATGTGTGTGACTACACCTACCACCACTAGAAAGTTTATTTTATAATACGCCCTCTGTCCTTTTTTGCAAAGAAATGCTCTCTCACCTTAGCCCTTAGTTAGCTTCTTCTAACCTTATATTACATTGGGTCCTGCACATCTTCTCTGAAAGATATCAATCTTGTATGACCTGTTTATCACTTCAATATATTTCTTGGCAATTCCTAAGTAAGCAATAATGCTTTCCAGGCTGAACAATATTTCAAAGAACCTCTATGAGTATTGTGAAGCACGACACAAAAGATGGAGGGCTTCTTTAGACCTGGCAGCTCCAGTGTTCCCAAACATTGCCCAGTCTTAAGGGCATTAGTGCTTTTAGAAAACAGACTTGCTTGTTAAAATAAATGAAGGCATTCATGTTCCCATCCTTTATTTTGTTCTACACTTTTATATAATGGTTCAGTCTTGGTGTTTTAAAGTAACAAACAAAGGAAGGCAGGACACTGCTGTACGAACTCCGTTTAATAAAACTTAAAGAAATCCACAGGTTAGCGCTTTCGGGATAACACCCTTCTTCAGACAGTTTAAAATGTTCTAACAATTCAGTTAAATACATCACAGATAGCAATCTAGCATTCAAATCAACCAATCAAACATTAAAACATCAGTAAAAAGCATTAGTAAAAAACACGCCTCCTTTGTAGAGCCGGTTTTAAAGGGACCAGGTCATTTAATCCTGGTTCCCTATGGGCTTGCAATTCTATAATCCAACGTGACTCAAGGGATTCAGTGAGTGCTTTTATATCACCACCTCGAATGCCCATTACTATATTAGCTATTGCTCTAAATACAAACGAATGTGAAGGATGAGCCTCAGTATGTTTGTATAGGGCATTGCCTAAGTGCCAGGAAAAATATTTGACAAAATGACAGCTTATCAACAAAGGGACTGTGTCTAGATCTTGGAATGTCATTGTCACTCTTTACTCAGCACTTATTAGACCAATCACTGACTATAATTTCCCCCTTTATCTGTCCAGGCACATGCAACAACTGGAATGCCCATAGAAATACCATACTAAAAGGATGCAAGACCTAAAACAACATGTCCTACATGGACAAACTCAAGCCCCTGTCACTATATTCAGGATCCTACACAGCTAAGAGGTGACCTGTGTCTGGCGTACAAGGCATCCTCCAACTCAAAATGGATGAATTTACTGCACATCAGCAAGTCAAATGGCATTAGAAATGTGTGGTCTAGAGATCTAAACCTCTACTGTAACATAAACAGAAAGTTTGGAGGGACAAGTAGATCTTGCAGTGGACACCTCTGCCGTAGAACAGACTATCCGTCCAAATAAAACAAAGTTCACACCTGTCCATGTTCAAGTGCAACTTGGATCTATGGAACAGAAACAGAAAATTTACCCCAGGACTGCACCCTGTACTACTAATGGACAGAGGGAGTTCCTAAATGCTTTATCCCATGCATGGATCCCCTCAAATTATCTACGCTATGATCCCAGTTATTCTCATTAGGGATGATATATAATTATCAAGCACTGGATATGTATGGCCAGTCTCTAACTAAATGAGATAACTTAATTCAAGAACAAGAAGGGAAATTGGCTAGGCTTAAAATGGCCCACAAGGTCAGCTTGTCTAGTCCTTAGCTACGAAAAGTACAATTCAAGAACTTCTACTGTACAAATAAGTAAGTATTCATTTCTCATTACATGTATGCTTGCATTTTGAAATGGACAGTAATGGACCTTTGCTCACCATCTACAAAGAAGCTGATAGATGTCAGGTTATGTTAGACTGGAATCTGTCACATTACTAGTGTACAGAATAGGTACTTGCTGTGACTGTATTATAAAAAGCTAATTACATCTAGTGTACAAAATATATACTGCAAATCCTACATATCAGACCATACAAATACATTATTAAATGTTAGTGCTGCTCTGGAAATAAAATGCATCAAAACATGACACCAGAAAGGTAAAAATGCTACTACAATGCAGTCTTTTGAGAAGAACACATAAGAATGAAGGAAGCATTAGTATAAAGAAAATATTATTTTTACAATTTACCATTGGCATTCATTATTTGGGGGTCAAGATGGTTGAATTGTATTCAGTAACTAAAATAACTTTTGTAATCATGAAAATGTGAACAGCTATAAAGATGCATATGGGACATGATTCGTAGCTACTTGTGTCAATAACACTGTTTTGCATACTGTACTAAGGCTGAGATATTAAAGCTGGCATGTGGAGTGACTGACTCAATCAATCAATCATGTAAATAGCTTTGAATGCAAGTACCACACTGCATGAAGATTCACACAAGATTCTCCTGTGAACTCCAGTTAGACAGTGAACCCATTTTATAATCTGTATATGAATGAATTTGATATGTCACAATTCTCATTTTAAGATATTTTTAATCTCGGTTTAATTTCTCCAAGTCTTTTAGGTTTCTAATACCACGATGGGAATGGCCCCCATTGTTAAGTCAGGTATGATTAAAGATCGTGAAATCAGTATTTTTTTCAATCTTTGATGTTAGCCAAAAGTGCTCTTTGCAGCACCTGCAATGTGCCCACAACTGACTCCTCTTGCAATTGTACTGGTAGCATATCTAAATAAGATTGTATTTTTTTTTTTTTTACAAGAGCCATTGCTACTACTACTACCTACTACTGAAACTGTCTTGGTAGCTTTCTTTCACATTGCTCTCATTTTTGCCTGCAAATCCTGATATTTTAATGATCAATGCTACTTTTGTCTTATTTTCATGGACTACTATATCTGTTTTTCTCGCATCTATTTTTTGAATTGTTTGTAATGGGTAATCCCATGTGATGTGCACTTCATCAATCTCTACAATGCTTTGTGGTTCACGTTTCTAATGATTTTCAGCTACTTCTATGTTGCATTGTTTGCACAATCCCCAGTGCAACAATCTTGCAACATTATTGTGCCTTTCAGTATACAGACGTCTGCCTTGAGCATATTGCACTCAGCAACAAGATGTAAAACTGTTTCCAATTCTTTTCTACAGAATGCACATTTTTTTGGTTTCTCCTACATGTTCAATGGACTTTGTAAATCAACATGTACATAGTTCACTATACTGGGCCAACATTATCAGCCTTTCATCCTTTGGTTTCAACCAACCTCTCCTTAACCATTCCTGCTTCACATCCTGATCTATATTTGCCATTAGATTTATGGGTTTTCTACATTCTTTTCCTTCTTAGCTGCTCTTTTGTGCTTTTTGGTACATTCGGTTGCTGTCAGATTTCTATCTCCTTCTGGTTTGATGTACATTCTCACTTGCCACCTGAATGCTTTGATGTCCATTTCCACTTGCCACCTGAATGCTTTTGCAAAACTAAGCAGAGAGGTTATCTTAGACTTCCTCTCCTCATGTTTTAAAACTTTCACTATGTTTGGATCTGATGAGGTCAGCAGATATTGAAGTAGTCCCATGACTGCAGATCTATACATGTAATAAATTTCGGGGAGACCCATAACCCTTATATAATCTTGGTATACACTGAATTTATATATCATTTGATAAGCATAAAGAATTTTTCTTCTTTTCTGTCCAGTTGATCCAATACCTTTCTGGACCAGTCAATCATAATAAAACCAAGTTAAAACAGGGACAGCAAATGGTTTATAGCTTGGACTTTATTCCTAGATGTTGGGGTGATTTACATTAGTTTTAGTCTTCTGAAATATAACTTACTGAGTTTTATTTCCATTTGTTCATGTTTCATTGCCGATTCGTCATCAATTCCCAAATATATATACACTCCTTCCTGCTCAAATTCCTGTCCTAGATTGATATTTTCTTGGTATTGCAACTTTCCTGCTTTAAACATTGTTTTTGCACATATATCGAGACCAAATGTCATTCGTACATCATCTAAGAACGTTTTAACCACTTGCAGATGTGCTTTCAACTACTTATCTGATGACCTATATAATTTTAAGTCATCCACAAAAAGTAGATAAGAAATCTTTAATCAAGTTTTTTTCTGGGAGCCAGATTATAACCAAGACCTAATCTGTTAATTAAAAAGCTTAATGGGATAAGGGCAAGACAAAACAACAGAGGTGACAAAGAATCACCCTAAAATATCCCCTTTGAATTTTTATGCCTGGGATAATACTTTGCCCTTTGTCATGGTTTAAGTGCAAAGTGGTTTGCCACTGTTTCATGTTCACTGTAATGTGATTGATCAATGGAGGATGTATGTTATACGGTTGTAAGCACTTCTTTATCCTTGAATGTAGGATGCTGTCAAAAGATTTTTGTTATCTGTCTCTTCCATACTTAGATTCTTCCCCTTTATAACTCTCCATTATGACTTTAGCAATAAACAGTCCTCTGTTCCATATGACTTTCTTTTATTACCCTTTTGTTCTATTGCCATGATTGTCTTCTTCTAAATGACTATAAACTCTGTCATTTCCTGTATATAGTTTGTATATTGTTAGAAGGCAAGTTATTGGTCTATAGTTTTTAGGAGTCTTACAGGTTCACTCTTAAGAAGTAGTATCATTTTTCCTGTTAGTTGCCTTTATCAAGTCTATATTTCTAAGGATTCTATACTTTTCTAACAGTGACACTTCCTGTCTTAACTGATTTATAGTTTTCGCTCTTCAGTGCTTCCATGATGGCATTTGATTTCTTCCCTTCCTTTCCCTTTTTGCTGTGTGCTTTTGTGGTAAGATTTTATTATTTTAGCTTCATAGTAATATAGCCTATTTACTTCCATGAATTTCTGTTAATAGTTTTGATAACTGTGTTCATCTATTTTTATCAAACTTCTAACACTGTGGGTCTTATTTGCGTTCTGTAACCTACTTTTTTCATTGATCTTAATATTATCTATCCATCTCTATTAAATCAAGCAACTTTATCATTTTCTTCTAAACTTAGGGCACATTCCTTGATCTCCGTTTCCTGTGTTCATTCTACAGAAAGTTCTAGAATGTTTTCATGCTATATCACAACATATTCTCTTCAGCTGCACCCTGCATCATCCATTGCTCTCTCATATGGGAACTCATTGGCTCGTCACTCCACAATACTGACTGCATCATTGTTTCCTGCTCCTTCACTTGCTGTGCAACTCCAACTGAACTTTTGAACTGGTTTCCTATTGAAGGCTCCAGAGCATCTTCATGTGGCAACTAATCATATGCTTCCTGCACCACCTGTTTCTCCTTAATTTGGGACTGACTGTTGCATCATGCTATGACATTAACTGAGTTGAATTTTCCACACTAAATCCTTCACTTTGGAGGTAATCCATGACTTCATTTTCTATTTCTTTAACTTTCTCATTACTAATCTTTTTTTTCCTTTCCTCCTTTGCTTTTGTTATTTTTTGTATTGTGAAATTTTGCATATCTGGATACCTTTGCCTGTATTTCTCTCCAAAGATCTTTGGTGCTGCTATTTATGTATTGATTCACTTTGCTTTCTTCTTTGCATAAATGCTGTCCGTATTAAATCGATTTTTCTTTCCTCTGTCCATATTTCTTCTTCAGATGTCTCCTACTCCACTGATTTTTCCTTAATTTTGAGAGTCACTGTTCCATCATGCTGTGACATAAGCTGTATTAGACTTTCTAAACTAAATACTTCCCAGGTATTCCATAAATTCAGCTACTATTTGTTTAACTTTTACTTTACTAATCTTCTGTTGTACATTTCCTCTCTGTGATCTTAATTTTTGTATTGTGACATTTTCCATATTTGGGTGCCTTTGCCTGCATTTCTCTTCAAATATCTTTTGAGTTGCTTTTTATACTGATTAGCTTGGCTTTCCCTTGCATAAATATTGCACCATATCAGAACTCTCTTTCTTTTACATGCCCATGTTTCTTTTTCATACCTTTCAAAAATATCTAGGTTTTGTTCTTTATACATGTGTACTTTTGCCAGGAATGGAAAAAAAAATGACAGTGGAGAATCCTCAAGACACGGAACCATTGGGGTTAGGCTCAGGGGGAGGGTATCCCCCCCCTCCCATTGCAGAAGGTGTGCTCCAGTTTCCTCCCATGTTTCAAAAGACATGTGTGTGGAGAGTTTCTCCCCAGGCCTCGGCTGAAAATTGGCTTAGTTCCAAGTTGGATTCTCCCAGTAAACAAATGTTAAAATAAAATAAAATAATAAAAAAATAAAACTATTTTCATGCTTCCTCTGTTTCTTTTTCCAAGCGGCCTAAAGTTTCTTTGTATATGTCCTCTGTTTCTTTTTCCAAGCGGCCTAAAGTTTCTTTGTATATGTAATGTTTTTCCTGGATCTGTTGTATTAATAAACACAAATTTACAACTGAAGCTTTTGACAGTTCTTCTTGTGCAAGTATTTTTCTTTCCTCTAATTTCTCTCTTCATCTTTTATGAATGTCTTCTATCTAGAAATTCTGGGCTTCTTGCATAGTAGTAACAACAAAATTTCTTCCTTATCCTTAATAGTCCACGCTAACATCTTTAAGGTTTTTTTTTTTTTTTTGGCCTGTCTATTTTTGTGGATTACTACTTCCTTCTACAATCAGGGGAATACCCTCCCCCTGAGCCTAACCCCAATGTTTCCATGTTTTGAGGATTATACACTGTCATTTTTTTCTATTCCTAGCAAAAGTACACATAAAAGGAGTGGGCACTTTTTTATCCTGGGACTTCTGTTCCCAGCTGTCTTATTTATTTTTAACCTACTCCATGACATATGCTATATAAAATACCATCTCTATACATCAGTGCCATCTTGGTGAGATTTTGTAAAAATGTCCACCACATGAAAGTACTCACCAAGACTTGAGGATGAATTCAGTTCTTGCAATACTACTCTCCCTTTCTTGTTGATTTTATTATCTCTCTGTTCTGACCCTTAGTATCAGGAAATGCTGATGTGTATTAATATCAAGCCAGGAAGTGCCATTTTCACAAGGTGCCACTACACCCTGCACATGGGTATCTATTATAAATACCTGACATGTTAAATACGCCTGCAAAAGTCTTAAAGAACACAATGGACCCTTATGTACAATTGCTGTAAGAAGTAAAATCACGGCAAAAAAGTCTTGCTTCCACAGCTTGCATGATGAAAGTAAGAAAGCCTCGAACTGTGAAGTTACACAAACAGAGAAAATAACTGTGGTAGCTTAATAAACAAATCTTGTTAGGCAGTAGAAAATGCAATACTGTTTATTTGGAAAACAGAAACATACTTAAGGAAGTGTGATAAAAATATTTACAAGTCATAGTGAAAACATCTGCAGATTTAGAAAGTATTCGGATAAGTAAAGCTATTTGTTATTTATTGGAAACATCATGTGTGAACAGTAAGTGCATGATTCTAAAGAATTCAGAAACCAAATGTTACACGTTTTTACAAAGTTGTTTTGAAGACATGGCAGCTACTTAAATGTTTCACTGATTATCTTTTTTAAAGCTGCTTTGTCTCTTTTTACTTTTTATCTTCAGCATCACTGCCGTAGGAATATTATAGGGACTGCAGTTATATGTCAAGCACTGTTTTATACAGGTTGTTTTTAAATAGTGATTTTTTTCATCTCTGTATGTAACTAACTCATATTCCTGTTGTAATCTGATCAGACCATTATACTATTACCCAGAGATCCTATCAGCAAAAGTATTCAGTAAATACTATAAATTAGATGCCTAGTGCTTGCAGTACTCATCAACATACTGACAATAGTTCTTTCTTTATAGTTATAAGATGATGTGATGCTGCAATTAAACTTTCCTCAAATTCACAACATATTCACCTTTCATCATGGGGTGCAATTCAGGGAAGAGGGAGTCAGGTTTTCAAGAAGAAACTTAAATTTTATCTTACTAGCCACTGGCTCTGTCCCTGTACCAACCCTGACTAATACTTTCTCCTCCTGTTTTCAACATTACATAATTTTTTCTAAGCTATTCCACCTTACATTATTGTCACTTCTAAGGTTACTACCTCTAAGTGGGACTTAGCATACTCAAGGTAGACTTAACAGACATCCTACCTGCTTCTGCGAGAGGGGTAACTTCCCCTTTACTACTCTCTCCCATTCCTGATTTTCTTCTCTTCTATAACTAGTCTCTTTTCCCATTCCTTACTAATGACTTTGTTGTTCTGGGAATCTCCCTCTTCCTTCTATTACTTTCCCACAGTGTAAAAAAAAAAAAAACCTTAATAGTGAAAATAGGGGAAGGGGTATTTTATCTTAACTGAACTTGAATGGATCTGTAACTGAACTTTAATGTTTTGCAACCGTTATTGTATTTTTAATCTTAAAATTTTGCAATTTTTAATCTTGTCTGATCCTTGTGGAGCTTTTCTCCCTGGCCTCTACTGAAAATGGACATATATCCAGCTAGACTAGCCCGGTCAACAAATGTAAAATAAAATAATAAATAAAATAAAATAAAAGATCCACAATGAGAATCAAACTGCGTGGAAACAGTTCAGTGTCCACGTTCTTCATTTCATTTCAATAATGTGACTAGTTCCACCATTCCACAAAGTACTAGTTGAGAGGTGGTGTTAAAACACCATCCTGGAATTATGACAACTGTGATATAAACAAATATAAGCAATACAAAAGAAAAAGTTTTGGTCAAGAGGTGTGCTTCCCAGAGATAATGACATATGTATATGACAGTAGTAAAAATACAAGTCTCAATTCATGACAGATGCATTTGCTTTAAGGCTGCTGCTACAGAAACTTCTAAGCTGATACTTTATGATGTCAAGTTCAAATAACAGCTGAAAGAAATAAATGATCCCGATTCTGATGTAAATGAAGGACAGAGGCTCTGATCTTGTGCAATGCTTTTCACAAATTATCAGTGTCCAACTGTAAATAAACTTTGTAATTTAACTGCAAGCCACGGTTAACAGGTATTTTTTTTTAACAGCTGGTAGAAGTATGGTGCTCTGTATATGGTCTGCTTTAACCACAGTGATATTGTAAATGGAACAGACAGTTTGTGTTGTCTTTGGGTCATTAATCGCTAGTTACTTACTTCATCTAGTACAGTATCACAAGTAAGCTGGAGCCTGTCTTAGCAGTCAATGGACACAAAGCCATAGATCCCTATCCTGAACAGAGTACCAACATATTGTAGGATACCAAGCATGTATCTGCACACTGAACACACACCTATGGCAATTTAGAGGCTTAATTCACATGCATTTTCTTGTCTATGTAATGAAAGGAAAAAAAAGCTGATGCACTCAGCAAACTCTTACGTGGTCTCAGGTAAGAACTGTCGACTTTGCATAGAAGGCACCTCAGCTGAAAACAAAACTGGAGAACTACGTACTGTCAGGCTGCAATGCCGGCTGCTGCTGCATTGTGCCATAGTTAATAGTTTACGTTTTTATAATTTATAATGACTTTATATTGCAAAAATACAATTTGAGCAGGATGTGTTGATGTTTAAGTTTTTTTCGCCTTTTTTTAATCTATGCTTTCTAACCCCTGCTGCTGTGCTGACCATCAAAGTATCCCTACTGGAATCAAGCCCATTAATTCATGAACACAGCAGACTACCAGATCCGCTGGAGAGAGAGAGAGAGAGAGAGAGAGACATCCAGAGAAACATCATATAGGCCAACACAAGGTAGTCTGGGCAGTCACCAGCATCCCAGCAATGAGTGCATTAGTTGTATTAAGCCATATCCCTTCTACTGGTGTGACATGTGTACCTGTATCACTGCACTGATTACCTATGCACCACTAACCTGCACATGCAGGATGCTTTATGTGCATGGAAAGGGATACCATCAACAATCTGGGTAAGCAAAATGCATGCCCTTCCCAGAACTCATGTCCTCTTCCTATTCTCCGGGCCTTCTAACCTAATACTGTAGCAGCAAAAAAACAAACAGGAACCAGTGCTCCCTTTCCCCAACAATGACGACACCAAAGCCAAAATTTCTCTCTCTTCTCCTTCCCACTGTTCCAGCATGCAAGCTGTTGCTTGAACTCTGTTTGTCTGGGGAACAGTCAGGACTTTATCCCTGTGTGCCAGAGGCTGATGTTTACAGCTTTACTTGGTTCTAACTGTGTCAAATTACAGCTAAAAGTCTTCCAAATCCATCAAAAGTTGCATGTAATACATGGATAGAATGAACTTTGCAATCTAAGAGGTACACGGAGGCACACATAAATAGTTGGGTGAGTGTTTATAGTTCAATATGAGATGAAAAAGGAGAGAAGGATGATATGCTAAAAATTTACAAATGAATTTCATGGTGGGAAATATAACTGCGACAGATCTTTATGTGACAGTTCAAAGGAGATCAGAAAGCACATCAGTATGATAGCCAAGAAGATGCAGGAAGAAAGATATGTGGGAGGGGTTAGGGTTCTGCCAATAAAAGAACACTGGCCATAAGATTTAGAAAAGAATCTGCATTGAAATGGACATGTAAGAGGATGGAGGAAGGCAAGCAATACTTTGAGTCTGCCTGTACTGACAGCTAGCCTCTAGCTGGCCACCCTCCCTCTTCCTTCCTTCCCTCCCATATTCTTCCCATCTCAAGTTCCCCTGAATCACTCTCCAGAAATCAGTCCCAGAACCTCAACAAACACTCTGTAGAGAAATACTTCCATAAATTAGGCCTCAATGAACTATGAACTCAATTGTCCATCTAGTAATTATTCGTAATCCTTCACGTCATCCTTTCTTCCTTCACCCTACCTGATCCCTAAAAATACATTGAGATCACATCATACTTCATTGCTCCTTTCATCTAAAGTGTGCATCTCTAGTACCTTTAGCCTTTGTTCATACATTTCTGGCTAATGTATTGTATTGGTACACTCTCCACAACTTTGAGGCATTCATCTCCATCTAATGTGTGTAATAAAGAAAAATTACTTCTTCCTCTGACTCCATCCCATCACAATGAACCCAAATGTCCTACAGACATTTGTGTATGTTAGTTACACAACTGTTTTTCCTGTTAGCCTGTATCCTGGTCCTATATCCAGCCACCAGAAACATGCATAAATCCATTCTTCTTTACGTTAAATTTTAGCAATTAGCTTATCATGTGAGAACTAGCAGGTTTCAGTGAAGTCCAAGTCACCCATTGCTACCTACTGTTTTAATTTTCATTGTCTCAAGCAGAGATCAGCCCTGTTTAACCTTACATGTGTAAGCCCAAACATATGACAACTGTATGTAGAAACAATAAAAAAATACATAAATCTCCAATAAATTAAAACAAACAATGCAGCAATTAAAATATACAGGCAAATATGTGGCATTGCAACAGTTTTACAGCCTTGCCGTGCAAAACGTAACCTTTTAGTGACTGTGTAAATGAACCCTGGATGACAGCTAACCAGGTAGTAACACCCACAAAAGCAGAAAATGACAAGAAGAAACGCACCCCACATAGCTTCAACTGCATCCTAAGGGCTACTAGCAGCTGCAGCCTAGCTGAGGGGAGTGGACAAACCAGTTGTTAGAGGCCTACATCTCCTTAAATAGGTGAGACCCATACGGTTGAGAGCAGACTATGTTACAATGACCAGAAACCAAGCACAGTTAGTGCAGACTCCACAACACAGGAATGCAATTGATATCCTTACCTTAACTTCCTTTCTCTCTCAAGTTCAATGCATATTTGCTTAAACATGCTGGCTTAATATAGTATTTTTCAGAGTTTTGTTGCTTACTTCTTTGCACAACAGGAGCTTGCTCACCCTTGATGCAGAAGACAGTGGGTTCTATTCCCACACAGTGTAGATCGATTGCTGACACTGCAGAGCAGCATAAGGGGGGTGCTGCATTCCTGTGTATCGTCCCATTGATGAGATGTTAAACTGAGGTCCCATCTGCTTGAGTTGGTGGTAGCTCAAGTGGAGGTAAATGATCCCATGACACCTACTGTAAAAGAGTAGCAGAAGCTGCATGACGACCCTGGTCAAATTTTCCCTGGTACTATAAATACCACCTTGGGTCTCCCCTGAAAAGAGACTACTAGCCTACTGGAACTAACCTAGTCAACAAAGAATAAAATAAAATATATATATATACTCACTATTAAGTTGTTTTGCAATTTGAGGTTAGTTCACCTGAAGGTGTTTCATTTTCTGTCAGTGACTGTTTTTTCTCCAAAGTGCAGGGACCTCAGAGTAAAAGTAATAAAGTTTCTGGGAAGTGGATGTAATCCCCTCACATGGAGGCTGCAGGGGGACTTGCTACCCTTTAAAAAAGAAATTATTTTTGTCATACTTGCTCATAAGTTGAGCAGTTGAATAAATGTAATTGGAGGAAATGTGTATTCAGGTTGCAAGTGTGATGTAAGTTTTTTTTTACTATGAAGGAATTCTAGATCATCTATACGGACATTACAGGAAGTGCCTGTCAACAACTACAGATTTGTGCTCCATCGATCGCATAGATTATAACTGATGTATAATCTTTGCAACTGGGACTGTGTCAGTGTAGTTTGTTTTCACTTATGTAAATGTATGATTGCTTACGTGGTAATTGATGGTTTAATAAAGATGTTTCTTGTTTAAAAAAGTACAGTTTTGTACCTACCATAAATGTAGATGTTCGAGTGTACACCCTGCTGCAGTCATCACACTTGGGTTATCCTGTCGTCAGACGGTCCCACAGTCGGCTGGAATTCCAAAGTCTTGGTCCAGCGTCGGTTGCTGTCGCTTCTTCCCTGACGTCAGTGCGCCAGGGGTATATATAATGCAACTGACGCCATTTTCTTCAGTTTTTCTTGCCCCAGATGTCAGGTGCCCCCAAAAAGGTGGTCAGTAATTAGTACCAAATTGAGTAAACTTGCACAAACACAAAATCCCTTCAGCTATAAGCAAATACATCAGGAAGGTATTGAAGAGATTTAGTCAGTAGGTCAGAGGGGATGGAGGGAGGGTAACCTGGACTGCAGCAGGGTGTACACTCGAACATCTACATTTATGGTAGGTACAAAACTGTACTATGTTCATCGTGTTACCCTGCTGCAGTCATCACACATGGGTTGAATCCCAAAGCTAAGGATGGGTGGAAGTATCATAGAGGGTTAGAGGAGGCTAGAAGGCCCTGCAGAACTGCAGTGGCGAAGCCCGCCCTGGTCTTAGAGTAAAGTGGTAAGTGATAATGTTTGGTAAAGGTGTGTACTGAACTCCAAGTTGCAGCTTCCAAAATCTCCTTGGTTGGAACCCCCCTGAGAAAGGCTGTAGAAGTAGCTGTTGCCCTGGTAGAGTGGGGCCTAATGGTAGCAGGAACTGGTTTTCCATGATGGGTGTAGCAAAAACGTATGCAATGACCTATCCATTTGGAAATGGTTTGCTTTGATATAGCCTTCCTTTGAGAAGCTGTAGCATAGGATACAAAGAGCTGGTCAGATTTTCTGAAAGCCTTAGTTTTGTCCAAGTAGTAACGAAGTTGCCTGTGAATGTCCAAGGAATGCAGGAGTCTCTCACCTTTGTTCTGTGGGTTTGGGAAGAAGGTGGGTAAGTGGATGGTTTGATTTAAAGCCACACTGGAAACCACCTGAGGCATAAAGGAAGGATTAGTTCTTAGAGAAACCCTGTCTTGATGAAAAATGAGGAAAGGTTCCACTGCCATTAGTGCGTGTAGCTCTGAGACTCTTCTAGCTGAAGTTATTGCCAGCAGCAGGGCAGTCTTCCATGATAGGAACTGAAGATCTGCAGAGAAAGCTGGTTCAAATGGAGGCAGCGTTAGTTTTTCCAGAACAAAATTGAGGTCCCATGTTGGTGTAGGTGCTCTCCTGGGTGGTCTAATGTTTTTTGCCCCTCTGAGAAACTGCCTTAGAAGTGGATGCAAAAATAAGGGTGGATCCGTGTTGTAGTGGGCCGAAATAGCTGAAGCATGGATTTTAATGGAGGAGAAAGAAAGTCCTTTGTGCAACATCTCAGTTAAATACTGTAGAATATGAGGCATGTGAGGCTGAATTGTATCTTGGCCTTTAGATTGATTCCAGGCACAAAACCTTTTCCATTTGTCCGAATAAGCCTTCCTGGTGCTTGGCCTCCTAGCTTCCAGAATAACATCCATAACTGCTTGGGAAAGAGGAGCTGGCTGGATGCTTAGTTGATTTGCCATGCAACCAGATTTAGGGTTTTGAGCTGGCTGTGAAGAATCTGATTGTTTTGTTGTGTGAGTAAATGGGAAATTTGTGGTAATATCCATGGTGGGCCGTGGGCCATATTCCTCAAGAGCGGGTACCAGTGCTGGCGTGGCCAGTCTGGGGCTATGAGAATCAGTTGAGGTCTCTCCTTTTTGACTTTCAGAAGTACTTTTGTGAGGAGAGGCAATGGAGGGAAGGCATATACTGTCAGGTTTTTCCAACGGAATGAGAGTGCATCCACTTTCCACGCTTGATGGTGAAATGCCCTTGTACAAAATTTTGTCAGTTGATAGTTTTGAGGGCTGGCAAACAAGTCTATGTCTGGAAGGCCCCATTTTTGAGTTATCATTGTAAATACTTGTGGATCTAGTTTCCACTCGTGGGGATCCATGATGTTTCTGCTGAGGTCGTCTGCCAATGTATTCTTCTGTCCTGGCAGGAATTGAGCTTGTAACTGAACTTGATAAGCCAGAGCTGTGTTCCATAAGGTCATTGCTTGCCTGCACAGAGGGTAGGAGTGAGTACCCCCTTGTTTGTTTATGTACCACATTACTATGGTGTTGTCCGTCTTTATTGTCAGTTGTCCTGATCCTTGAAGGCTGTCAGAGCTTTCTGTACAGCTAGCATCTCTTTTTGATTGATGTGCAGATTCCTTTGATCTGCAGTCCATACGCCCTGAATGCACTGTCCTGCCATGTGAGCCCCCCAGGCATAATCTGATGCATCTGTTGTGATAGTTTGCCTGGCTGGGGGCAAGGTGAAAGGCTGACCCTTGTTGAGGTGACATGCCCGTGACCACCATAGAAACTCCTGTTGTAGGCAGGGAATGAGAGATATCATTGTGTCCAAGCTGTGGCTGTGTTGAGACCATACGCTTTTTAGGTACCATTGTAATTTCCTCATATGCAGCTTTGCAAATGGTATTAGTAGAATGCAAGATGCCATGAAGCCCAAGGCCTGCAGAATTTTTCTTGCAGTTAATTGGGCCTTTGTTGCCATTGTTTTGAAATATTGAGTCAGTTGTAGTTGTTTGTCTGGCATCAGATAAGCCTTCTGGGCCATGGCATTCAAGCTGGCACCCAGGAATGTCATATTTTGTGAGGGTACTAGTTTTGACTTCTTTTCGTTTACTGTGTACCCCAGGCAATTTAGTAGATGTTTCACAAAAGCCAGATGATGTAATAGAATGTCCTTGCTTTCTGCTTGGATGAGGCAGTTGTCCAGGTATGGGTATATTTGAATTCCTCTTTGTCTGCAGTATGCAATTACTGGTGCCAGGCATTTTGTAAATACTCTGGGCACAGTAGATAAGCCAAAGGGCAGTGCAGAGAATTGGTAATGGGTTGAACCTGCAATGAAACGGAGGTATCTTCTGCAACTTTGTCTGATAGGGACATGCAGGTATGCCTCCTTGAGGTCCAACGTTACTAGCCATGCTTCCTTGCCCAACATGGGAAGAAGCTGCTGTAGTGTTAGCGTCTTGAATTTGGGTACTTGCAAGTAGGTATTTAGAATTGAAAGGTCCAGAATTGGTCTCCAGGCATTGTCCTTTCTGGGCACTGGAAAAAGTCTTGAGTAAAATCCTTGACCTTGCTCTCAAGTAGGTACCAGTTGAATGGCTCTCATGTCCATGAGAGCTGTAATTTGTTTTTGTGCCTCTGCCCATTGATTTTGTGGCAGGTTTGGCATTCCTCTTTTCACTGGCAAGGCGTGAAAATGGAATCTGTATCCTTGTAAAATTATGTCTAGGACCCATTTGTCCTTTGTGACAATGTGCCAGTTGTCTGGAAAAAGTGCTAGTTTGCCTCCCAAGGGGGCTGCCAAGAGAGTGTTGCTTGGCCAGATGAGGTGCAAGTCATTGGGTTTGCCTTCTGGTAGATTGGGACCTGTCTTCTCCTCCCTTCTGTGTTGTAGTGCCCCATTGGTGAGGTTTGTACTGGGCTTGTGGTTGTCCTCTGCCCCTTGGGCATCTGTATTTACCCCTCTGTGGTCTGTCTGTAGCTGGAAAGGATCAATTTTTTGTTGGCCAGTTTCTGCTGAAGTGAGGGGGCTGTACCTGTAGGAAATCTTTGACTGTCTGCATAGATTTTGCCTTATCCTCCATTTTCTTTAAGACTTCTTCTGCTTTAACTCCAAAAAGAACATCCTGCTGTAAGGGAGCATCTAGAAGTTTTGCTTTAACATGATCAGGTAGAGTTTGTTCCTTTAACCAAGCATGCCTACGTATAACAGACCCAGTAACAGCTGCTCTGCAGGAGGCCTCCAAAGAATCAAACTCACATTGTAAGGTATGTTTGCCCACCTGTTCAGTGGCATGCAACAGATCCTGCATTTCTTTCAATTCAGATTGTTGAGGGAGAGTGGTCATTTTTTGCTTTAACTGAGAGATTAGAAATTGCTGATATTTAAGCATGTGAAACTGGCAATTTAGTGCCCTCATAGCTAGAGTGGCTGAGGTGTAAACCTTTTTCCCCCACCTGTCTAGTGCTTTGGAATCCCTCTCAGAAGGTACAGGATTTTTAGCCATAGAAGCCTTAGCCCCCTTGGGACCCTGGGAGATTGTCTCTGGGTCAGCAACAGGGCTTTTGTAAAGAAATTTGTGGGAATCAGGCACTCTATAATATCTGTCAGGCTTAGCCGGAGCAGGAGGAAGAGAATCAGGGTTAAAACTGGATTCTAAGTAAACATCATCCACAATGTCTAAAACTGGTGGGATGGCAAGTGGTCTGTGTTGGGGGAGTAAAAGAAACTCTCTGAGCCTTTTCTTCGAGTCAGAATAGTCCTGACCTTCCCAGTGAAAATGTTCCCTCATAGTGTGTAAAGTTTCCCCAAAGGAGTAGTCTTCAGGAGGAGAAGCTGAGGGAATGGAATCCTCAGCATCAGAATCTTCATAAGGGGAGAAGGAGTAATCTTGCTCCTCAGAGGAGTCTGAAGAAATGGACACTTGTTCAGAGGATGCATAATTTTCCTCTTGTCTAGGCCTTTTGTCAGGAGGGGGCAGGGAACCCCTGATTAGAGTGACCAAATCTTCAGCCATTTTGAGCATCTGTTTCTTAGGCATAGGGCCTTGAACAGGGGACTGAAATGCAGTCTTTTTAGATTTAATAGGAGTCTTCGTCTTTGAAAACAATTTAATGGTGAGCGTCATCGTTCTGAAAACGCCTTCAGAAACCGATGGCATTTCTGCAGCACCGACATCTTTTTCAGCAATGTCGTCGGTAGGGCCTGAACTAAATGGCTGCGTAGGCCTGGCACATTCCGTCAAAAATTCTGAAGCGGTCTTGGGTTCCAGATCTGTGGTAGTCAGGGGCTGTGTCGGAGCCTCACTGAGGACCGGAGAACCGGAGACTGGACCAGTCGAGGCCTCGGAATTTGGCTTAGGCCTGGGCTGTCTGTCCTTATCCTTGCATTTTTCTGAGGCAAGAAAAGTTTCCCCAACGGGGTACTTAGCTTTATAGAAGACTTCGGTCTGAAATTCGAATTCGAAAATCTCAGTAGTCGGCCGACCGGCACTTGCGAACTGCTTCTGCTTCGGGCACCGCGTGGCAAGAAAGACTGAAGAAAATGGCGTCGGTTGCATTATATATACCCCTGGTGCACTGACGTCAGGGAAGAAGCGACAGCAACCGACACCGGACCAAGACTTTGGAATTCCAGCCGACTGCGGGACCGCCTGATGACAGGATAACCCAAGTGTGATGACTGCAGCAGGGTAACACGATGAACATCAGTGCAGTAATTGAATCATTTATGTAATGTTGTTTAGGTTATATGATATATAGTAATATATGTGAAGCATGATGTTTGTTAATTTTAACTTGTTAATACAGTTTGATTACTTTCATACAAATGTAAATGTGCCTATGTCACAAGTGATAATTCAATAAAGGTGTTAAAAAATGACTGATGCCTAGGAGCCCTAGGTAATGGACACAAACAGTTCAAATGTGAGTAGATGGCAGCTGAAACACCATTATAAGGTCTTTAAATGGAGTGACATGCTTAGCCCAGGCAGTCATCCTGGCCCAAATGAAAACATGAAGATTTAACTGCTATTGATGCCTGCTCCACCAGTGAGAGCAGATCACTGATAATGCCTAGATTTTGCACCTTTGACACAAACACCAACCTACATTCTCCTAAAGATTTAGAGAGGAAAGGTTTGGAGTGGTGGAGGGCCTAAAAGCTGCATGTATTGGAATTGTTTCTGATTTGGTAGGACAGAATTTCAATTAGCTACTCACCAATTATTCAAGAACAGTATCCAGACTATGTTCAAGAGAATACACACATGAAAACTGCAGCACCGGAGCCAACCCTTAATACCACACATGGAGTGCTGCAGCACCAGAACTGTACCTTAATACCACACATGAACAGCTGTAGGACCAGAGCTGTACCTTTATACCACATGTGGACTGCTGTAGCATCAGAGACATACCTTAATATCACATGGAGTGCTGCAGCACCACAGCCATACCCTAATACTGGACATGATGTACTGTGACACCAGAGTCATATCTTAGTACCACACATGAAGTGCTGCAGCACCAGAGTTGTACTTTAATATCGCACATGAAGTGCTGCAGCACCAGAGCTGTACCTTTATACTGCATGTGGAGTGCTGTAGCTCCAGAGATGTACCTTAATCTCACATATGGAGTGCTGCAGCACCAGAGCTGTACCTTAATATCACACATGGAGTGTTGCAGCATAAGAGCTGTATCTCAATATCTCATGTGGACTGTTGCAGCACCAGAGCAGTACTTTAATACTGCACATGGAGTGCTGCAGCACCACAGCTGTACCTTAATACACACATGAAGAGCTGCAGCACCAAAGCTGCACCTTAATACCACACATGAAGGGCTGCAGTACCAAAGCTGCACCTTAATACCGCACATGAAGGGCTGCAGCACCAACGCTGCACCTTAATACCACAAATGAAGAGCTGCAGCACCACAGCAGTACCTTATTACCCCAAACAGAATGCTGCAGCAACAGAGCCATACCTTAAAACCACACATGATCAGCTGCAGTACCAAAGCCACATCTTAATACCACACATGAAGAGCTGCAGCACCAGAACTGTACCTTAATATCACACATGAAGTGCTGCGGCACTGCAGCCATACTTTCATACCACACTTGGAATGCTGCAAAACCAAAGCAGCACCTTATTACTACACATGAAGAGCTGCAGTACCAGAGCTGTAACTTAGTACCACTCATGAAGTGCTGCAGAACCAGAGTTGTACTTTAATACTGCACATCGGGTGAGGCAGCACCAGAGTTGTACTTTAGTACTGCACATGGAGTGCTGCAGCACCAAAGCCATACCTTAAAACCACGCATGGAGTACTGCAGCATCACAGCTGTAACTTAGTACTGCACGTGAAGTGCTGCAGCACCAGAGCTGTACCTTAATACTGCACATGATGTACTGTTATACCAGAGCCGTATCTTAGTACCACACATGAAGTGCTGCAGCACCAGAGTTGTACTTTAATACTGCACATTAAGTGCTGCAGCACCAGAGCTGTACCTTAATACTGCACATGATGTACTGTGATACCAGAGCAATATCTTAGTACCACACATGAAGTGCTGGAGCACCAGAGCTGTATCTTAATAACATGCATGAAGTGCTATAGCACCAGAGCCATACCCTAATACTGCACATGATGTACTGTGGCACCAGAGCCATACCTTATTATCACACATGAAGTGCTGCAGCACCACAGCCATACCTTAATACCACACATGAAGTGCTGCAGCACCACAGCCATACCTTAAAACCACACATGGAGTACTGCATCACCAGTCATACCTTAATACCACACATGGAGTACTGCAGCACCAGTCATACCTTAATGCTGAACATGGATTGCTGCAGCACCAAAACTGTACCTCAATACCACACATGAAGTGCTGCAGCATCACAGCCATACCTTAATGCCACACATGAAGTGCTGCAGCATCACAGCCATACCTTAATACCACACATGTAATGCTGAAGCACATCATCCTGCCCCATGTTCATTTCTATACCAGCATTCAAAAATGTCAGTATAGAAATCCGTACTAATACTGCTCTCTCAATCACATCCCTAACACTTTATGACTGTGGCAGCTGTCCATTTTGCCCCACCCTATCTACATTTCAGAGTGATACTTCAGACCCCTCCCTCAAATGACTTCTACAAGTGGTAATATGTGTACTGTAAACAGCAGTGAACCCTGATCAGAACTCTGCAGAACCAAGTACTGCAGATTCTAGCTTGAGGAATAATTTATCCTTGAAATCACCTACTGTGTACATCCAGCATGTGACCTGGAGTTACTTCAAACAAGATCACAAGGTTGGGGCTGAAGCTGAAGCTTCTTAAATCAAAAGGACTGCAGCCCTACAAAAAACAAATTCAAAACAATTTATCTTTTATCATCACTTAAACCTTTTGTTGCAAGACAGATGTATCAAGATATGATGTTCTGGGAATCAGCTATGTAGAAATGCATAGACACAACTATTTACTTCACAACATCTACACCAATTTTACCATCTGCACAAGCACCCAGTACAAGTTTCATACTAAAAGTAGTACTAAGCAAAATTTTTATAAAACATTTTACCATTTTGAGCAAAAAAAAAAAAGTAATGTTAAATGCTTTAACATTACATTAATTCTACAATTCCTTCTCAAAAATCAAATCCTTTCTGAAACTCAGGATGGTTTCAGACCTGGCCATTGTACTTCAACTGCACTAATATAATTTATGTACCTAGTTAATAAAGCATACAACTTAGGGAAGATTGTCTGCACTTAATTCCTGGATTTGTCTAAAGCCTTTGATACTCTCTCACACATTCCTCCTTTCCCAACTTTCTAAAATTGGACTATCTACTCCATCTCTAATGTGGTTCAAACGCTACCTACCTGATAGAGAACATGCTGTAAAATGGCAACACTCTATATCCCAATATATTCATAAACCCATCTGTGTCCCCCAAGGATCCACATCAGGATCCCTTCTGTTTAATATTTTCGTCAACAACCTCAACTTATCATTCCAACAAGAGTCTCTTGTTCAGTATGCAGATGACTCCATTATAATGGAGACAGTGGCATTGACAAAAAGGCAGGAGTTTGAGCTGGATGTGGCAGAGTTAAAGATGTTAAGATTTGCACTGGATGTGACGAGGGTGGACAGGATTAGGAATAAGTATATTAGAGGGTCAGCCCAGGTTGGAAGGTTTGGAGACAAAGCCAGAGGCAAGATTACATTGGTTTGGACATGTGTTGAGGAGGGATGCTGAGTATATTGGGAAAAAGATGTTAAGGATGAAGCTACCAGGTAACAGGAAAAGAGGAAGGCCTAAGATAAGGTTTATGGATGTGTTGAGACAGGACATGCAGGTGGTTGGTGTGACACAGCAAGATGCAGAGGACAGAAAGAAATGGAAACCCACTGTGGCGACCTCTAACGGGAACAGCTGAAAGAAGATGATGAATAATAACAATAATTAGTATTATATTTCTTTCTGTTGTGTTTACTCCCACCTGCAGGATCTTTGATATGGAATATCATAAGCTCCTAGTAAAATGACTCACCAAAGCATCAATGACAGAGCTAATGAAGGGTTTTGCAACTTCCTACTAAATATATCCTTGTAAAAATACTCTTGTAACTTCCTCTCTGCCTCTTCATCTCAGGCTATACCCCCAGGCTATAATCTCATCCCACATACTCTTCTTTATCTATAAATATGGTGTAATTTGATCTCTAAAAGACTGAAATAGTATTTATGCTGATGATATGGTAATCTACCACTCACATTTTCCCCATCTACCATCAAAAATCAGCTGGAATCAGACCTCATATTAATCTTTCCTCAGCTTCTCAAAAAGGGATATCTGCTAACACAAACATGATCAATGCTAAGACCTTTGGAATGAAACAAAACTTAAATCTGTGCCCTAAACCTGGAACAACAATAATCTCTTCTATCCTCCCCACTTCAATCAATCCATTCTTCAAGCACCTAGGAACCATGATTAGACCAGACAATGGTCCTTCCAAGATTATGTCAACAAACCAAAGCTAAATTCAATAACTTGTACTTCTGGGCCTGTAAGATGCCATATTCTCAAAGCTTTAAAGACAGTGCACAAAAAATATTCTAATAGGCCAGCTTTCATACAGCTTTCATACACCCTCCAACTCATGGCTGTGGCTTAAAAAGTCACATCTTACCGAGTGTTCTAATAGAACTTGCTGGTTTATTTCCCTAGTACCTCCCAGACAGAAAATCACTGCATGGTACTATTACTCAAAGCCCATGCACAAATCTCATTTTAGGTTCCTTTTTAAGCTTCTAAATTTTAACACCCTCCCTTTTTTTGCAAGCAGACTCACTTTAAGGAATGCATACTGCAATTTTCATCCCCCCCACACATGAACAATAGCTAAACTATGAAGGAGATATTACACATCAGCAAAAGACACTGACTAGGTGAATTTGGCCTAATAGTAAAGGTCGTCACCTCATACATAAAAGGTACAGGGCTTATTTCTAACTTCAATTTTTTGGGTAGCCTTAAAATGGCCCTTCAGAGCAATTAGCCTAGTATTCATATATGAACTATGAATGTTGTTTGTTGTTATGGGTCTGAAACTCACTACGTCAAAGGGATTTAATCACACTGCAGTCTTAACTGGGCCAGTTAGGTAGGTAAACAGGATTCATATCAATTCATTGGATTAAATTTATGTTTTAAACAGAAGTCATAGAAAGTATCTCTCCAGAAGAAAAAGAGGACAAATTTTGTGCATACTGGGGGATGTGCTCCTATCAACTCACTCCGACCTAGTTAAATGGAACAAACTCAGGGTTGCATGAACAGTGGGGAATGTGGTCTGCTTTGGTGAGTTCTGCTTTCAAGGAAAATGGAATTCAGTGAACTGAGATGCTCTCTGTAACATATCAATGAATAGTGCCTTTTCATTCTGTTGAGGAGGTAAAAAAAAACTGAGATAGATGAAAGGGGGGTAGACACCATTGATGAGTCTTTGTATGTCCAGAGGTGTGTATAGAGATATGGCAATGTTTAAGAGCAGTAAGCTACAGTTACAATGCCTGGGAGAGATAACAAAGACATAATCTTGCTTATACACAAAAGGTAAGGACATGACAGAAGCACACAAACTGATAGTAACCTTCAGAATATGGCTATATTATGGCCTGAACTTTAACATCAACACAGACATATCTACAGCTGTGTACAACTTGCACACCTGCATTCAAAAACATGGTCACTGCCCTTAAGATATAATGGCATGGACCTTTCCTTTGTAGGGGCCAGTATTTTCCATACATCTTATAAACAAGCTACAGTTTAGCAACAGAAAACAAATCAACAGTATTCATGTAAGAAAAATTCTGAAGCAATGAATGCTTGAAATAGTCAAATATAATGCCCATGATAAAAAAGGGTGCAAATGTATTGCTTGGCTACTGCCAAGCTGCCAGTGTAAAATAATCTATGGCTATCTTCTTCTAGACTGCATGAGCTAAGTGAAGGTATAATATCAGTATTGCCTGTCACAGTGACATTTTCCCAATTTCTGGAACTTAAAAGCTAGCAAATCTCTCAAAGAAAATAAAATTCACAGCTTCCAAGGTTGCCATACAGGAGAAAAAAAAAAGTGAAAGGAGATTTCATCTTGTACAACTAATCGGATCACAAAAAGCTGTTAACGTACATGGCTTTTCTCTCATGTCTGCACTGAGTTCATATATCCTTTTTTAATCACTTAAGTCTACAAATCTAATGCATTCATTTAAACATTCTCCTGAGAAAACGTCTAAGCTGCTTAAGAAAACTTCATTTTTCACAGTTTAGTCTTCTTTATGGCACAAGCCTTTTAAGGATGCATAACCTATATTCAGATTTAGGCTGTAATTGTGTGGACTTCAAAGAGCTTAAAGAAAGGAACCATCAGTTCAGTGAATAGAGTTTCTGTCACATACCTCAGTCTTTCCTTTGCTCTGACAGGACTTCCTGGTATCATCATCTGGAGCCCATTCTGTTGCCTAGGGAAACAAATACACAAGTCACATGGCAATGCTGTGAACTATTAACAGTCTGCAAGTGGGAAGGGGATAAAGAAAGATAGAACACATGTTTCTAGTTCATTAACGCAACCCTTACTTAGATCACAATCCAAGCAGTAAATATACAGTGTGACACTAATATGTAATAAAACCCACTCTGGCATGAAGGTTGGAATAAGTAGGAACAGAAGGCAACACAAAGGAGGGGGCCCTTTTTAATTTTATGTGAATCAAAATACAATCGATGTATTCAGTGAAATGCACCCTAAGCTGTATTTTCTGAAACTGTAAACTATGCATACCATAAAAATGGAATAAGCCTTAGCTACACTACTTGCAAAAGTATACAAGACAAGTTCAATAATATCATAGCTCCATTCCAACTGAAACAGTATTGTAAGCAAGCCAGAAATGCAATGATTAATATATGGAAAAAGGAAAGTATTGAGAAAATGCACAATACAGTCTGGTGTTAAACTTACAGTAGACAGTCAGTTATCCAAACTAATTGGGACCTAGGGTAGTTCGGATAATCGAACATACATTGAACTGGATAAAAAGCTTCTAAAATATTGTTTTTTTCTGCTTGCAGGGAATACACTTTTCAATCATTCAGCGACTCCAGTGGAAAATAAAGAATATTTTTCACACACGAGCAGGCTACAAGCTCAAACAACATGCCCAAGCAAATATATATAATGTTTACATATTCAGACTTCATGATTTTCCTACCAAAAAACTTTGGAAGACTGTGTTTGGATAATTGACATTTTGGATAATCGACTCACTACTGTATTGTTCATTTTGTTTAGGTTATCTAGCATAACACTTTATGGTTCCCTGAAATTGATTTAACACGCAGTCTTTTTTTCCCTGTGCAACTACATGTACACCAGTGAGAATTTATTAAAGGAAGCTATCCTCTTGGTCAGAATCAAAAGATTCAGTGACCGCTTCAAAAACTATGTGATTATTAAGTTTCCATGATGGTTTTTCTTCCCTTCAGTTATGACAAGTTCACCAAGAAAAAAAGCACAAGCAGCTGCATATTAAAAACAGAAATATATATGCACCACAGAAAATATATGTATTAGCCAGCTTTGAGGGTACATTCAAACAGAATTTCTGATAACAAAAGATCATGTATTCTGTTTGAATGTAGGACCCTGGATGCATGGCATGGAACAATCTAACATAATACATAGTATAATAGACCCAGGACACAGACTGAGTACGTCCCTCAGAAGAGTGTAAGACACATCTCTGCATGTACTACTCTCCCACCTGCAAATTGAAGTGTAATACATATTCTAATGGATCTACTGAGCTTGCATGGTACAAACAGTAGCGTTCTTACCTGCAAACTGTGAAATATTACCAGAGCAGCCCCCCCCCCACCCCCCCAACAAAGCAAAATGTCTCATGGTCTAACAGTCCTTAGTCTTCCTTCCCATTCTCAAATATGGTAAATCCTAGTGGTGTTTCTCCAAATACTGCACCCCTATTACAGTTATACTTGATGGTCCAGTGTTTCTAAACTTTTTTCTTCTATTTTAATCTTTGGCAGCCTAATGTTCCTTGATTCCAGTAAATCTGAGGTAGAGTATAAACTGCCTTCCACCAGCCTTAATTAGCAGTTAAAGAAACACATACTTTGATCATAAGAAAGGGTTTGCCTAGCCCACCCAATCAGCGATATCCTTGCCTACCGAATAATCTGTTGATGGAGTCAACTTCTTCCAGTAACATTACACATCAAAAAAATCCAATGCATTTGTTTTTTTTTTCTCTCACATTATCTTTGAATCCATTTTCCACTAGTTGTTTTAAGCTTTTAGTTCTTTTTTTCCCAGTGGAACAATACTTGCTTGTATTGCATTTCAGTCTTTTCCTATATTTATAATTAAGCTCTTGAGCTTAAACATGTGCTTTTCCAGAACTCACTACCCTCTCTGACTTTGTAAATGATTTGAGTTGCCCAAATTTTTCTATAGTTTTCTTTAGTCCCTGCTTTTCTCATTTGTTAACATTGCAAGCTTGTTTTTTCACCTTTTAACATAGAATTCTGCCACTTTAGTTGATGGCGTCTGGTCATGTACCTGCAAAAACGGACATTAAGCACTACATACAGTACAACAGAAAAGGTCTAAGTGAACAGTTCTACAGAGGAATGATGAATATTTTTTTCTAATAGTAACATTGCCACCAACACAGTCCAGTACTCCCTTGCTTATTGACTTATAAGTCGGGCGGCACGATGCCAGGGCACTTCTATGGACTAGGCTTGTAAAGGCTCTAGTGCCATTAGCTTTGTACACACCTATGTGATATAACAGCCCACAGTACCTGTTCCACTGCTCCTGCAGTTAGCATTTTCCTCTTCACAAGGAGATTTTGCCCATGAATTTCATCTGTCAGAGGCTTTGCTTTATACTGAATGTTAGTTCGGCATACTTCTAATCATATTATGAACCCTGAAAATAGAAATGCCATCCATTTTGACATTGGTTTAGATAACAAATCTGTGTTATCAGAGGAAATTTCTCTTTTTCAGACCATCTACAGTGTTACTGAACAAGTTCATACAGAGAAGCTGATAAGCTGCTCTAGCATGCACTTACTACTAACTGTGCTAACCACAATGTTATTCTATCAGACAACTTAGGTTCACAAGTTCACAGGATGCTAGGCTATTGGCCTGGAGGCCCTTATAAGTCTAGCCAAGAATTTCGCCCATGTTCCCACAAAGTCAGCACCTGTTTCCCCTGTACAGCAGGGACACAGGTGGGATCCCAGGGGAGTATTTTCTGTTTCCGATCCAGTTGTCCAGGTTCCTCTTAGAACGGGCTAGAGAGGTACTGTGCTTGACATCCACAGATGAGGGAGTCTTTGGGACACAAATCTATCTTGTTAACTTCTATCAATGTCACAGACCAGGTTGAGGCCTTCCATGAGGGTTGTGCAAGTGGAGTTTGATATACGGATATGCAGCAACTCCATCAAGGCAGGGTCTTAGATGGCCTTGTATGCCAGACACAGGTCACCTCTGAGCAGAATGTATGAGACTGAGTAGACAGATAGGGCTTTTAGCCTATCTGTATAGAATAGGTGTTTGAGACCCTGGATTTTCCTAGTCAGGAACCTCTGTGATTTCTTCAGCTGTTGCATGTGTTTGGCAAGGTACATGCTGAAGGAGGCACTGTACTCGATAACTGGTCTGATAAGAGAGAAATACAGGGATGTTATGACCTCCTTGTTCCTGGATGAAATACCCTTACTTATGAGGTGGGCCATGTAGAAAGCCTTCCGTACAACAGAGGCAATGTGGTGGTCAAAAGTCGGGTTGCTAGCAACCTGGCTGCCCAAGTCCCTCACGACTGACTGCAGGCATAGTATGTTATTAATGTGATAATTAGTGGGGATGACATTTTCCCCAAAGGGGATAATGATGCATTTCTTGGCATTCAGTTTGAGGCCCTGCTTCTGGTACCAGTCATTAGTTTGGGTAAGGCCCTCTTGGAGGATGTTCACATCACTAGGGGAATTTAAGACAGAGCCCAGCTTGCAGTCATCTGCAAACTTGGTCAGCCACAGACCACTGGTTTTGGCTTGCACCTCAGAAAAGTATACCCCAAAGAGTAGAGGCCCCAAGACCGATCCTTGGGGTACACCGCTCATAATGGGTCTACTACTAGAGGTGGCTTCCCTATTTTGAATGAGTGGGTTCTATCAATGCCAGTTAGCTACCCATCTGGTAAAATATGGGTTGATGCCTAGCTGGGAGAGTATCTATTATGCCTGAGTGGAGAACAGTGTTGACGGTTTTGGCTAGGCCAAGATAGGTGGTGTACACCATCTTCCCCTTGTCCATGGCTTTGGTGACTGTTTCAAACAAATCAGCCAAGTATAACAGGCACAATCTCCTTTTAACAAAACCAGACTCTGTAGGGTCAAGCATTTGGAGGTTGCCAATTTCCTTGTTTATAAGGTCCATAATAATATGTTCTATGGCCTTTCAGATCAGGCTAGTTAGGCTGATGGGCCCATAATTGCTTGGGTCTGTGGACACTCCACCTTTGTGTAGAGGGATGACAGTGGCTGTCCTCCATTCAGCTGTGATGAAGCTGGTGCTCAGGGTTTGGTTGAATAGGGTGCCTAATGGAGCTGAGTGCTCATGCCTGAGTTCAGGCAGGATACAGCCAGGGATGTTGTCGGGTCCCATGGAGACTGTATTTTTTGCCTTTGAGAGAGCATTAAATATCTGCTCCCTGGTGATGAGGGGAGGGGGCAGGTACTGGGGATGTCCTGGTTTACTGATGGGGGGGGACAGGGGGGTGAACTTTTCACTGAACCTGTCTGCCAGCAGGTTGGCTATATCTATGGCATTTGTATGTGTGGTGTTATCGACCACCATTTCTGAGCAGATTTGTGTGTTACCTTTGATATTGCAGACATATGTGAAGAAGGCCTTGTGATTGCCCTTAGTGGATGTGGCCAATTTAGACTCAAATTTAGCCTTAAAGGATTTCATGAGTGACCTTATTTGCTTGTTCAAAGGAGAAATTGCTTCCAACTTGGCACCTGCTCCTTCTTGGTCCTGGACAGCATTTCTTTCCTTTTATTATAGAGTTTGTTTATTGCTGCTGTCCACCAGACAGGTTTACTCTTCCTTGAGGAAGATGATTTGGTCCTGTCAGGTACTGCTGAGTCCATACAGCTATGTAAGTATTCATATAGTTTTTGGTGCAGGTTTGAACATTAGTGCTTGTTCCAACTGAAGGGATGGTGGCTGTGAAGCTGCTTATACCTGCTCTCAGGAGATTGTAGTCAGCTTTGGAACATTTTTTTTGTTTGACTCTGTTAGGGGAGATGGTGACTTTGAAAGTGATGGCTTTATGGTCAGTTCTTACAAAGGAGGATGACACTGTAGGGGTACTACAATGGTTACTCATGTTGGTTAGGACCAGGTCCAAGATATTTTTACCTCTCGTAAGGGTGTCAACCAGCACAGACATTGATGAAGTCGAGGAATCTCTCAGCGTTCATGTTTGCGCTAACATAGGTCTTCCAGTCTATGGTTGGGTAGTTAAAGTCACCCAGGATCAGCACAGAGGGTTGAATCTTGATGGATTCAAGTAAGTCCAGAAAGGTGGAGTGGGCGTCCTGAGTCATGGTTAGGGGTATGTAGCTAGCTATGATTTGAACAGGTGTTTTGTCAACAGTTAACTGCACTTGGAGTGTCTCCTGTGTGTCAAACCATTTGACCAGCCTGGAGTTGTGCATGTCTTTGATAAATATTGAAATTCCACCTCCTTTGGCTTTGTAGCCCTCCATTTGGGGTCTGAAAGTATGGTAGGATGAGTAACCTGGTAAGGCTGGGGTACTCTCTGCAGCTCTGAACCAGGTTTCAGTGACTGCACAAATGTCAGCATCCTCCAGAGCATGGAATGCTTGCAAGAGTGCAGTTTCATACTAAGACTCCTAGTATTTAGCAGCATGACCTTTAACTTTTGTTAAGAAGAATTTTCCATGTTGGTAATTTTGTGCTCATGACTTTGCATAAAATAGGCACTATGAGGGAGGCAAAAGCCTTTGCCAGAAGTCTAAAGGCCATCTCTGGCAAAGCATCGTAGTCTGTCGATCATGCCTTCCCAGGCTGTCAGGTCCTAGATCCTCTTGGAATGACACCAGCAACTAAGCCAATTGTTAAAGTCAATCATTTTCTGTTTGTAGTGGGGCATCATTCTGGGTGATGGTAGGATAATGCTTATGGCCAGGGATATACCTGCCTGGGACACATATTCAATGAGCTCAATCATGCCTCTCTTCATATAGTCCAGAGAGGTACATCTTAAGTCATTCACAGCAACTTCACTTGCAGTTACTCTTTCACTCAGGCTAATATCCTTGGACATCCTCCCATGTGCTTTGCTGTGTAACACCCCCATATGTTCAGCATGCATTCCATTTAGAACAAATCTTATAGCAGTCCTCATCAGCAATCTATTACCAGGCCACCATCCCCTAGATCCAAGCTCAGGGTAGTATGATTTTTTTATTGTTCAACTTCTCTGCAACATTACATCAGATTCTTTACAAAACTTTTGTTATGCCATATCTGTAGACACTTTGTATTATGTTATTTAGTCCCTTAGGTGAAATCATCAATTTGATTCAAATAAAGCACAGAGAGATTCTTCATTTAATTTGCTTTTTCAAACTCACACCTCAGCATCCATTCCTGCTCTTTCTACTGTCCTTAAAGGGTCCTTGGAAGCAGAAGACCCTAAATTAGCTGATGAAGTAGACATGTCGATATGACTTTGTTTCTTGGCTAAGATTTTATCTCTTCTATAATGCACTCTGTTAGTCAGAAGTTGAAATTATAATGCCCTACTCTCCCTGCAGAGATCTTGCCCATTCAGAATGGTATCACTCAGAATTACTATATGCATTCAACATCTCTGATTACAAAATCAGTTGACATTTTCGATTGTTTTGTGCAATGCTGTATTACTGGCCATCTCGGCAGACATAACTATGAGCCCTTTCCTTCAGCTATATGAAGTCTTGAAATTAAAATGCTATTTCAAGGAGCAATAATGCAAACGTAATATCTTTCTGCAGGTATTCCACACAATTCACTCTTAGATCTGTGCACACAGATATGTACGAGTATGCTCACAAACACCTGAATTAATTTTTAGATCTCACACACACACATATTTTATATATATATATATATATATATATATATATATATATATATCACACACATACATAAATATATGGGTCTATGTTGTTTGATTGAAATTTCAGAACTTCGAAACCCATATAGCCAAGACCATATGATCATTCTGAAATTTCAAAAATACAACAAAAACACAAAACCTAAACAAAACACTTCACCTATAAGTGTTTGCAGTGGGGCAAGCCCTCCTGCACCCCCACACCCCCTGCTACTTAAATATACCAACTTCAAGATCGTACTACATCAAGGAAAATAGTAAATCTCCCGTTCCACGCTGTATGGTGAAATCAATTTAAAGTGTTTGAAGTTTCAAAACTTTGGGTTTCAAAGTTTTGAAATGTTGATCAAACAAGGTAGACCTATACATAGATATATATCTATATGTGTGTGTGTGTGTGTGTGTGTGTGTGTGTGTGTATATATATATATATATATATATATATATATATATTTATGTAAAACTTAACAAAGGACATTGATGCACAAAATAAATAATTATCTGGTTATCTGAGCTACAGTACAGACACTTTGTCACTATCAATTTTATCTGCATCATCAAGCCATTACTACTTTTCTACCAATGTCACCAAGCACTTACCATATCTCTATGTATGTTATCACTCACTGTTACATAGCAACATTCACATTAAAAGAAAAAAAACTTTGCATATTTCACAAGTAGTCATCCCATACAAACAGAATATATCCTTTCCACAATGAAAAAAAGTAAACTAAGATAGAAAAATAAGACAAAATAAAGACCACAATAAAGACAATCAGAAAATGCATTAGCAGCAAAACACTAAACCTTAAAGTAAATAAAATACAAAATTAAAGTATGTCTTTATAAGATGTTAGCATAATTCCTAACTATGGTAGTACAATAATATCACACAGTTACCTAAAACAATAAAAAAATATAAATTACATAAGCATTAGAGCACAAAACCATGCACAACACAGCCCATTCATAAAAAAGCTACATAAGGTGACGAATACCCTATTCAGACAAAATACACAGTTGTTGTTGCCTATAAAACAAATGGGAAACAATATTCCCAAGTAAAGAAAATAAAGGAAAAAAATCTGCTAGTTGTAAAGGAAGCATAAAGGTTTATTCATTAGATGCTAAGGTATGATTTCATTCCAAGGACAGTTGAAATGAATCTCATAGTAAGTTCTAGGTACAGAAATCATTTTAGACACATCTTCAGCTGAGGCAGAGATGAAATTTGAATCATGGAAAATAAGGTCAAAATGGCTGGAAGAAGAGTGTACAGTAAGTTGTACTAGCCATGAACCCAAGCTAAAATCCTAAATGTTTTAGATGCGAGTACTTTTCCTTGGGAAAATAGCAAATGCTAGAGGTACGTTAGGATGGGGAGAAGTTACTGGGGACATGTTTTTTTGCGTGTACAAAGAGATGGCAGAGTTTAAAAGTACTTTGTCAAGAAATGTTGGAGGAACAAATGGCTGCAATTATAGAAATGTTTCTTTTGAGTTGGGATATAGAACCTGAATTGCCTAGGTACAGTAAAACCTCACTGAATTTAAGGCTATTGATTGTCAAAAATCACTGGAAAATGGAAAAACATCTAAACCAACTGTGACTGAAGCATTATATATAGTGATGAAAGGGTCCACCTTCTAAAGTTTGAAGTTTCAAAACTTTGAATTTCTTATGGTTGAGACTATAAGATGAAGTTTTGAAACATTGAACCATTTAAATGGAGATCAATGTACAGCTCGGAATGGTATATTTAACATTTTCCTCGCTGTAGTGCGATCTCAGAGCTGGTGTAGTTAAATAGCAGGGGGCGTGGGACTGCAGGGGCATTTGCCCGCTGAAAAAACATAAAAATATATATTTTTTGTATTTACATTTCGAAGTTTCAAAACTTTGATCTTTTGGTCTCCACCATAAGAAATATGAATTTTTGAAACTACAAAATTTAGAAGTAGACCTGTGATATAGATAAAAGCACTGGTGGTAGGACTTTAGAGAAGGGAAGGAGAAAATTACATAGAAATAAACAATTTCTGGAAACAATTCATGCAGAATACTGTGGGAAGAGTGATGTTTATACAATGGTGAAGTGACTGACTATTGTTTAAAAAACATAAATGGATACCACATGAAAATGACAATGGAAATGGTTTGTTTTCTTTTCTATTAATGTATATGACTCATGTCATTGTTTAAAATGTGATTTAATGCAAATGTTACAAAATGGAATAAAGGCACATTTTCAGGAAAAAAAGGTCATCTGGATTTTTTCCTGTTATAGTGGACTAATCTTTTGAGCAGTGGCTGGAGACCAGTGCAGAAAATCTTCTCAAAGTCATGTCCAACTTCACCAGAGACTATGGAGGTACAATTCATATGACCTTTACAGACTGAAATAGGACACAAAAATATATATTCATATATCCTGCAAAGTGGGGTATCACACTGGGGGAAAATAAGGGGTGCAATAAGTGAATTTCCATAGACCTTAAAGATAAAACGTGACTGTAAGAACAAGGGAAATTAGCTTTCTGTTTGTTTTTCACTACTTTAATCAGGGAACAAGAATCCAGACAGCCACCACTGTTGTCTAAAGAGGCTGAGCTCACAGTAGTAACACCACCCTAACTTGGAGAAGCAACAGCAATGCTTCATATATTATATATTGTGGGAATACAGATAAGGGAGGCACAGCATGGCATCAGCAAAGGTAGTGTTGATATGGATTTGGAACTCTGGCCACAGCAGGAGATCACCTCTGGTAGAAATACTATCAACTGCAATATGATGGCAGCTGTGATCTGAGTGATGAACATCAGCTGTTATGAACTGTCGGAAATTAAAGAAAGGCATATCTGGTTGATGTTTATCCTTTTAAAATGTCTGTGACTCTAGACTGAAGAGTTCCCACCTGTAACGTTGGGTTCCCTGTAGCCTACCATCTACAACAATACACTGAATCACTTTCCAGTACAAAAGATTTAAATCTTTGCCTTTCTGATGTTGATGTCACACTAACATTGTACAATATATGTGGAACAGAAGGGCCCATTGGAAAAGTAGGCTTGAAACACCTGGTAAGCACTGACGATGTATGCATCTACAATAAGGTTAGATATAGGCAAATTTCCCTAGGCTACCTACGTGTTTCCACATAAGTCCCATATCCTAAAAAAGAGAATTTATCATACAAGTTTCAATACAATGAGATCAAAAAGAAAAAAACAGAACAGAAGATAGAAGATGAGACAGTCTAAATGCGATATTATTTGCTTGATCTGCTGTCATACTACGATCAGGAGATATGAAAATTTGACTGGATTGTGGAATTCACAATCACTACTCATGACCTATTCTTCATTTAGTGGCAGAGGTCATCTAGGATCAAAAGTCATGTTTTCCTGAACTGCAAGTTTTATAGCCAAAGTAGAAATATACATAATGAAGAAAATTCTGTGAAGGTACTAGAAAGTTTTCATTATACACCCAGAAGAAATGTATTTAATTTGTGAGGAACTAGGCAGGGGTGTCTTCTTTCCTCGTTGTTATTTACATTACATTTAGAACCACAGGATTTTACCTGGGAGGGGAAGAGCAAGAGGGATAAGTTGATCCAATAGGACAAGAAGGTTTAGGATTACCTGATTTGAATGGATATTTAAGAGCTACATAGTTAAGACTCTGTACATTACACAAGCTGAAAGCTACAATTCAAATTGTAAGGGGATGATGATGAAGCAAGGGGGAGATTCAGGAAATGAGTGGGATTTTAGATACAGATCCTTAAGGAGAACAACAGTCACAGAGAATATTATACTCACAAAATAGCAGAAAATATACGAAGAACTAAGTCAACATGGGATGTAGAAAGGAGATTCTGTTGATAGGGATGACTGAAATTTTCTTCAAGAAGCTGGCAAACACACCAAGGTATTATGAACAAATAGAGAGGCCAAGGTAATAGAATGGGAAGAGGGCAAGAAGACATTTGGACTGCAGGTTAGGGATTGCCTTCCCTGTAAACATTGATATCAGACTATAGACAAAGAGAAAGGGATAAGGGAATCCTAAGTGAAAGACCTGCACTGGTTGAATTTTAAGTTGACTTTAGAACAGAAGCTGCTGTTAAAAAGGGATAATTAGTAGTATAAATAAAACATTTCATGATAACTATAGGAATCAGACAAGGTCAGAAAAGATTGGGAAGAGAATTTATATAAGCAATTCACCAAGAAACAATGGGAGGACATATACATGTCACCCAAATATGCAAAGTCATGAAGAATTAGGATATTTGCCGGGATTGTTTGCATAGGTACTTTTATCCCCAAAGCAGGCTGCAAAGAATTTTTCCTCAGGTAGATGGTAAATGTCGGAGGTGTAATAGGGAATAAAGACATAACTGGGAACATATGTTTTGGCAGTGTAATGAGTTGGCAGACTTTAAAACTTATGTACAGATTACTCTGTCAGGAATACTGGACAAGCAAATGAATCTAACTAAGGAAATTATTTTTTGAGTTGGGATACAGGATCTCAACTGCCTAGTCATGGTAAGGCCTTATTAAATATAAGACTGGTGGCTGCCAAAAAGCAAATACTAGAAAATGGAAATCAAATTCAAAACTCTACCTTTAGTAGTGCATATTGCAATATAAGTAAAAGAACAGGAAGTGGAATATTTAGAAAAATGTAGGTGTACATTACATAGAAAAAAAATGGAAATTGTGGGAACAGCACCTGCAAAAAATGTTTTGGAGGAGGAATGGGGTTTATGAGAATGCAGAAATTTTACAATTTATGTAATGTTGGATTGATTGTATAGTACAGAAGAATATTTGTGATGTATGATTGTTTATAAATGTTAACTTATTAATCTGGTTTGATTACTTTTATATAAATGCAAGTTTTCATATGCCACAAGAGATAATTCAAAAAGGTGTTTAAAAAAAATCATTCAAGCAAAAAAAAAAAAAATCTGATATTTTATATAAAATGCAATGATAACTTATGCCCAGATCAGAAAAAAATATGCAATTTGCATTTCTTTTATATTCTGCATCTCTTTTAGTTCATATCTGAAAACAGATCCTTAATGTCTATGCTACATGCTAGACTATTACTGAAGAAAAGTACTTTCCTGGAGGTTGCTGCTTACTAGCAATACAGACATCTTACAGAATGCTGAGTTCACTGTAACGCAGACACTAATGGCAGCATACGTGAGTCTATATTAGAACATTGAATATTTAACAGTTCGAATCACTAAAGGTCGACCTTTAGTGATTGAACTGTTAAAACATCGAATGTTCAGAAAAAAAAAAAACTAAACAGTGTAGGCAGGGGGGTATGCACCTCTGCACCCCCCACACCCCCTGCTACTTAAATATACCAACTCTGACACCGCACTACATTGAAGTAAATGGAAATCTCCCCTTACAGAGATTTCTGTTTACTTGTTCGATGTTCTGCAGTTTCGCTATTCTCGTGTCGACAATGTCAGATTCGACATTGTTGGCTTTTGAGAATGTAATATAGACCTGCATATGTAACACACATCTTTGGTGTACTATATTAAAGGTACCAGGCTCTTATTGCCAGAATAGAACATTTAGAGATTATTGCTTAACCAGAAGTGTCTGTAAACACTGCACATACAATCTTCAAATAACCTGGTATGGCAGACTGCAGCCGTCCACATTTCATTATCACGATTCACTGGTTTGTAATGCTTCAGTTTCAAACAAATGAAAAGTGTTTATTTTCATGCTGATTTGGATTACTAAGAAACCTATATGAAATACAATTTAAAAAGCAAAAGTAGCTTAAAAAGCAAACCAATGAAACAAGGCTATTCCAAAAAAAAATGCCTATGATGAAATGAAGTTTCAGATCTAATGCGATGAAATTACCCCTGATCCTCTAAAGCAAAAAGATCTTGGAAGACTGCAATACAGTATAAGCAGTTCAGCATGAATAACAATCCTTCTTATGCTTATAACTGAAAACTCCAACAGTGAAACCAGAGACAAAAACAGGAGAGTGCAAAAGTATATGCCAGCATCCTTCAACATTTTCCATGGCAACTGGACAGCTGCCCTTCCTTAAAAGATGGCTTATTCATTTCACACTGCTGCATTATGAACACAACATATAGTAGTGTGTAAAATTATATCTAGAATCTTCCGACTCTGTAGCTTTATGCCACTAATCTGTGACATGCTGCTTTGTTATACTGATGACTCAACACTACATTCAGGAATGACAGCTGCACTGTTTATGTAAGTTGCATTTCTGTTTCTTGTGGCAGCTTCAAATGATATTCAGTTCTTTACTCTCACAGTGCACTTTTTATATGGTCACTCCCAGACTATGACATGACAGGCATGCCTGTCCTCGTCTCCACAGTGTTAAATGTGTGGTCCTTTGAACTTCTAAGGCCCTCTTATAGCAGAATATCTGAAAATGCACAATTCAGGTTACAAACAAGCAGTTACTATTGTGTGTTTCATCCAAATGTGTTGTGGTAATCCCACTGCGCAGTTCTGATAACAAGAGACTGGTGCAGAAATCCTCCTTTGAAACAGGAAGGAAGGGTTCCTGGAGTAACCAATTCCCTTTGTTCCCTTACTTTTAGCAAGGTGTTATTTCTGAATTTTGGCCACAGCTCAAGAAAGCAACACTTAGATTCTCTAGCTGTCCGGCAGATTCAGTTGTTGGAGGTAAGGGGAGGGGTGTTCCAATTTTTACAAAAGTATTAGTATTGTTTCAGAACTTGATATAGTCTGTATTCTTACCCAACTGTTTTCCTTTGCGCAATATCATGAAATTCAGCCACTAAACAAAGTGCAATTAAAATAATAATAAATGACACGACAGAGAGTAGTACTCCTAAAATACATTCCAGATAATGAAATGGCTGTTTACTTCCTACTTCGGTGATAGATTAGAACAGGACAGCTTTATAACAACCTCGATTTTCTTTCTGTTTCACTTGTACTGATGATAATGACACCATTATGGCCATTTGTGAACTGCATGACTTTTTATTTTATTTATTTGTGAATTGGTTCTCGGATCCTCATCAGACAGATGTTATGTCAGAAAGGCAAAGGTAAAACACAATATACATGGACATTGTAGAGTAGCTAATCAATCTGCAGAGCATTCAGAGTAAACCCACAACAGATATACCTGCACACAATAGAGAACTGTGAAATGCAACATATTTTTGCACAAAGTAAGGATATCCTTGTTGTGTGTTCGTATCATCTGTTGTGGATTGCCTTCTTGTTTCCATATACTGAGGAGACTACAGGAACAGTTTATGTACCACTTTTGTTCCTTCGGTATCCAGAAAATGAAATACAAACCCAGGGGGAATTGTGCACAGTGATCAGCAGTTAGTCCTGAACCCTGGAGATGTGACTCAAAGATCCTAATTACTAACACACTATGGCTCACTTTGCACTTGAGTGTCATTATTATTTGGAGTTTTTACCCCCAGGCCTCCATTATGATAGACATATTCCAAATGGACAACTCATTCAAAGAACAAATAGATGAATGCCGTGCAGGTGTTCTTTAACTCTAGCAATTTTTTAAGGCGTGGGTAGTTAAAGACTTGGAAGATTTATTAATGTGTTTTGCTCCTGTTTTGGAAGCTGACATTTTTTTAATTCAGCATTCTTATTTTGGTTAGGATATAGCCACATAAAACCCTTCATAGGTTCATAGGTTGGTACTAGGCTATCAGCCCTAGGACCTATAAAAGCCTATCCATAACAATTCCATGGCTATTTCTTCCCACACTATTTACTTCCCTGGACCCCTGTCTAGCAGGGTGACTGACGTGATCCCCGGGGTGAATTTCCTTTCTCCCATCCGATCGTCAAGGTTCCTTTTGAAGAGGGTCAAAGAGGCACTCTGCTTGACATGTATGGGCAATCTATTCCAGAGTCTGGGGAGTCTCTGGGTCAGGAACCTATCCCTCCAGCATGTTTTGTTTATTGTGATGACAAGGTTTAGATCCCTGGAGCGTGTGGCTCTGAGGGATTGGGATGTCTTTAAGTGTAGCATGTCCAACAGCTCTGGGTTTGACATGGCCTTGTATATTAAGCAGAGATTGTCTCTGAGTAGACGATATGCGACAGAGTACAGCTGGAGTTTTTTAAGGTGATCAGTGTAGAGCATTTGCTTTAGGCCTGTGATCTTAATGGAAGATGGTACCAGAACAAAGTACAGTGCCCAATGGCCTAAGTTAGCAGCTAAAGTGAGATCATTTGCTGTCCCCTATATACTCAACAGGAAATTCTGAGTTCAAAATGGTAACTATTCACAGTCGACTGAGCTTCAGAATTAAGGATATTGACCATGTCAGATGGTACAGATGTACAACAATGAGAAAAAGGCAGAAAGCACAGAAACATATTATGCCTGAATACATTTTAAAGATTGTCAGCTCTGGTGCTGTGCAAGTCCTCATACTTTTGCCAGCATTTTCTTGTGTAACTGTACTTACCACAATCTTCATTCCCATGAAAAAAGACCCAGCACAAGTCATTGATTCACAGTATAGAAAATTCTAACTGGGTTGCTGATTATAACTAGTTTGTTACGGATTTTTGAAATAGATTAGAACAAATTCACCAAGAGTGAAGCTCAAAAGGAGAAATTCTTGGAATCTATTTCAAAGAACACAGGAAAAAACTATGATCAGAGATCTGACTTGTCATTTTTTTCCCTAAACATATTGGAAATTATCTACTCTGATGTATTACCAGTTAAAAAAACACAGCTGTAGTATGAATTAACAGCTTTAAAAGCTGCCATGTAACTTGTACTGCCACAACAATAGTTGCCAGAAGCAATGTATATTTTTAATCAAGTGACAGCTTTAAAAGCCATTACACTATTTCTTTTGCCACACTTTTGTTTTTATCTGTTCATGTGAAAACTCAATGTGCTTTATAGCTTCTAAAGTTGACAGTAGGTTTCCAATATAGTTCTGTGGTGAATGGCACATATGGGATAGCCCAATACTTGTTAGTGGATCAGGTTGATACATAAGTATCTAGCTCTAATATGTAGTTACAGTGAGGAACTTGTATATGAACCTAGCTATAAAAAAGTTATTTTTTTCTCAATTTCACTGTGTAAGTAGAATACTGAATGCATTAGTCCATATTCATGGTCCAATCACCCTGAAACAATTATTGTTTCAGTTTAGGACAGTATTTTTTTATATTTTACTTTAGTGTGAACATCAAATCAGCAACTACAATCCAGGAAAGCATACCTAATACAGCTTAAATCAATAATAAGTTATAGTGAAAGCCAGATTGAAATGGACCTGAATGGTTTCAAAAAAAAAAAGAAAAAAAAAAAAAGAAAAGAAAGGAACATTTCTGTTGCCCACTGCAACATATTAATTAGTTATATACAACTACAATGGTTTCGACTACAGTTCACACATACACACACACACAAAGCAGAGCACAGAGCGGTAATTAAATATGTCCACCTGCTGCCCACTACTTATCAGGGTGTATTGGTTAATGCTTTTGTTTGGAATAAAAATAAAAAGTTATGCCCTGTGATACTAGAGTGTTTTACTCCTATGCTAAAGGCACTTACTTTGGGAAAACAAAAGCTGATGTGTTGCAATACATACTGCAAACCAACACCCTAATCTAGAGAGTCAATGAGAAGGTAAGTTGCTAAGTACCTCTCTTTCATTCTTTATTATGGCTTCCATTTCATAACTTGCCTTAGTTGTTATAGTCCCAGTTTCCATTGGAGAAAACGTGTGTCTCATTAAATGCAGTTTAGAATGTATTTTGCTAGTGGTGAGAAGACGGCTTAATTAAATCAGTAGCTACTGCTTTCAATTATTTTCTACATTTAATTTCAATTTATCACAGCATTTTATGCTTATTTGTCCTTTCATACTCATTAAGATGTTTTAACTGCAGTTAATACTAATAATGTTAGCTTCTGTCATGAATACTTTTGCACTTTTCCGATATATTGCAATAAACTTCTAACAACCTCAAATTGATTTTACCATACACTGAACAAACCATATACATTATAAATGCATATAAAATGTCCAGTAAAATTAGACTTGAGTATATTCTGATTTGTCTTAGTCCTTCCATCCATTTATCAACAGATACATTTTCAGAAGCTAACAATAAATACATGGTATATCACATAGAGCTGACAGGCTAAACTGCCGGAGTTAGTGAGATACATACCACCAAATAAAGAAAAATACAAGAAAATGCGTGAGTGTGCATGCATGCATATGTACACACATGCTCTGAATTTAAAATGATCTTTCTGTTTTTTTTTTTTTGCTAGAGGTAGACGTTTTCAGTGCTTTAAAGTAGATGAGGTGCAATCTAGAAAGCCAACTAAATAAAGCCCTTCAGTATTATGAGACAGGCTCTGGCAATTAGAATTCTTCCAAATGATCTTCCTTACTTATTCCCCCCATGACAGTTCCATTCATTCCCTAAGCCAGTATCACAAATTCAGTTCCGCCAAAGCCAGTATCACAAATTCAGTTCCGCCAACCAAAGAATAACTGCCTCTTTCCTTCTACCCCCCCAACACTCCCTTTGATCATCTGGTCTCATCCTGAAAAGCAGATTGGCTGCTAGCTGGTCCTATATCCTGGAATATTTTTTCAGTAGGGATGCCTTCCCACATAATGGACATGGACAGACACTCACCTTATGAGCATAAATTGCCAGAAGTAGCAGGATCAAGACAGTGGTAAGACAGCACTACCCTGCTCCTAGTACCGGTGCCTTCAAAAAGGTGCACCAACCAAGATAAACCAAATTACTCACTGATATACTCTGTTTCAGTCTGATTTGTTTAGGTGCATTCCCAATTCATGGCAAAAACAGTAATAAACTGCTATAATGCAAAGTGGAAAGGGATGATAAAACAGGGGGAGTTCAAGAAATAAGGAAAGGCTGGAATTTTGGATACAGATCCTTAAGGAGAATAACAATACTCATACAGAATATTATATTCATAAAGTAGCAGAAAGTATTCTCAGAAATAAGCCAATGCAGGAATGGAGAAAAAAAAAGGAGTCTGCCGACAGGTATGACTCCAATTAGGGGTACAGAGAAATATGCAAGAGGGGCTGGAATTTACTGGGGAAAAATGACAAAGAAACAGGTTTTGTGAGCAAATAATTAAAGAGGGAAAGGTAATAGAATGAGTAGAGACCAAGAATACATTTGGACTGCAATCTAGAGATTGCCTTCCCTATCAAGGACTGATATTAGAGTACAGGCAAAGAGAAAGGAATAGGGCATATTAAATGAAAGACGATCACTGGTAGAGTTTTAGTAGAATCTACAACATAAGCTATTGTTAAAAAAGGGATTATTAGTAGAGCATACAAAATATTACATGATAATTATGGGAATCAATCAGAAAAGATTAGAAAGTCTGAGAAGAGAGGCTGGAAAAGCAATTCACAAAGAATCAATGGGAGGATATATGCATGTCTGTCAAATATGCAACAGAGTCTAAAAGATTTAGGATTCTTGCTTGAAAGCATTTTCAGAGGTATTTTATAGCCCAAGCAGACTCCAATTAATTTTTCCTGATGTAGATTGCAAATATTGGAGGTGTGATGGAGAAGAAAGAGGTAAATACGAACATATGTTTTAGGAGTGCAATGAGTTGACAGACTAAAAATTCCCTGCAGACTACTCTGTCAGAAATACTGAATGAGCAAATTGGTGTAACTAAGGAAATAATTTTTTGAGCTGTGTTAGAGAACACGAATTGCCTAGACATAAGGCCTTGATGAGTTTTGATTCTGGTGGCTGCCAAAAATGCAATTACTAAAAATGGAAATCAAAGTCTAAACTAACCATATTAGTAGTAGTACCAGAGATAAAAAAAAAACTGGAAATGGGATCATTAGAAAAGGGTAGGAGCAAATTACATAGAAAAAATGGGAATTGTGGGAACAATACATACAGAATAATGTTTTAGAGGAGGAATGAGCTTTAAGGGAATTGAATGAACTATGTAATGTTCAACTGACAATAACTGTATAGAAGATTATGCATGATGTATAATGATTGCAACTGAAAATATGCCAATATGGTTTGTTCTACTTTATGTAAATGTATGACTGTCTATGTCATAAGTGATAATTCAATAAAGTTTTTTTGTTTAAAAAAGGAAAAAAAAATCATAAACCAACCATAAAACAATATAAAACTTACTCCTTAGCAAAATGAAAAAAGGAATCAAATTCTTCCACATCCAAGCTTATATACACATTTTTTTTAAATCCTACTGTCACCTGACTATTGTCTGACCAACCAAATATTCTTCACTCTCCTAACTTCCTTTAGCAATGCATTATTTATTTATTTTTTTTGGAAAGAAAGTTGAAAATACACTAATATGATTTCAAAACAAATAGGACAACTTAAGACACAGCATCGTAGAAACAGCAGGTTATTGCATGAAATGGTACCAAGGAAAAGGTAAATAATGAATAGCAAGGCAAAAAAAAAAAGCTAAATAAAATAATAAACTATATTTATATGGCGCTCATATCATCGTTGAATTCTCACAGAACCAGACAAATCTCCACCACTAGTTTTCAGATGATATAAGACTTAAGAGATTATCTGACAAAGTAAGACTTTTGGAAAATAAAACACAGTGGGACACATTGCAAAAGACTTGCTCTCAGTATAAGTTACTTACTTCAGCATACTTACCCCATGATTAGATTCTGAAACACTTGTTCTCAGGGTTTAAATGACTTACTGCAGTCTCCTACACGAAGAGCAAAGCCTGCTTTACAGATAGGCTTGAAGCAGGAGTAAGTCACTTACACAGACAGAAGGTCTGTCTTAATCAGGGCAGACTTACAGTGGAGTAAGCCACACTGACAGCAAGTATTTTGGAATATAACCAGTAAGTAATATGCCAGTATGACTGCTCTGAGACATAACCAATAAAGGGTCAGCGTGTGGAAGACAAGAGATAATATGGAAATAAACCAAAAAAAAAAAAAAAAAACTCAAAACCACCATAAAGTTTGTCTAATACAGAACAACTTCAGAAACCATTCCATTTCCCATACATCTCACATTTATACTCACACCAATTATCAAATCATTCTTTTGAACCAGTCTTATATTACACTCAATTAGATAATTGAACCTTTAAACTGAAAACCTTCCATACATTCATCTTACATTGGAAAAAACACATTGCTAGAAAATGACCCATAAAAACGTAAACGTTCCAAAGTCACACATTACTAAAATGTGTCTAAATCCAATAAAATACCTTATGTGCAAACATTTTTAAACTTTAAGAAGCACTTAACAGAAACTTTCTCATTGATGCCTGGTGTGACATCAGCCCTTAAAAATATCTGCCATTTCAGTTCTAAATACACACGGCATGCAATAAATTTATCAACAAAAATTTGCATTGTTCACCTTTTTTAACACCATAAATTGAAATTTCTTAAATTCTGTACAACTTGAAGAACGCCTGGCTAATGCATTATTAATATCCTTCTTTTTTTTATGGCCGGGATATGTTCTCTAATTCTACTATTTAATTTCCGAATAGTTTTTCCTATATAAAAATATTTACACATGGAACAAATAGCAGCATAAACTAATCCTTCAGTACAACAAGAATATCTGTCTCTTGCGATGTATAAAAAATTATTCTGCTCAAAATAAAAACTGTTCATAGATAAAACATACCTACATTGTGAACAATTACATGCAAATGTTCCTAACTTAACCCTCGTGTTTATCTTCCTAATATCCGAGATGTTTTCCAAGAAACCTTTTAAGTTTCTGTTTTTTTGTAAATGAACATAGGTTTGTCACCAATAATTTCACTAAGGTCTTGATTTCCTGTTAAAATTTTCCAATTATTGTTAATTATTTATTTGATTTCAATGCCCTCAACACTTAAAAGACCTGGAAAAGAGCACCTGAAACCACTATCCGTTTCTCCCTTGCTAGTGCTAAACCCACTTTTAATAATAGGAGGGAATTTAATTTGTCTATGTTATAATATGGAAATAGTTTTCCACTAAATGAATACAGAGCTTTAGATGAAAGTGGAATGCCACAAGGTGAAGAGGTGGCCAAAATCATCTTGGCAAGCCTGATGTCAAAACCATATCCATCATGATATCTGTACAGCAGTCACACCAGATTATACAGTGTTTACACTTCATTCCATTCTTGATGAAACAGTAATTCAAAGTTAAAAATCACACAGGCATTAACATGTGCACAGACTATCTTTCCTGATAAATATTTATCTACCATTGTTTTAAAGGAGATTGAGGCATTATCAACCATATACAAATATCTACACAGTTTTACAGGACTTGGGGTCCCTACTTGAAACTATGAGGATAAAAATTTTGAGTCCTCATAATTTTACACATTTTAGTGTCTTTTTGCATTTGCCCCAAGCTGTAATGACCTGGGTTTCGTATAGTTTAATGTAGGGATGCTGGGTGTTAAAAAAAAGAAAATTCACTTAAAATATCCAGAATTTCAAAATTATGATAACTCAGAATTATTGTCCTTGCAGATTCTTCAGGAGGTTTCTCTACATCTATCTAAATATATCTCCATATATTACATAAGCCCATACATGTGTGTGCATTTCTATGTCTCTGTATGTGCTCAGTTGTATATGGGTGTATCTACAAATCTATATCTATACAGGTATATGGATGGGTGTATTACTATGTACTGAATACACCCAATGTCAACACATGAAATGTCAGAGAATATAATCAAAAACAATCATATTGACAGACAACTACATATGCGCAGAGAAACAGCCTCTGTGCATGCAAAATTTAAGTTAAAAAAAAAAAACAAAGAAAAGCATTGTTGTTTGCAGGGGGGGTATGCTTATTATATATACTAACTCTGAGATCACACAAACATGGGATAATGACAGATTCTCCAACGCTGGGGATTCTGCAGTTTTGGGCACCTGTCAACCAGCTACTTAGCCAATCCTTAATGGTGCCATGTCCAGTCACTAACTTCTGTGAGCAGTGCTGTGTAGAACTGTGGTACAGTGCTGCACAAGTAGTGCTGTTATATCGCTGGCACCATGCTAATTACGCACATTATCAGTGCATCCATAGACGGTCAAGTTACAAACAGCCTTACCAGACAATTACAGATAAGGAGTACCACTCTCAATCTCCTGTGCAACAAGCATAGCTTTCTAAGGAGTACCACTCACATTGTCCTGTGTAACAAGCATAGCTTTCTAAGGAGTACCACTCACAATCTCCTGTGTAACAAGCATAGCTTACTAAGGAGTACCACTCACAATCTCCTGTGTAACAAGCATAGCTTTCTACGGAGTACCACTCACAATCTCCTGTGTAACAAGTATAGCTTTCTTAGGAGTACCACTCACATTCTCCTGTGTAACAAGCATAGCTTTCTACAGAGTACCACTCACAATCTCCTGTATAACAAGCATAGCTTTGTAAGGAGTACCACTCACATTGTCCTGTGTAACAAGCATAGCTTTCTACAGAGTACCACTCACAATCTCCTGTGTAACAAGCATACCTTTCTATGGAGTACCACTCACAATCTCCTGTGTAACAAGCATAGTTTTCTAAGGAGTACCACTCACATTGTCCTGTGTAACAAGCATAGCTTTCTAAGGAGTACCACTCACATTGTCCTGTGTAACAAGCATAGCTTTCTAAGGAGTACCACTCACATTGTCCTGTGTAACAAGCATAGCTTTCTAAGGAGTACGACTCACATTGTCCTGTGTAACAAGCATAGCTTTCTAAGGAGTACCACTCACATTGTCCTGTGTAACAAGCATAGCTTTCTACAGAGTACCACTCACAATCTCCTGTGTAACAAGCATACCTTTCTATGGAGTACCACTCACAATCTCCTGTGTAACAAGCATAGCTTTCTATGGGGTACCACTCACAATCTCCTGTATAACAAGCATAGCTTTGTAAGGAGTACCACTCACAATGTCCTGTGTAACAAGGAGTACCACTCACAATCTCCTGTGTAACAAGCATAGCTTTCTAAGGAAAACCACTCACATTGTCCTGTGTAACAAGCATAGCTTTCCAAGGAGTACGGCTCACATTGTCCTGTGTAACAAGCATAGCTTTCTAAAGAGTACCACTCGCAATGTTCTGTGTAACAAGCATAGCTTTCTAAGGAGTACCACTCACAATCTCCTGTGTAACAAGCATAGCCTTCAACAGCTCCTAAATTTGCAGAAAGTCCTTAAATTTTGTCTCACACTTTTTGTCTGCCCCTCAATAAATTTGTGGGTTTTTTTGTGAAATTGTTGAGGATTGCAGTCACTGACAGAAATTTGAATTGCAGACTTCATATCATTCAGAAAATGCAAGCTAATGCAAACAAGTTATTAATAACAACTTTCTGAGTATACATTTAAAATATGCCCCTAATTTGCATCTTTTGTCCCCTATGACATTTTTGATTTTGTCTCCAATTGTTGAGGTACAATTTGAAAGATTTGAACAATTGTGCTACAAAAAATACAACTATCTTGATATTTTTCTACAAGATTTTTTGTAGTCTCAATTATATTTTTAAATGCAATTTAATGCATGTCTTTCTAACATAACAAAAATGTCGATACTGTTTGAGATGACAATCACAGTTTTGTAAAATAATTCTGCTTCAGTCATATAATCTATATGTGGAAGATTTCTTTGGGAATAGTCTCGATAAGTGGGCCTAGCCCAGTATGACCAATCCAGAAAACAAAGCATAAATATATAAATGTATTTCAGAATGTTAAAGATTATGTATTTCCATATTATATATATATATATATATATATATATATATATATATATATATATAAATATATATATATACATACAATGTGTGATTTAGGGTGCTGCTGTCCTATCAGTAGACTTTAGAGCGTAACAGAGGTGTACTAAAAGCACCAGCTAATAAGCAAATAGAGGAAAGCTACATACATGATCATATTACATTTGTGACACTATGCAACAGATGGTCATCCTACTGATCACTGCTGCAGTAGCCTTAGCTATATGAGTTATATTACGAAGGTGTAAGAATCAATGTACACTAAATTATGTTTGGAATATTACCAAATGGGTTTTCACAGACACAACATGCAAATTTACAAGCATGTAAGTTGTAAGGAGGATGCAATGCACAGCACAAAAAGTGTAAATGGCCTTCGTTTCAGAAACATGAAGGATGACAACTTCAAAGGTAAGAATACACACCTATAAATTTGCAAAGAGGCTATGTTAGTGTAACAAAAGGAATGTTTCAAAGAAGACAGGGAATGAAATGTTATTTTACAATATAAGTAATCTGTAAAAGCACCTTACACCTGGCATATTCACTGGAGCAAGTCACTAACACCAAGAGCAAGCTTTTTGGACTCTGGCCACGGTGTAAGCCCACTTTATAATGACTTACTTCAGTGTAAAGCCTAACAGTGAGAGCAAGTCTTTTGGAATCTGGCCCCAAATGTAAGTTCCTAGGTTTCAGACCTTTTTATTAGTTCTAGAACTATAATCAGTGTCCCACCCTTATTGTGGTAACAGTAATTTATGCTTGATATGTACTTACTCCTATTTGCTTATACAATGAGGCAGATGATCAGCCAACAACAATTATACAAAAAAAAAAAAAAAAAAAAAAAAAAAAAGAAGACAGGCAACCATAGGTTCAGACATAAAACATGTTTTCGTTGTGTATAACACTTTGTGACAGATTAAAAGGAAATAAGCATTTTGTGGTAAGAACATTTTGAAATTTGGGTAGGACTTTTTGTTTTCTTTTTAATAAAACTCAGTTTTCTGCAAACCACAAATGAAAAAAAAAAATATATATATATATTTATATAATATACATAATATACATATTTTTATTTTATTTTTTATTTATTTATTTTATTTTACATTTGTTAACCGGGCTAGTCTGGCTGGATACATGTCCATTTTCAGCAGAGGCCCGAGGAGAAAAGCTCCACTATCAAAAAACTAAAATACACTACTGTTTATAAGGTCACTAGTAATACTAACTATACAAAATAAAACTAAACTAATAAAGTATTATATGGCTACATACAAGTACAAATACGTTTTTGATGTAAAAACCTGAGTAGATTACAATTTAAAAATCAGTTGGACACTGAGGAGAAACAGTTTCAGTATCAACATAAATATTTAAAGTAAAAAATGTCCATAGTAGTTAGTCATGAACAACAAGTAGGTATTAGTTGTAAGTAAGAAGAGGTTAAAAAATACCGTGTGAATGTACAGGTTAGAGGTGAAGAGGATTTTAAGAGGCTGAAAAGGTAAAGGCAAGAACGACGTAAAGAGAAAGGAAAAAAGCTGGACTTAGTGGGGTCAGGAACTAGCAGAGGGAGAGGGGGAAATAAAAGTTAGAGAGGAGTTATAAGAGGTAAGACAGGATTATAAGAAGTCAGCTAAAGAGTAGCAAGAGACAGACAATAAAGAGGTGAGGAGTCAAGCAGAACTAAGAACAGGAGAACAGAAATAAATAGAGGGAACGTGGAAGTCAGTTTAAGTTAGAACAGACGAGCAAAAGTGCACATGAGCAGACTGAGGAGAGATAGTAAGTTTGCTGGGGTCAGTCAGGATTGGAGCAAGGGCATAGCCAGTGGGTTTTTAGGTGCATTTTCATCTGTTTTTTGAAAAGCTGATATGAGTCTAGGGAGGTCAGTTTTGGTGGGAGTTTATTCCAGTAAGAGCCAACAATGTTTGTAAATAAGGAATCTCCTGATTTATTGTGAGATTTCACAGTAGTAACTAGTACCTTGTTGGCTGATCTAAGTGAAGTGAGATTTTTGTAAGGAGTGATGAGTTTATTTAGTATGGGTGTGTTGGAAGGGTGATGTAGAATTTTAAAAGTGATGATTAGCTGCTGTAGTAGTATTAGGTTGGGAAGTTCAAGCCAGTTTAGTTTTTTTAAGTTAAGACAGTGATGAGTTTGGAATAGAGAGCCAGTGGCAAATCTGGCTATACTGTGGTAGGCGGTATTCAGTTTTTGAAGATTAGCTTTAGAAATATTGATAAAGGAAGGAGAGGCATACAATAATGTAGAAATGAGGTGAGTTTGGGCTAGGGTTTCTCTGGTAGTAGTAGTAAGGAAAGGCTTAAGTCTGTACAGAGCACCCATCTTTTTATTGACTGACTTGATAGTTAAGTCAATATGATAGTCAAAATTTAGCTGATTGTCTATGGTTATGCCTAGCAGCTTAGTGGACGAATCAGGTTGGATGACAGTGCCATTGCATGATACAATGGAGAAAGTGATAGGGGTGGATTTAGAGGTGGGGGTGGAGAGTAATAGTTTGGTTTTTTTGGGGTTTAGGAGGAGACAGATATGTTAGAACCATTTTTCTGCTGCAGTGAAAACCACCTGGGTAGCGGAGTGGAGTTGTGCAGGTGATGAAGCAGAGCAGATGAGAGTGGAATCATCTGCATACTGAATACAAGTGGATGAGGGGAGGGAAGTGGACAGGTTATTTATGAAAATAGAGAAAAGTAGGGGACCTAGGATGGATCCTTGTGGAACGCCAATAGTAATTGGGAGTTGAGAGGATAGATGGCTGTCCCAGAGGACTGCTTGTTTTCTATTAGTCAGGTAAGAGTTGAACCACTGTAGGGCTTGTGAGTCTAGTGAGAGGGATTGTAGGGTATCGAGGAGAAGTTTATGGTTGACCATATCGAATGCTTTAGAGAGGTCTAAGAATATTGCAGAGGTGAACAGGTTGTTGTTGCGGTTTCTATTGATAGAATCAGTGAAGGAGAGAAGGGCAGTTGAAGTACTGTGGTAGGGTCTAAAACCATGTTGTGAGTCTGCAAGCAAATTGTTATTTAAGAGGTGGTGTAGAAGTTGATGGTGAATGCAGCGTTCCATTATTTTGGAAAGTGGAGATAGGAGGGCAATAGGCCGAAAATTGGAGAGTTCGTTGGAGTTACCTCCTTTATGGAGGGGGATAATATGGGAGATTTTCCAACAGGATGGTATTTTGGATTCAGTTATGGTTCGGTTTATTAAGATGGAGACTGGGTAGGCAATCTCGGCTGCAGCTAGTTGCAGATATTCAGCTGGAAGCTTATCTGCAGAAGGGGTGCAAGGTTTGAGTTTGGATAGTAGCTTGTGGATGTAGGTTGTTGAGACAGTATTGAGCTTTAGTATGTGTGTGCTGTTTAGAGTGGGGGAAGATTGGAGGGTTGAGGGAGGAGTCATGGTACTTGCAAGTGAGGTGACTGTCTGAGAGAAGAAATTGTTGAAATTGTCGGCTATTATGTTTGGTTCAGATTGTGCTAGGCTATCTGGGGTAGGTGTTTTGGTGTTGCCTGGGTGGAGTAGTTTGTTTATTCCTGACCAAAATTGTTTGGGGTTTTGGTGTTGGTTCTGTTGGTATTGAAGGTGGTAGTTTTTCTTGTCCTGAATGGTAAGCATCTTGGTTTTATTTCTCAGTTGTTTGAAGTTTAGATGGTCAGTTGGATTTTTTGTGGACCTCCATTTAGACCATAGTTTATTTCTAGCTCTCATAGTTTGTCTAGTTGTTTTAGAGAGCCAAGGGGCTGCTTTGGATTTGACTCTGACTAAGCGGGATGGAGCATGTTGGTTAAGAATTTTAGGAAGGTATTGTTGAAATGGGTTACAGCCTCATCTATTGGGAGGTGTTTTAGAGAAGACCAGTTGTATTCCCTGAGTTCATTCTGAAAGGATGCTAGGTTGAAGTTTGTTTTGCTGTGTTTGAGTACGATAAGTAGTTGGTTTGGGATTGTTGAATTTTTGTTTCGTGATAAAGGTAAGGAGGTGGTCACTAATATTGTCAGGGAGTATTCCTGTTTTGTAGGAGAGGGGATTGTTGTTGGTCAATATCCAGTCTAGAATGGTTTGTTTGTGGGTGGATTTATTTATTCGGGTAGGTGAGTTAATGGTTTGATGAAAGTTAAAGAGATTGAGGTGGTTGGTGGGTGTGGGGATATGCAGGAGTTCCAGTCAATGTTAAAATCACCTAGGAGTATGGTTTCTTGGGGAAAGCTACAGGAGGCCCAGCTAAGGATATTTTCTAGGGTAGTGATGTTTTTACCTGGGGGGATGTAGGAACATATAATGTTAATAGATTTGGATTTATTTACTTGGAGTTTGGTGCAAAGAATTTCAGCATTTGCTGGGGAGGGGCAAGGAGTTGATTAAGGCTACCTGAAGTTGAGATTTATATAGGATGGCGACTCCTCCACCCTTTTTATTAGGACGATCTATCCTTAAGGTGCTATAACCTGGGGGAGTAAATTCATTATCTTTGGTGCTGGGTTTAAGCCAGGTTTCTGTGAGACAGAGGATATCAAAGGAATAGAAATCAATTAAGGCGTGGAGTTGTGTTATTTTATTATTAATACTACGAATATTTAAGTGAGCAATGGAGAGGGAGTCAGTGGAGAAGGGCGTGCTAGCAGCGTTAGCTATATGGCTTGTAGGAGTGGGATTGGGGATGGTTTTGGGACCTGGGTTGGGGTGGATGTCCCCATGTATCAATAAAAGTGTTTGTGAGGTTTGAAAGATATTTGTGTACTTGATGGCTATAAGATAAAATCGTTTGGAGGTTGTGAGTCTGTAATGGTGTAATTTATGGAAACGAGGGGGAAGGTAGGGACTGGTAGAAAGTATATTAATGTGGGTTTCGTCAGGACCAGGAAGTGTAGTTGTACTATGTTTGGATTCTGCAGGAGTTTGGCTAAGCCTGAGATGTTCATAGGAGGTTAGAGTGTAGTAGTAAAGCAGGATGTTAAGTAGGAGAAGAGGAATTATTGAGTTAAGGGTTAAAGGCATAATTATTATAGAGTGAAAGTTTGTAAGTATAGGACTTCCCAGTGTAAAGTAATAGGATGTGTTAGTATGGATGTGCTAGATGAGAGGGGGTGTGGTGATGTGAGTATGGGGTTAAGTGGTGGGTGTGCAGGAAGTAGAGATAGGTCTAATGATAATTAGGGGTGTGTCAAAGTATGTATAAATGTAGGACCCCTGGGGGTGGGTGGGAATTGGGGGTAGGGTGGGGAGCGGAGTGAGCGTAACGGAGCGGGATGAACAGAACAAAAGTTGCAGAAAACAATCAGGCAAGAAGAGAGAAACAGGTGTAATGGTAAGGGTGAGTTCAGCAGTTAGGAGTTTGAGGAGATTGAAAGGTAAGTGGAGGGTAATAGAAAAAGTGCTGGGTAAAGCTGGTAAAGGTAGATAAAGGAACAAGAAAGCACAGTTGGTGAAGGTAGACTAAGGAACAAGAAAGGACAGTAGGTTTTGCAGTGGGATAGTCAGAAAATGAAGTAGGATAAGTTATGGTAGGAAGGGCGCCACCTAGTGGCCAGGTTAGGAAAAACTCAGATAGAGCAAGCAAGGCCAAGTTAGGAAAAAATATAAGGGCCAAGATAGAAAAAAATATCAGATAGAGCAAGCAGGGGATTATCCAAGATAAGAGAACTAGAAACGGGGTAGAGAGAGAGGATTGTACGGACTAAAGGCAATAAGGAGAGAAGGAGAGGGGACCAACAAAAGGCCAATCTAGAAGGGGGGGGGGGAGACTGCTGGTTAACCTGGCAGGGAAGTAGAAAATGTCCTAGTGAGTAAAGCTAAGCAGTACAATGATAGGACATACTTTCCACAAGAAAAATCTGGGAGGACAGTCTGTTAGGAGGATATTTAATCCTATTCAGGATATCAGGAGTTTAGAAGATGTCCACTGGGCCTCTTAGGATAGGGAAGGGCAGGAATCCAGGTGTAAAATCTGTTAATGGTTAAGGGTAGAGAGAGAAAGAAAAAACAAGTAAGGAAAAATACTATATTAATCAGTAATAAGAGTACAATAATACAATCATTGATGCTTTAAATCCTGGCAATGCAAAAATAGTATAGAGGTATGCTCTAGGGCACACTGTATGGAGCAGAGTAGCTAGATAGCTAGATACAGTGAGGGCCCAAAAGAACAAATCAAACAAATCTAACAGTAGTTGTTAGCTACAAAACCATTAGGTAAAGCAGCATTTCCCTAATAAACTTGGTACAACAATATACAAAGTATAGATATCTGGCAGTCAAGTAAGACAAAATGCATAGTCAGGCAGCAACTATCCTAGAGATTGAATACCATCAAATATAGCAAGCAAAGGCACCAAGCAGTAAAACCAGTTCCCATAAAACATATGGGTAAAACAACATTAAGCAGTTATGGATCTAGGTCTAATATTGTAGTATACCAAAGGGTAATGTATGTTAAAAAAAATACATACGTCATAGTAGGTAAAATAAACCTGAGCAAAAATGCAGCTCGGATATAGGCGTTACCAATGAGCATTGCATTTCCAATAACCAAATAAAGTAGTATTCAGCGACAGTTATAAACGCTATTGCCCATCATGGATGCCATTAATATAAATGAGGGAGACCACGAGGAGGCTGCCTGGGGAGGGACACTGTTAAATGGTCCAACAGGGGAGAAAAATTAGTCATAGATAAGAGTAAGAGGGGTATATAAGGAATGTCTACAGTTGCAAGGAGCGAAAACAGTTGAGTTAGGCACATAAAGTGATAGACGGGTGATGAAATTGTCAGCTACTACTTTACTTCCCAGAGCCAGGGCACCTAGGGTACAGGGGTACTTGCTAGCAATATCCTAAGAAGAGGGGGGAAGAAACAGCCTGCCGAGCAAAACTGCTGTTAGGCGAGCTTAGTACAAAGGCGCTAAGGCACTTTGCGAGCCCTTCAAGGACACGCTGTTAGCGCAGTACTGAAAACAAAGCTATCACTGGGCAGTCTGGTTTGTGTGCCGTAGGACGCCCAAAGTATAGTTAAAACAAGTGGAGTGAAAGTTAACTGGGTATAGGATACGCTCCGGTATCACAATTGCCCATAAGCAAAAGTGGACAGTAGTCCGGATACAAGGCAGAGCTTAGTACAAAGGCGCTAAGGTACTTTGCGAGCCCTTTAAGGACACGCTGTTAGCGTAGTAGTGAAAACAACGCTATCACTGGGCAGTCTGGTTTATGTGCCGTAGGACGCCCAAAGTATAGTTAAAACCAGTGGAGTGAAAGTTAACTAGGTATAGGATATGCTCCGGTATCACAATTGCCCATAAGCAAAAGTGGACAGTAGTCCGGATGCAAGGCAGGCGCCTATGGAGCGACTATAAGCAGTAAATATCATAGCAGAGGGGAAGAGGTTACAGCAAGCGGGAAAAAGAAAAATATATATAAAGCAGCCGTGGACTCAATTAGGCTGATTAATAGGATCGGGGACAGGCACAGGTATAACTAGTAACTTTCAATCTAGAAAGGGTAGGGTAGAAGGGGGATGAAACCACCTTCCGAGGTCCAAATTAAAACGGCGTCCCACGTGGTTCCCAACACCTTTCATACAAGTTTCATGACAACTATACAGGTATACTCAGCGGGTTAAGCACATAACATTGTTTGAAATTTGTAACAAAAACGGAATATTCACAACAGGTACAGTTAATGAATGCAGCTAAGACCAAAGTACTCACAGGATGAACTTATAAATGCAGCTAAAATCAAAGTACTCACATGAGGAAAAAATCCACCCCCAGATCCAGGAGACACAGCAGCTTAGTAAGGGATAATCTATAGGGAGGAAACGGCTAGAGAACGGGTGTATTTGTAGGGAAAAAAACGGAAGTGGAGCTGGAGGGGGAGGGGACAGGTGGGGGAAGGAAGGACTGGGAAAGTGTAGCACAGTGAAGAGTAATAAGAGCGTAGAGCAGGAAGTTAAGGTGGAGATGGAAAAAGAGGCTGGAAAAAAGTGATAAGAGTGAAAAGCCTAAGGCAGATGTAGCATGGAGAAAGTAAGAAGTGAAAAGGAGACCATGGGGAAGGAACAGAACAAAAGTTGCAGAAAACAATCAGGCAAGAAGAGAGAAACAGGTGTAATGGTAAGGGTGAGTTCAGCAGTTAGGAGTTTGAGGAGATTGAAAGGTAAGTGGAGGTAATAGAAAAGTGCTGGGTAAAGCTGGTAAAGGTAGATAAAGGAACAAGAAAGCACAGTTGGTGAAGGTAGACTAAGGAACAAGAAAGGACAGTAGGTTTTGCGGTGGGATAGTCAGAAAATGAAGTAGGATAAGTTATGGTAGGAAGGGCGCCACCTAGTGGCCAGGTTAGGAAAAACTCAGATAGAGCAAGCAAGGCCAAGTTAGGAAAAATATAAGGGCCAAGATAGAAAAAATATCAGATAGAGCAAGCAGGGATTATCCAAGATAAGAGAACTAGAAACGGGGTAGAGAGAGGATTGTGCGGACTAAAGGCAATAAGGAGAGAAGGAGAGGGACCAACAAAAGGCCAATCTAGAAGGGGGGGGCCTGCTGGTTAACCTGGCAGGGAAGTAGAAAATGTCCTAGTGAGTAAAGCTAAGCAGTACAATGATAGGACATACTTTCCACAAGAAAAATCTGGGAGGACAATCTGTTAGGAGGATATTTAATCCTATTCAGGATATCAGGAGTTTAGAAGATGTCCACTGGGCCTCTTAGGATAGGGAAGGGCAGGAATCCAGGTGTAAAATTTTCCACAAGAAAAATCTGGGAGGACAGTCTGTTAGGAGGATATTTAATCCTATTCAGGATATCAGGAGTTTAGAAGATGTCCACTGGGCCTCTTAGGATAGGGAAGGGCAGGAATCCAGGTGTAAAATTTTCCACAAGAAAAATCTGGGAGGACAGTCTGTTAGGAGGATATTTAATCCTATTCAGGATATCAGGAGTTTAGAAGATGTCCACTGGGCCTCTTAGGATAGGGAAGGGCAGGAATCCAGGTGTAAAATTTTCCACAAGAAAAATCTGGGAGGACAGTCTGTTAGGAGGATATTTAATCCTATTCAGGATATCAGGAGTTTAGAAGATGTCCACTGGGCCTCTTAGGATAGGGAAGGGCAGGAATCCAGGTGTAAAATTTTCCACAAGAAAAATCTGGGAGGACAGTCTGTTAGGAGGATATTTAATCCTATTCAGGATATCAGGAGTTTAGAAGATGTCCACTGGGCCTCTTAGGATAGGGAAGGGCAGGAATCCAGGTGTAAAATTTTCCACAAGAAAAATCTGGGAGGACAGTCTGTTAGGAGGATATTTAATCCTATTCAGGATATCAGGAGTTTAGAAGATGTCCACTGGGCCTCTTAGGATAGGGAAGGGCAGGAATCCAGGTGTAAAATTTTCCACAAGAAAAATCTGGGAGGACAGTCTGTTAGGAGGATATTTAATCCTATTCAGGATATCAGGAGTTTAGAAGATGTCCACTGGGCCTCTTAGGATAGGGAAGGGCAGGAATCCAGGTGTAAAATTTTCCACAAGAAAAATCTGGGAGGACAGTCTGTTAGGAGGATATTTAATCCTATTCAGGATATCAGGAGTTTAGAAGATGTCCACTGGGCCTCTTAGGATAGGGAAGGGCAGGAATCCAGGTGTAAAATATGAGGAAAAAATCCACCCCCAGATCCAGGAGACACAGCAGCTTAGTAAGGGATAATCTATAGGGAGGAAACGGCTAGAGGACGGGTGTATTTGTAGGGAAAAAAACGGAAGTGGAGCTGGAGGGGGAGGGGACAGGTGGGGGAAGGAAGGACTGGGAAAGTGTAGCACAGTGAAGAGTAATAAGAGAGTAGAGCAGGAAGTTAAGGTGGAGATGGAAAAAGAGGCTGGAAAAAAGTGATAAGAGTGAAAAGCCTAAGGCAGATGTAGCATGGAGAAAGTAAGAAGTGAAAAGGAGACCATGGGGAAGGAACAGAACAAAAGTTGCAGAAAACAATCAGGCAAGAAGAGAGAAACAGGTGTAATGGTAAGGGTGAGTTCAGCAGTTAGGAGTTTGAGGAGATTGAAAGGTAAGTGGAGGGTAATAGAAAAAGTGCTGGGTAAAGCTGGTAAAGGTAGATAAAGGAACAAGAAAGCACAGTTGGTGAAGGTAGACTAAGGAACAAGAAAGGACAGTAGGTTTTGCAGTGGGATAGTCAGAAAATGAAGTAGGATAAGTTATGGTAGGAAGGGCGCCACCTAGTGGCCAGGTTAGGAAAAACTCAGATAGAGCAAGCAAGGCCAAGTTAGGAAAAAATATAAGGGCCAAGATAGAAAAAAATATCAGATAGAGCAAGCAGGGGATTATCCAAGATAAGAGAACTAGAAACAGGGGTAGAGAGAGGATTATGGACTAAAGGCAATAAGGAGAGAAGGAGAGGGGACCAACAAAAGGCCAATCTAGAAGGGGGGGGGGCTGCTGGTTAACCTGGCAGGGAAGTAGAAAATGTCCTAGTGAGTAAAGCTAAGCAGTACAATGATAGGACATACTTTCCACAAGAAAAATCTGGGAGGACAGTCTGTTAGGAGGATATTTAATCCTATTCAGGATATCAGGAGTTTAGATGATGTCCACTGGGCCTCTTAGGATAGGGAAGGGCAGGAATCCAGGTGTAAAATCTGTTAATGGTTAAGGGTAGAGAGAGAAAGAAAAAACAAGTAAGGAAAAATACTATATTAATCAGTAATAAGAGTACAATAATACAATCATTGATGCTTTAAATCCTGGCAATGCAAAAAATAGTATAGAGGTATGCTCTAGGGCACACTGTATGGAGCAGAGTAGCTAGATAGCTAGATACAGTGAGGGCCCAAAAGAACAAATCAAACAAATCTAACAGTAGTTGTTAGCTACAAAAACCATTAGGTAAAGCAGCATTTCCCCTAATAAACTTGGTACAACAATATACAAAGTATAGATATCTGGCAGTCAAGTAAGACAAAATGCATAGTCAGGCAGCAACTATCCTAGAGATTGAATACCATCAAATATAGCAAGCAAAGGCACCAAGCAGTAAAACCAGTTCCCATAAAACATATGGGTAAAACAACATTAAGCAGTTATGGATCTAGGTCTAATATTGTAGTATACCAAAGGGTAATGTATGTTAAAAAAAATACATACGTCATAGTAGGTAAAATAAACCTGAGCAAAAATGCAGCTCGGATATAGGCGTTACCAATGAGCATTGCATTTCCAATAACCAAATAAAGTAGTATTCAGCGACAGTTATAAACGCTATTGCCCATCATGGATGCCATTAATATAAATGAGGGAGACCACGAGGAGGCTGCCTGGGGAGGGACACTGTTAAATGGTCCAACAGGGGAGAAAAATTAGTCATAGATAAGAGTAAGTGTGGTATATAAGGAATGTCTACAGTTGCAAGGAGCGAAAACAGTTGAGTTAGGCACATAAAGTGATAGACGGGTGATGAAATTGTCAGCTACTACTTTACTTCCCAGAGCCAGGGCACCTAGGGTACAGGGGTACTTGCTAGCAATATCCTAAGAAGAGGGGGGAAGAAACAGCCTGCCGAGCAAAACTGCTGTTAGGCGAGCTTAGTACAAAGGCGCTAAGGCACTTTGCGAGCCCTTCAAGGACACGCTGTTAGCGCAGTACTGAAAACAAAGCTATCACTGGGCAGTCTGGTTTGTGTGCCGTAGGACGCCCAAAGTATAGTTAAAACAAGTGGAGTGAAAGTTAACTGGGTATAGGATACGCTCCGGTATCACAATTGCCCATAAGCAAAAGTGGACAGTAGTCCGGATACAAGGCAGAGCTTAGTACAAAGGCGCTAAGGTACTTTGCGAGCCCTTTAAGGACACGCTGTTAGCATAGTAGTGAAAACAACGCTATCACTGGGCAGTCTGGTTTATGTGCCGTAGGACGCCCAAAGTATAGTTAAAACCAGTGGAGTGAAAGTTAACTAGGTATAGGATATGCTCCGGTATCACAATTGCCCATAAGCAAAAGTGGACGGTAGTCCGGATGCAAGGCAGGCGCCTATGGAGCGACTATAAGCAGTAAATATCATAGCAGAGGGGAAGAGGTTACAGCAAGCGGGAAAAAGAAAAATATATATAAAGCAGCCGTGGACTCAATTAGGCTGATTAATAGGATCGGGGACAGGCACAGGTATAACTAGTAACTTTCAATCTAGAAAGGGTAGGGTAGAAGGGGGATGAAACCACCTTCCGAGGTCCAAATTAAAACGGCGTCCCACGTGGTTCCCAACACCTTTCATACAAGTTTCATGACAACTATACAGGTATACTCAGCGGGTTAAGCACATAACATTGTTTGAAATTTGTAACAAAAACGGAATATTCACAACAGGTACAGTTAATGAATGCAGCTAAGACCAAAGTACTCACAGGATGAACTTATAAATGCAGCTAAAATCAAAGTACTCACATGAGGAAAAAGTCCACCCCAGATCCAGGAGACACAGCAGCTTAGTAAGGGATAATCTATAGGAGGAAACGGCTAGAGAACGGGTGTATTTGTAGGGAAAAAAACGGAAGTGGAGCTGGAGGGAGGGACAGGTGGGGAAGGATGGACTGGGAAAGTGTAGCACAGTGAAGAGTAATAAGAGCGTAGAGCAGGAAGTTAAGGTGGAGATGGAAAAAGAGGCTGGAAAAAAGTGATAAGAGTGAAAAGCCTAAGGCAGATGTAGCATGGAGAAAGTAAGAAGTGAAAAGGAGACCATGGGAAGGAACAGAACAAAAGTTGCAGAAAACAATCAGGCAAGAAGAGAGAAACAGGTGTAATGGTAAGGGTGAGTTCAGCAGTTAGGAGTTTGAGGAGATTGAAAGGTAAGTGGAGGTAATAGAAAAGTGCTGGGTAAAGCTGGTAAAGGTAGATAAAGGAACAAGAAAGCACAGTTGGTGAAGGTAGACTAAGGAACAAGAAAGGACAGTAGGTTTTGCAGTGGGATAGTCAGAAAATGAAGTAGGATAAGTTATGGTAGGAAGGGCGCCACCTAGTGGCCAGGTTAGGAAAAACTCAGATAGAGCAAGCAAGGCCAAGTTAGGAAAAAATATAAGGGCCAAGATAGAAAAAATATCAGATAGAGCAAGCAGGGGATTATCCAAGATAAGAGAACTAGAAACGGGGTAGAGAGAGAGGATTATGGACTAAAGGCAATAAGGAGAGGGGACCAACAAAAGGCCAATCTAGAAGGGGGGGGGGCTGCTGGTTAACCTGGCAGGGAAGTAGAAAATGTCCTTGTGAGTAAAGCTAAGCAGTACAATGATAGGACATACTTTCCACAAGAAAAATCTGGGAGGACAATCTGTTAGGAGGATATTTAATCCTATTCAGGATATCAGGAGTTTAGAAGATGTCCACTGGGCCTCTTAGGATAGGGAAGGGCAGGAATCCAGGTGTAAAATTTTCCACAAGAAAAATCTGGGAGGACAGTCTGTTAGGAGGATATTTAATCCTATTCAGGATATCAGGAGTTTAGAAGATGTCCACTGGGCCTCTTAGGATAGGGAAGGGCAGGAATCCAGGTGTAAAATTTTCCACAAGAAAAATCTGGGAGGACAGTCTGTTAGGAGGATATTTAATCCTATTCAGGATATCAGGAGTTTAGAAGATGTCCACTGGGCCTCTTAGGATAGGGAAGGGCAGGAATCCAGGTGTAAAATTTTCCACAAGAAAAATCTGGGAGGACAGTCTGTTAGGAGGATATTTAATCCTATTCAGGATATCAGGAGTTTAGAAGATGTCCACTGGGCCTCTTAGGATAGGGAAGGGCAGGAATCCAGGTGTAAAATTTTCCACAAGAAAAATCTGGGAGGACAGTCTGTTAGGAGGATATTTAATCCTATTCAGGATATCAGGAGTTTAGAAGATGTCCACTGGGCCTCTTAGGATAGGGAAGGGCAGGAATCCAGGTGTAAAATTTTCCACAAGAAAAATCTGGGAGGACAGTCTGTTAGGAGGATATTTAATCCTATTCAGGATATCAGGAGTTTAGAAGATGTCCACTGGGCCTCTTAGGATAGGGAAGGGCAGGAATCCAGGTGTAAAATTTTCCACAAGAAAAATCTGGGAGGACAGTCTGTTAGGAGGATATTTAATCCTATTCAGGATATCAGGAGTTTAGAAGATGTCCACTGGGCCTCTTAGGATAGGGAAGGGCAGGAATCCAGGTGTAAAATTTTCCACAAGAAAAATCTGGGAGGACAGTCTGTTAGGAGGATATTTAATCCTATTCAGGATATCAGGAGTTTAGAAGATGTCCACTGGGCCTCTTAGGATAGGGAAGGGCAGGAATCCAGGTGTAAAATTTTCCACAAGAAAAATCTGGGAGGACAGTCTGTTAGGAGGATATTTAATCCTATTCAGGATATCAGGAGTTTAGAAGATGTCCACTGGGCCTCTTAGGATAGGGAAGGGCAGGAATCCAGGTGTAAAATATGAGGAAAAAATCCACCTCCAGATCCAGGAGACACAGCAGCTTAGTAAGGGATAATCTATAGGGAGGAAACGGCTAGAGGACGGGTGTATTTGTAGGGAAAAAAACGGAAGTGGAGCTGGAGGGGGAGGGGACAGGTGGGGGAAGGAAGGACTGGGAAAGTGTAGCACAGTGAAGAGTAATAAGAGCGTAGAGCAGGAAGTTAAGGTGGAGATGGAAAAAGAGGCTGGAAAAAAGTGATAAGAGTGAAAAGCCTAAGGCAGATGTAGCATGGAGAAAGTAAGAAGTGAAAAGGAGACCATGGGGAAGGAACAGAACAAAAGTTGCAGAAAACAATCAGGCAAGAAGAGAGAAACAGGTGTAATGGTAAGGGTGAGTTCAGCAGTTAGGAGTTTGAGGAGATTGAAAGGTAAGTGGAGGGTAATAGAAAAAGTGCTGGGTAAAGCTGGTAAAGGTAGATAAAGGAACAAGAAAGCACAGTTGGTGAAGGTAGACTAAGGAACAAGAAAGGACAGTAGGTTTTGCAGTGGGATAGTCAGAAAATGAAGTAGGATAAGTTATGGTAGGAAGGGCGCCACCTAGTGGCCAGGTTAGGAAAAACTCAGATAGAGCAAGCAAGGCCAAGTTAGGAAAAAATATAAGGGCCAAGATAGAAAAAAATATCAGATAGAGCAAGCAGGGGATTATCCAAGATAAGAGAACTAGAAACGGGGTAGAGAGAGAGGATTGTACGGACTAAAGGCAATAAGGAGAGAAGGAGAGGGAACCAACAAAAGGCCAATCTAGAAGGGGGGGGGGGGAGACTGCTGGTTAACCTGGCAGGGAAGTAGAAAATGTCCTAGTGAGTAAAGCTAAGCAGTACAATGATAGGACATACTTTCCACAAGAAAAATCTGGGAGGACAGTCTGTTAGGAGGATATTTAATCCTATTCAGGATATCAGGAGTTTAGAAGATGTCCACTGGGCCTCTTAGGATAGGGAAGGGCAGGAATCCAGGTGTAAAATCTGTTAATGGTTAAGGGTAGAGAGAAAAAAAAACAAGTAAGGAAAAATACTATATTAATCAGTAATAAGAGTACAATAATACAATCATTGATGCTTTAAATCCTGGCAATGCAAAAATAGTATAGAGGTATGCTCTAGGGCACACTGTATGGAGCAGAGTAGCTAGATAGCTAGATACAGTGAGGGCCCAAAAGAACAAATCAAACAAATCTAACAGTAGTTGTTAGCTACAAAACCATTAGGTAAAGCAGCATTTCCCTAATAAACTTGGTACAACAATATACAAAGTATAGATATCTGGCAGTCAAGTAAGACAAAATGCATAGTCAGGCAGCAACTATCCTAGAGATTGAATACCATCAAATATAGCAAGCAAAGGCACCAAGCAGTAAAACCAGTTCCCATAAAACATATGGGTAAAACAACATTAAGCAGTTATGGATCTAGGTCTAATATTGTAGTATACCAAAGGGTAATGTATGTTAAAAAAAATACATACGTCATAGTAGGTAAAATAAACCTGAGCAAAAATGCAGCTCGGATATAGGCGTTACCAATGAGCATTGCATTTCCAATAACCAAATAAAGTAGTATTCAGCGACAGTTATAAACGCTATTGCCCATCATGGATGCCATTAATATAAATGAGGGAGACCACGAGGAGGCTGCCTGGGGAGGGACACTGTTAAATGGTCCAACAGGGGAGAAAAATTAGTCATAGATAAGAGTAAGAGGGGTATATAAGGAATGTCTACAGTTGCAAGGAGCGAAAACAGTTGAGTTAGGCACATAAAGTGATAGACGGGTGATGAAATTGTCAGCTACTACTTTACTTCCCAGAGCCAGGGCACCTAGGGTACAGGGGTACTTGCTAGCAATATCCTAAGAAGAGGGGGGAAGAAACAGCCTGCCGAGCAAAACTGCTGTTAGGCGAGCTTAGTACAAAGGCGCTAAGGCACTGCGAGCCCTTCAAGGACACGCTGTTAGCGCAGTACTGAAAACAAAGCTATCACTGGGCAGTCTGGTTTGTGTGCCGTAGGACGCCCAAAGTATAGTTAAAACAAGTGGAGTGAAAGTTAACTGGGTATAGGATACGCTCCGGTATCACAATTGCCCATAAGCAAAAGTGGACAGTAGTCCGGATACAAGGCAGAGCTTAGTACAAAGGCGCTAAGGTACTTTGCGAGCCCTTTAAGGACACGCTGTTAGCGTAGTACTGAAAACAACGCTATCACTGGGCAGTCTGGTTTATGTGCCGTAGGACGCCCAAAGTATAGTTAAAACCAGTGGAGTGAAAGTTAACTAGGTATAGGATATGCTCCGGTATCACAATTGCCCATAAGCAAAAGTGGACAGTAGTCCGGATGCAAGGCAGGCGCCTATGGAGCGACTATAAGCAGTAAATATCATAGCAGAGGGGAAGAGGTTACAGCAAGCGGGAAAAAGAAAAATATATATAAAGCAGCCGTGGACTCAATTAGGCTGATTAATAGGATCGGGGACAGGCACAGGTATAACTAGTAACTTTCAATCTAGAAAGGGTAGGGTAGAAGGGGGATGAAACCACCTTCCGAGGTCCAAATTAAAACGGCGTCCCACGTGGTTCCCAACACCTTTCATACAAGTTTCATGACAACTATACAGGTATACTCAGCGGGTTAAGCACATAACATTGTTTGAAATTTGTAACAAAACGGAATATTCACAACAGGTACAGTTAATGAATGCAGCTAAGACCAAAGTACTCACAGGATGAACTTATAAATGCAGCTAAAATCAAAGTACTCACATGAGGAAAAAATCCACCCCCAGATCCAGGAGACACAGCAGCTTAGTAAGGGATAATCTATAGGGAGGAAACGGCTAGAGAACGGGTGTATTTGTAGGAAAAACGGAAGTGGAGCTGGAGGGAGGGACAGGTGGGGAAGGAAGGACTGGGAAAGTGTAGCACAGTGAAGAGTAATAAGAGCGTAGAGCAGGAAGTTAAGGTGGAGATGGAAAAGAGGCGGGAAAAAAGTGATAAGAGTGAAAAGCCTAAGGCAGATGTAGCATGGAGAAAGTAAGAAGTGAAAAGGAGACCATGGGGAAGGAACAGAACAAAAGTTGCAGAAAACAATCAGGCAAGAAGAGAGAAACAGGTGTAATGGTAAGGGTGAGTTCAGCAGTTAGGAGTTTGAGGAGATTGAAAGGTAAGTGGAGGGTAATAGAAAAGTGCTGAGTAAAGCTGGTAAAGGTAGATAAAGGAACAAGAAAGCACAGTTGGTGAAGGTAGACTAAGGAACAAGAAAGGACAGTAGGTTTTGCAGTGGGATAGTCAGAAAATGAAGTAGGATAAGTTATGGTAGGAAGGGCGCCACCTAGTGGCCAGGTTAGGAAAAACTCAGATAGAGCAAGCAAGTCCAAGTTAGGAAAAATATAAGGGCCAAGATAGAAAAAATATCAGATAGAGCAAGCAGGGGATTATCCAAGATAAGAGAACTAGAAACGGGGTAGAGAGAGAGGATTGTACGGACTAAAGGCAATAAGGAGAGAAGGAGAGGGGACCAACAAAAGGCCAATCTAGAAGGGGGGGGGGGCTGCTGGTTAACCTGGCAGGGAAGTAGAAAATGTCCTTGTGAGTAAAGCTAAGCAGTACAATGATAGGACATACTTTCCACAAGAAAAATCTGGGAGGACAATCTGTTAGGAGGATATTTAATCCTATTCAGGATATCAGGAGTTTAGAAGATGTCCACTGGGCCTCTTAGGATAGGGAAGGGCAGGAATCCAGGTGTAAAATTTTCCACAAGAAAAATCTGGGAGGACAGTCTGTTAGGAGGATATTTAATCCTATTCAGGATATCAGGAGTTTAGAAGATGTCCACTGGGCCTCTTAGGATAGGGAAGGGCAGGAATCCAGGTGTAAAATTTTCCACAAGAAAAATCTGGGAGGACAGTCTGTTAGGAGGATATTTAATCCTATTCAGGATATCAGGAGTTTAGATGATGTCCACTGGGCCTCTTAGGATAGGGAAGGGCAGGAATCCAGGTGTAAAATTTTCCACAAGAAAAATCTGGGAGGACAGTCTGTTAGGAGGATATTTAATCCTATTCAGGATATCAGGAGTTTAGAAGATGTCCACTGGGCCTCTTAGGATAGGGAAGGGCAGGAATCCAGGTGTAAAATTTTCCACAAGAAAAATCTGGGAGGACAGTCTGTTAGGAGGATATTTAATCCTATTCAGGATATCAGGAGTTTAGAAGATGTCCACTGGGCCTCTTAGGATAGGGAAGGGCAGGAATCCAGGTGTAAAATTTTCCACAAGAAAAATCTGGGAGGACAGTCTGTTAGGAGGATATTTAATCCTATTCAGGATATCAGGAGTTTAGAAGATGTCCACTGGGCCTCTTAGGATAGGGAAGGGCAGGAATCCAGGTGTAAAATTTTCCACAAGAAAAATCTGGGAGGACAGTCTGTTAGGAGGATATTTAATCCTATTCAGGATATCAGGAGTTTAGAAGATGTCCACTGGGCCTCTTAGGATAGGGAAGGGCAGGAATCCAGGTGTAAAATTTTCCACAAGAAAAATCTGGGAGGACAGTCTGTTAGGAGGATATTTAATCCTATTCAGGATATCAGGAGTTTAGAAGATGTCCACTGGGCCTCTTAGGATAGGGAAGGGCAGGAATCCAGGTGTAAAATTTTCCACAAGAAAAATCTGGGAGGACAGTCTGTTAGGAGGATATTTAATCCTATTCAGGATATCAGGAGTTTAGAAGATGTCCACTGGGCCTCTTAGGATAGGGAAGGGCAGGAATCCAGGTGTAAAATTTTCCACAAGAAAAATCTGGGAGGACAGTCTGTTAGGAGGATATTTAATCCTATTCAGGATATCAGGAGTTTAGAAGATGTCCACTGGGCCTCTTAGGATAGGGAAGGGCAGGAATCCAGGTGTAAAATATGAGGAAAAATCCACCCGCAGAGCCAGGAGACAGAGCAGCTTAGTAAGGGATAATCTAGAGGGAGGAAGCGACTAGAGGACGGGTGTATATGTAGGGAAAAAAACGGAAGTGGAGCTGGAGGGGGAGGGGACAGGTGGGGAAGGAAGGACTGGGAAAGTGTAGCACAGTGAAGAGTAATAAGAGCGTAGAGCAGGAAGTTAAGGTGGAGATGGAAAAAGAGGCTGGAAAAAAGTGATAAGAGTGAAAAGCCTAAGGCAGATGTAGCATGGAGAAAGTAAGAAGTGAAAAGGAGACCATGGGGAAGGAACAGAACAAAAGTTGCAGAAAACAATCAGGCAAGAAGAGAGAAACAGGTGTAATGGTAAGGGTGAGTTCAGCAGTTAGGAGTTTGAGGAGATTGAAAGGTAAGTGGAGGGTAATAGAAAAAGTGCTGGGTAAAGCTGGTAAAGGTAGATAAAGGAACAAGAAAGCACAGTTGGTGAAGGTAGACTAAGGAACAAGAAAGGACAGTAGGTTTTGCAGTGGGATAGTCAGAAAATATATTTATATATTATATTTAATATAATACATATATTTAATATAAAATTATATATATATATATCAAATTGTATATATATATATATATATATATATATCAAATTGTATATCTATCTATATATATATATATATATAAAATATATATAATAATATATACATTTATAAAAATAAATATAAACAAAAAAATGGGTGATGCAGTGGTGCAGCGATTAATATTGTTGCCTCACAGCAAGAGGTTCTCCGGTTCGATTCTCAACTGGGGTGCCTTCTGTGTGGAATTTGCATGTTCTCCCTGCGTCCGCGAGTTTCCCTCTGGGTACTCTGGTTTCCTCCCACATTCTAAAGACATTCGCCTGGAACATTTCACCCTGGGCCTCCTCTGAAAATAGGATCTGTCCTAGTCGGACTTTCCTGGTCAACAAATGTTAAATAAATAAATACAATAAAATACAGTGCGTAAAAGAATGGATAACATAACAAAGACCTGCAATACATTAAACTAAGACATGCTGACCAGTCCAGTACCCCAACACAAACATCCAGACTATACAAATCAATCTCCTATCAAAAGACACTAACCAATTTCTGTATTCATTTTTCTTTCTCTACACCCTTTCTGTACTCTAAAGATCACCACCATTTCTATCAGTGTAGTTTTTCTGATTGTTTTTGGCTTTGCCAGGGTTATATTTTACACTATATTTTTTAACAATATGCATTATGTATATATTTTATAGCCCATACTCTGTATAATGTCTAAAGGGAGGGATTGAACATTACTGTAAGTGTACACATTTCTTTGAGTACTGCACATATTCAGGTTTGATTAGTTTACTAATAGACAAGTTACACGTACACTGCTTGATTTGTCATGTATTCTGATTGCCTGCTGTGAAAGCACTGTCAATGACAGTGACTGATTATATGTGGATCTGTGGCACAGAGGTTTAAAGGTCTGATTATGATCCAGATGATGAAAGACTGAGTAGTGGCTTGAGCACTGGAAAAGCAGGGCAGAGAGAATGGGAGAAAGAGACATATGCTGGGCCACCCACCTTGGGAGGAGAGAGATGGTCTCAGTCATCTAACTGCACCTATATAAGCAGAAGTTTGCATTTTCACAGGGAATGTAAGATCAGGGGAATGTGACCAATGCCAATGTCGTAAGGGTAGCTCTTAGAAAATATGTGTCAGAGTATGTGCACTGCCATGTAGAGGGGATAGGAATTCCCTGCAGTGATGTGGATACCCATATCAGCCACCAGTCAGGCTTAGGTCCATACAGCAGAGAAAATTACAATAGCTATGTGGATGATAGCTACACAACTGACTCTCTGAGAGGGGGGAGGAAGACTGATCAGTGAGGGTTGGGGTTTCAATATAATCAAGGAGAAAAAAAGATAAAAGGTGATAAAGAATTAGTAAAAATTAATAAATAAAAAATAATGCGATCTGTAAAATCACAGATTTTTGTTTTGCTTACTCATCCAATTTTGTGGTTCTCTTCTCCCCTGGCCTCCACCACAAATGGGCTCTGCTGTTTAACTTCAACAATTATTGAACAAAACAAACCAACAAACACAAAGTGAGGTCACTGTTTGCTGCAGATAATCCAGCCAACAATTAAATTAGGGTATTTACTGATATCAGCCAAATGATAAGAAAAAGATCTTCAGAACTGATGTTCTGTAAGATATATAGATTACTGTATGATCAGAAATACAGCAGTTAGACATAAATCATTTGTCTGTTACATCGGTATTGAAAAATATAACACAGAGAATATTTACACGACTGTGTACTCTCTCCAACTATGTTTTGGAATTTACCATTAGTACACACTGAACCGAATATTGTGATAACTATTTCAGAAAAAGAAATTCTGGCACTGGGAAGCATTTGTTTTCGTGTTGTATTTAATTGATCACGGTAAAGGTAGGCAGTTATGTAACATTACATGACATTAGATGACTGACAGATGAAGAGATTTTGAGTTTCAAACAAGATGGTGGCATGTTTTATCCATAGTAAAAATATAAGCATAGGCTTTAATTTTTCCATAGTGTAACTCAATATGCTTTGTAAACAATTGCAACCAACTTTGTCAATGTTTCTGTGATGCACAGTAAATTACTTACTTTTAGTAATTACAGTTTTACTGTGTAATATTTGAAAATGTATATTTCTGTTTTTTTTTTTCACTGCCCCTTTGAGGGTCACTTTGCAGCTAAAAAGGGTCAATTTGACCAGTCTACTCACCTGGTTGACACACAGCTATAAATGAATGAATTAATAAATTCATGACCTCTCCCCAAAAAAATTGGGATAATATAATTTGCAGACCTCATGAATGACTTCACAAATCAGATCAAAATGGACAGATGCTCTAACACAGAACGATAGCTGCATTCCCTAGAGATAACCCTATACAATACAGGGGGGGACACAGGAAGGAAAATGCAAATCCATTATAATTACAAATAGTCCACATTTGGGCAACCTTTGCAAAATTACAAAGAACTTCTAGGTGATGTCTCAGAGATAAGCAAAGCAAATATTCAAAGGTCTATGTGCTTTGTCTTGAGAAAACACTTGTAAAGAGTTCCCTTGAGAAGCCAACATAAAGTTATACAACAGAAAAAAATATAAATATGCATGCATTTTTGTTACACAGTAAACATACCTTACTCCCAAAGACATCCGAAAATCAAAGTTACCTTCTGCAAATCATCTAATATAACAACGGCTTGTGTGTGTGTGAGAAATATCTTGAAAAGGAAAGTATGTGCAAGAACTAGAACAAACATACAAGGGAATGATGTAATATTCATGTAAAACCTTCACGGGAATGATGTAATATTCATGTAACACCTTCACGGGAATGATGTAATATTCATGTAACACCTTCACGGGAATGATGTAATATTCATGTAACACCTTCACGGGAATGATGTAATATTCATGTAACACCTTCACGGGAATGATGTAATATTCATGTAACACCTTCACGGGAATGATGTAATATTCATGTAAAACCTTCACGGGAATGATGTAATATTCATGTAACACCTTCACGGAATGATGTAATATTCATGTAACACCTTCACGGGAATGATGTAATATTCATGTAACACCTTCACGGGAATGATGTAATATTCATGTAACACCTTCACGGGAATGATGTAATATTCATGTAAAACCTTCACGGACACTTTAACATGGCGAACAGAAAAATGTGATTTATGTTTAATAATTAAATTTGTATCACATTATCATCTATATTTTATTACTGTTTCCTTACAAAATATAATTTCTAAGGATGTTTTACTTATCCATCAAGCTCTTATCTTGAGACACCATATCGTAGGACATTTAATTATTAAGACTTTCTGCATCAAACAGTGACCTTACTTAACAATTCCACACTAGGTGAAGAACATTTCTGTTAAATTAATCCATTAATTTTTTTACTTTAATGTATTGCATGCCTTTGTCAAGTTAACTATTTGTGTGTGTGTGTGTGCGCGTGTGTGCGTGTGTAAAACATCCATCCCTGCTTCTTAATCACTGTGGGTCTGATTACCATAGCCAGTTACGGAATCTTACTATCTTCTGTTTCAGCTGCATACAGTAATGACAAACGAGGTATGCAGTTTAGATGCACCAGGTCAAGAATAGAGTAGACAAGTAAATTTAAGTTAAGGGCACAGGTTATTTGCAGAATACAGATTTTAAAGGGCAGAGAAAAGAATGGGGGTTGCCATATCGATACAGTACAGCTATGAAGAAACACAGCCAAATTGGGAGGAAGGATTTCTGATTTACAAGACAACTGTGTCAGACTGATCTGGCTTTATTTTATGAATAGTGGCTAGGTTAAGCAATTTACAACTTACGCAATATGTGGACTTTAGTAGGGTGTATGATAATTTGTCAAAGAAAAGGCTTCTGCAGAAATAAAGTTGTTAACAGAGCAGGTGCAGAGATGCTGCAGTGGGTATGGAGATGGCTAAGAAAAGAAAGCAGACAGTGATTATCCATGAGAGAATGTCAAGTGAGAAAACGGTTACAAGTACAGCCCTCTTGTGGCAACAACACTATTAACAATATTCTCTTAATGATAAATATGAAACAAACTAGAAATAGAAATGAAGATTTGCCTTTTTGCAGAGATCAGCACGTATTTCTCTGTGGGACTGGAATAGAAGGCACATCTACAGAGACAGAAAAATATAGTCTAATTTGTACATGTGGGTGACAATGGCATTTGGGATCAAAGCTAAGAAGTATAAAGGTTTGTACTCCGCTGAAATGACACAGTGACTTGTTTAAACAGGGGTGTTAGTTTGGAAAAGCACCATCACAAACAATACCAAACAGTTGTTACATCCTTTGTAAATCATTCAACCCAAGCCAAATGGGAAAAAACCCCTACAAAACACTGGTGTATGTCATAAGATAGTTGCAAGTGAGAAAGGTGCTGCTGTAGAGATGACTGTTCAATACTGACTTTCTATACTGTGTTTAGCTGAGGCAAGATATTGACAGTGATGTAACCTTAATAGAAACGGTGCATGGAAGGGCTACTGGCATGACTAAAGGAATGGAAAACTAGAGGAATAAGGACTTATTAAAGTACTATTCATGGGTTCATAGCTGTGTACTAGGCTAATGGCCCTGGGGCTTTTACAAGCCTAGCCACAGGATTACTCTGGCATGGTACCACCCAACCTTAGTTCCCAGTGTCTCTATTGAGTAAGAGCCACTGGTGTTATCACCGGGGTGAATTTTCTGTTTCCTATCCACTCATCAAGATTTCTCTTGAATAGGATCAGTGAGGTGCTCTGCTTGACATGTATGGGAAGTTTATTCCGTAGCATGGGCAGTCTCTGGGTTATGAACCTGTCCCTCCAGCATGTTCTGTTAATTGTGGTAAGGAGGTTGATGTCTCTGAACTGTGTGGTGTGGAGGGATTGGGATTTCTTTAGATGTAGCATTTCTAACAGAGCTGGGTTAGACATGGCTTTGTAAGTCAAGCAGAGATCGCCTCTAAGTAGGTGATATGAGACAGAGAATAGTTGGAGTTTTTTGAGTCTGTCCATATAGGACAAGTATTTAAGGCCTAGGATCCTGTTTGTGAGGTACTTTTGCAGCCTCTCCAGTTGTTGTAGGTGTCTAGTGAGGTACATGCCAAATGGGCATTGTACTTGATGATTGGCCTAATGAGGGAAGAGTAGAGACAAACAATGACCTCTTTCTTCCTGGATACAAAACCCTTAGTAATGAGATATGCCACATAGAAGGACTTTCTGACCACAATGGCAATGTGGTGATCAAAAGAGAGGTTGCTGTCAACCTGTGTTCCCAGATCTCTTATAACATCTTCTATGTTCAATGGACTACCATCAATGTGGTAATTCATTGGAACCAGGTTTTTCCCAAAGGGGGTGATGACACATTTTTTGAGCTTAAGGCCATGGTTCTGACACCAGTTGTTGGTCACAGTGAGGCCATTCTGTAGGATGTCAACACTACTTGGGGAGTTAATAATAACTCCCAACTTGTAATCGTCTGCGAACATTGTCAGACAGAGTCCCTTCGTGTTGGCTTGGACTTCAGAGAAGTAGATACCAAACAGGAGAAGACCCAAGACCGAACCCTGTGGGACTCCACTCGTGACTAATCGGTAGTCTGACTTGGAGTCAGCTACTTTCACACTGTGAGTTCTATCTGTGAGCCAGTTTGCAACCCACCTAGTGATACAGAGGCTGATACCAAGCTTAGTGAGTTTTTCTATGATTCCTGAGTGGGGAATGGTATCAAAAACCTTGGCCAGATCAAGGTAGGCTGCATGAACCACCTTGCCTTCATCCACAGCTCTGGTAACGGACTCAAAGAGGTCGACCAATTTGAGCAGGTGTGATCTGCCCTTCACAAAACCAAACTGTGTGGGATCCAGAGTTTGTAGATTCCCTATATACTTGTTTATTAGGTCCATGATGATGTGTTCCATAGCCTTGCATATCAGACTTGTCAGGCTAATGGGGCAATAGTTCCTAGGGTCTGTAGTCACTCCTTCTTTGTGGAGAGGGATAACTGTAGCAGTGCGCTATTCATCAGGGACAAAGCCTGAGGTGAATAATAATAAAGAAACAAAAGTAATTCATAGGCTGATATCACCGTTTTCCAAAATTTAATGTAACACACTTAGTGCTTTCACCCAACCAGTCCGTGGGTTTCATCAGAGTAAAAAACTTTAAAAACCTTTTCTTTTTATACAATTCAAATCTCTCTTCGACCAATCCCATATCTAATTCAATTAAATTGTGATTTGGAATCATCAATTAATACATTTCCTGTTACTTTTGTTGCATTAATCAATTAAATTAAATTACATTAAATTAACAACACAACGCCTCACAATTAATACAATAACCAACAATATTTCTCAGAAAATATGTACATGTAACTATATAATTATAATAATAATACTACTAAAACCTTCCTATGTATAACTTCATATGCACTAACCCTGATTCATAAATACAACCTAATTTACAATTAGCAATAAATTAAATAATGTTCCATAAATATATCTATCTAAAATGTATAATACTAAAAACTTCTTATACTATCAATGTGTTTGTTCAATCGTGTTTTTAAGTTCTAAATTGTACAATTCTTAAATATGTATGAATAAATATTAAATAGATTAAAATTTTGTATGTATTTGATTATAGTATTTTCTATTGCTGTTATTAATATGCATGTATTCTTTTATTCTGTTTACTTAATATAAAAACATGTTAAATACAATATGATTTGTTCTTTAAAATACTAGAAATGGAAATATGTTCATTGATACCAGGCATATTACTGGCATTAAGCCTGAGTTGCCATAAACATTCCTTTGTTTCCAGTAGGTTATTCACATCTCCTTCCTTGTTAATATTATCTGGGATCCTATCAATTACAAAAAATATAAACCTTTTGAAATCGAGGCATTTTGTACTGTGTAAGTATAAGGAACTTGTTACTCTCTTGTTTTTAATGTCTCTATTATGTTCCATTATACGCTCTTTTAATTTCCTTATAGTTTTACCTACATAGCCTGAGGTGAGGCTGTGATTGAACAGAGCACACAAGTGAGGTGCCAGTTCACTCTGTAGTTCATGTAGAATACAACCAGGGATATTGTCAGGTCCCATAGAAGCTGTATTCTTGGTCTTGGACAGTGCTGTTTTAACCTGTGCAGCAGTAATACTGGGTGCCTGGCAATCTACTGGTATTGTGATTGGTACTTTGGGGGGTGAGGAGGGTAAAGTTGGCACTGAATCTGTTGGCCAGTATACTGGCAATATCTGTTGGCTTGGTACAGGAGGTAGCATTGTGCAGTAGCACAGAGCAAATCTGGATATTGCCTTGGAGATTCTTTACATAACTATAGAAGGCCTTGTGGTTGACTTTACTACCTGCTGCAATTCTGTTTTCATACCTAGCTTTAGAGGATTTGATGAGGGATCTCAACTTTTTGTTGAGGCAGATAAGGTAGTTTTTCCAGTCTTGGGACTTCACCTTATTCTGCATCAGTTTCCTCCTTCTGTTGTAGAGTTTGTTTATGGCAGGGGACCACCAGATTGGCTTCCTTTTTTTGGAGGAGACTGTCTTAGTTCTATTGGGTATGGTGAGATCCATGCATTTGTGTACGTGTTCGTAAAGTGCGTTGGTGTATGATTCTGTAGTCATGCAACTATTCTCTATTTGCATGGGTGCCGTGAAGTTAGCCACCTGTTTTTTAGGATCCCAAAGTTAGCTTTGAATAAGTTTTTCATGGTGATTACCTTTGCTGGGGGGTGGGAGGGATGTGGATTTCCAAGGTGATTAGTTTGTGGTCGGATCTAATCAGGGAGGAGCTGACTATTGGTGTAGAGCAATGGTTGCCCATGTTAGTAATGACCAGGTCAAGAATGTTGCTACCTCTAGTGGAGGTAAGAACAAGCTGGTCCAGGGCATTGGAATTAATGAACTCCAGGAAA